>NW_027256882.1:211494427-211986927 GCF_029215685.1 Pituophis catenifer annectens
CAATTTTTTTACTACCGGTTCTGTGGGTGTGGCTTGGTGGGCATGGCAGGGGAAGGATATTGCAAAATCTCCATTCCCACCCCACTCTGGAGCTAGCCAGAGATGGTAGTTGCCGGTTCTCCGAACTACTCAACATTTCTGCTATCAGTTTTCCAGAACCTGTCAGAACCTGCTGAATTTCACCTAGTGTTTCTTCCTGCCTTTTTAAACAGCAACAACTGAAGAGCTAATCAATGCATCTGGGGATGGAGCTCCACAACTTTGGGGCCTAGAAAGGACAATATGAATTGTCAGAATCCCCACATCCTTATAATCTCTGGGAAGTTACATCATAGCGCGTTTGTTATCTGCCACTTTCCTTTTTTAAAAAAATGTTCTTATCTCATATATCCAAAGTATGCTGACCTTGACGATTCTCTGTCCCCAGCACTTCATGAAATACATTTAGACATTCATTCAATGGAAACTGTACTCTCTGTGAAACTCGAGTCCTTTTCCAATATACAAAGAATGATCTCCCGGGTAACCACCAGGGGATTTGCATGCCCTTGGTGTCCTTGCCTCATGAATTGCAAAATAAATGAGTTAAAAGCAGCCTTTATGGTATTACTAGGTATTAATCAGCCCTGTGATTCATGTCTTGTTTAATCTAAGACGCTCTGTAAGGCATTTGAGCTTGGCTACCTCCCCGCATCTCAGGTTAATCACATGCTGCCTAGTTTTTATGTTAAACAAATTAAATCTTACTTTCCTTCGGGCCTTTTTCTAGACTGATCTGCCAAGGAAGGTGATGGCTTAGAACACGCTGCAATTGATCTGAACATACTTGTGCAGATGAGGTTTGAACAGCATATACAAACTCATATAAAGTTAAGATTCCATTGGTTCCTCCTGACTTTTCTTTGGCATGGTTCTCGTACAGCAGCTGAGACATCTGGTGTGCCGTAGGAAAAAAAGTGTGCACCATTCCTAGCTCCATTCCCAAGTATGGCGTACTCTCAGCCCTCCTTAACCAAACTTTTTTCTGAAGATCTGTGTACAACTAGTTTCTTGAAGTCTCCTGTTTTCTCTTGCTGAAAACAGAGAAATGACAAGAGGGACCAATCTGATTATTCTAAGTGGAGATACTCTCAAAGAACAACTGTCCTGACTTGGATAAAATGAGGTAGGAGTAATATTTATTGCCAGTCCTGCAAAGACCCTTAAATATATTCCCATATGCCTTTAGGCCTGACTTCTCTTTTCTACTAGGGACCTGCTGCTTCTCCAGTTAATATTACAGGAGTGGAATGTACAAATCAATGCAAATCCATTATTTCTTAGTGCTTGTTTTGCAGTGCAAATTTTGGTCGCAGAAAATTTATCTCCAGTTTTTTTAAATGAAATATCTGGATATAGATTCACTGGGTTCTTTTTTTTTTCTTTTTCTTCTTTTTTTAAAAAAATCTCTATTTATTCATAGCATCTTGAGGTTCTCAAGAAATCCTTGAATGAACAAGTGACTGGGCTGAATTAAACAAATGTACGGTCATTCCAAGAAGTGCTTGCAAGAGGAACTAGCTTTGGCCAAACTTGTGAAGATGTAATATACAGTAGGAGTCCTCAACCCCTGGGTCACAGCCCACTACTGGGCTGTGAGCTGTTCAAAACTGGGCCGCCCAAAGCAAGAGCACACATGCATCCCCCCTTATGTGAGTAGTGGGAAAGCACATACACACACACTCCATTTGCACGAGCGGTAGGCGCGCTTGCCCACCGCTCGTGCAAATGGAGCAGCATGCAGGCTCACACTTGCTCACGGCTCATGTACAACCATCCCCTCTCCTCCCCATCCCCACTGGTCCACAAAACCAGAAAGGTTGGGGAACTCTGATATACAGTATATTCTCAAGATGTTTGGCTACCTAGCATATTTTTAAAAGGTACCGTATTTTTCCCCACAAAAAGACGCATCTGACCCTAAGACGCACCTAGGTTTAGTGGAGGAAAAAAAAATATTCTGAACCAAATAGTGTAGTAATATATTTAATAAAATATAGCAGAATAATATTTTCAACCATGTAAAGTAAACAGCGGTATTAAGAACTATTATCACTGTCATTAACAAATGAGGAGAGACTTTAAGGTTCAAGCTCTCTTCTAATTTTCTGGAAACCCCAAGAACTCATCATCGCTAGTGTCAGAATTTGGGAAGCTCAGTTGCTCACAATCACTGATATAATTTTCTTCTCTGTCTTCGTATATGATACTACCTTCAGTTCCATCTAAGGCATTGCTAATGCCACATTTTTTGAATGACCATGCAATGATTTCGTCCTCCACTGAGTGCCATGATGTTTTAACCCATTCACAAACTTGAGTGATAGTGGGCCTCTTTATTCATCCAGGTGTCAGATTATGATTACCAGCAGCCATCCATTTGTTCCACTCTTCTCGCATAAAGACTTTAAATCAGGGGTGAAATGCTCCCGGTTTGGACCGGATTGCCCGATCCGGTAGCGATGGAGGCGGGTGGCTCGGAGAACCGGTAGCAAAAATCCCTGCCCCCCCCATTCCCAGCTGAGCTGCACAATCATTAGAGGCTTTTTTTTTTTTACTTTTAAAAGCATTTTTTCTACAACCTCTTCGGCCAAAAAATGCTTTTAAAAGTTAAAAAAAAAAAAGCCTCTGATAATCGCGCGGCTCAGCTGGGATCATCAGAGTCTTTTAAAAGAAAAAAAACCCTTTTTTTCGTTTAAATGCCTCTGACGATCCAAGCTGAGTTGCCTGATCGGCAGAGGTTTTTTAAAAAACCTCTGCCGATCAGGCAACTCAGCTGGGATTGTCAGAGCCTTTTGAAAGCATTTTTTTACAACCTCTTTGCCGAAGAGGTTGTAGAAAAAAAATGCTTTTAAAAGTAAAAAAAAAAAAATGGCCATGCCCACCCAGTCACATAACCCCCCACCCACCCACCCAACAAAGCTACGACCACAGAACCGGTAGTAACAAATTTTAGATTTCACCACTGCTTTAAATGGTTTGTTGATGGAAAAGTCAAGAGGTTGCAACTGGCTGGTAAGACCCCCAGGAATTACAGCTAGATGAGTCTTTACTTCTTTAAATCTCTTTTTTGTAGTTTCGCTAACATGTGCTCTAAACTGTTCGAGCACTAATAAAGCAGTTTTTTTCAGAAGTCCTCCAGAATGTTTTTCAACCCATACTCTCATTCCATGTTCTATCCATCCCTCCTTTCTCATGAACATGCACAACAACTCCTTTTGGAATCACTTCTTTTCCTTTTGAAAATTAACATCGGTGGCAATTTGGTGCACAGCAGAACCACACAGCCGTGCAATGTATTTTCTCATGTCCTGAGGTTTTCACGGTTATGGTTTTGGCACCTTTCAGATCAGTAGTCTTACTAGATGGTGCATCAAAGGTTAGCGGGACTTCATCCATCTTCCCAATCTCGCCAATTTCAAAATCAATTTTCTTCCTAGCATCAATAACAAATGTATGAAAAGACAGAATCTTAGATTCATATTCTTTTGGTATTTTTTGCACAATTTTGGTTTTGGTGTGCATAGCAAGGCCACATTGCGTCATAAATCTGTAGCATCACGATGGTGATCCAATAAAATATCTGAATATCTTTCTCTACAGCAATGCGTTTGGCTTCATATATTACCATTTTTGTAGAAACTAAGAAGCCATTATTCCGGAGTTGTGTGATCCATTCTTTCATGTCCACCTCTAATTGTGGCCACTTTGCAGCATGCCCACGAAAATTGTGCTTACTTTTATCTTTTACTTTTTGCAGCTGATCCACCTGTTTCCTCCACTCTCTTATCGTTTTTTCAGTTGGAGGTGGCCCAAAATGTTTCTCCGCTGCTCTGTTTCAATGTCCTTCAGCATATTTTACTATATCCAGTTTAAAAGAAAGTTTATATGCTAGTCTTTTCTGCTTTGACATCCTTGTACGTAGCGTGAGGAGGTACTGTAGTATTTTTCTGCAAGATTATACAGTAGTGAAAGAACTGCCAGTAATGTGTCCTTTATTGTTGTGAGAGCACTGTAGCTGAGAACATCAAGGAATGACACACTATTGTAGGGGATCTGCTGCAGACGTAGAGTTATGGGGAACACATTTAAGGTTTTACCTTTATAGGGGAGAGTTTATATAGAGGACACTTCATTAGAGGACACTTTCTTAGGCACTATTCATAGATTGTATTTTGTTTCCACAGTGCCCCCTTACATCCCCATGTACTGGTGTGTATGTGTATGTGTGTGTGTGTGTGTGTGGGAGAGAGAGAGAGAGAGAGAGAGAGAGAGAGAGAGAGAGAGAGAGAGAGAGAGAGAGAAAGTAAAAACAAAGGCTGATTGGAATGGTAGTCAGATTTCAACCATGCAGGTGAGCAGACGAGACCTTCCCTGATGGACACTTGCTGGACTCGTGCTTAAATGGACACTTGCTCCGATGATCCAGGCAGCTGGGATTGCCTCTCTCCTCCCCCCCTGTGTCTTTTCCTTCCATTCAGTGGTGTGATGCTGCCAATTTAACAACCAGTTTGGTGATCATGCAGTTTGTGCACATGCACCAACGTGTACTGTGCGTACGTAGACAGTTTTACAAATACTAACATTCTGTGTTACCATTTGGGAGTAACACAGCTGAGGTGTGGCAATCTGCTTTGCCACACCAATCAGTTAAGAAGATAAAGGTAAGTAAAGCTCAGGGGCAGGTGGGCAGGCCGACCTGATCATCGGAGCGAACCGGTTCGCTCTCAGCTGATCATCGGAGCTACTGGTTCACTTGAACCAGTCCAAACCAGTAGAATCCCACCCCTGCTTCCATTGCTGCCAGAGGTACCACAAAAACATCCAGCAAGGCTCCCTCAAGCCTCCCATGAGCCAGGCAGCTGGGACTGCCAATTTGCCTCCCTGGGCCCATGCGTTTTTGCAGAAGGCTTCCCCGCCATGCCCTGCTTCAGCTTCTTGCCCTTGGCTAAAGGATCCTGGGTGCTGCACTGCAATGGAAAGGCTGGCATGAGGGAAAGACGAGGAGTAGGGAAAGAGGAGAAAGCGGCCTCCTTCCTTTAAGCTTGTCGCTCCGTTGGCCATTTTTCCATTGCAGCACAGCTCTTCTGCCCACAAAAGCCTCATCTTTGATGGCCGATGCCAAAAGGCAGAGAAAGAGCTGCCAGGAAGAAGCCAGTCAGCCTGGGAGTTGGGTACCCTTCCTCCCCTTCCTATCCCACCCCTTCCCACCTGCCACCCCCAAATTGCATCAATAAAGGAGGTGGTGTTGTGGCCCGCTGGCAGCAGAGTCAGACACTAAGGAGGTTGGGGAGGAACATGGGCCAGTCCTGGGGCTGAGGAAAGCTCAGACGAGGGGTCTGCATTGAAGGCAGAGAGGTAGATAGACAGCAATGAGGCAGAGGAACAGTTGGAGCCCGTTCCCAGTGTGCACATGCGCAGAGCTGCCAGAAGACAAGAACAACTGAGAAAGCAGGGTCAATTTGGGAGTAAAGTCACACCTTGGAGATGATTGGCCCCTCCCATAGGAAACAAAAGAGGAACAAATGGGGAGGGGACTTTTGCAGGAAACAATTCGTTCGTTCAGTCGTTTCAAGAGTGGAAAGTACTATTCTTGACTTTAAGAGAGACTATGACAAGTTCTGCCTTACACTGCATTTGGAAACAAGTTACGTGGCAGCTTGCCAAGTGAGATAAGGTGTGTTGATAAATATTCCTTTGAAAAACTGTTTGGACAAGCCTTGCTGACTGTGAATGAAAGTAATTCAGTCGTGTAAATAAAAGAGGTTTTCCTGGGACCAACACTCTGCTTCCTGCTTTTTAAGGGAGCTTAGGTTAGACCAGATGGGTGGCTAAGTGAGGGGCAGGAAGCCATGGCATTCCCAGTGATGGGGGAAAGAGGGACGGCAAGAGGAGCCCTGTCTCACAACACGCGCCCCAATGAAAGGCGGCAGCAGCAACCTGGACACTTCCCTTGCCCACCCTCTCCGGCACTGGAAGCCAAATGTTGTCATATTTCTCTGTCTCTGCGTCTCTGTGCTCACCCAGTGCCACAGTCCAGCATGCAGGCCAGGAAGGGTGCATTTGTGACAGGGCAGCTGGTGGCAGCAGGGCATCCTCGGCGAACTGCTTGATGAACTCGTGCAGGGCAGGCAAACGTAGAGTGCGCCCAGGCAGCAGACATAGGCCAGGAGGGCAGCCTTGTTCGGTTGCAGCAGTTCAGGGGTGGGTTCTAAATTTTTTTACTACCGGTTCTGTGGGCATGACTTATTTTGTGGATGTGGCTTGATGGTCATGTGACAATTTTTTAGGATTTAGCAGAGGTACTGGTCTACCAGGCTTTTAACTGCTTGCAGAGCTGTACCAGTCTACCCATTTGTTTTTGAAGCGTTTTGGGCTACTCATTTGTTTTTGGAGGCACCGGTCTACCCATTTGTTTTTCAAGCGCACTGGTCTACCACCACACTGCCTTTTAACATTGATCAGCTGTGGGGCAGCCGTTTGAAGCCCAGTGGCAAGAGTTTAAACAGTTTTTTTCCTTCTAGCTGATCAGCTGGGACTCGGGAGGCAGCAAATAGATTGGCGGCAGGGCCAAATAAAAGGTAAGAATAACGTGGGTGGGAGTGCCCAGCTCCTGAACAAGGAGAACCGGTTCGGTGACATCATGTCGTCACTGCTACCGGCTCAGCTGAACTGGGCTGAACCTGGAGGAACCCACCACTGCAGCAGTTCTAAGGGACCAGCCAGTGGTGGAATCAGCAAGTTCTCCGAACTGCACACAAAGTTAACAACCGGTTCAGCTGAACTGGCTGAATCCTATCTCTGCATTGCTGTCTCAGTGGGGGAATGCTGGAGCCTTTGCAGCCAAGCAGCTGATTGGCGGTTGGATCGGCCTCCTGGAATACCGCCAATCAGCTGTTCCAGGCAGCGGGGATCGCTTCTGCCTATCACTGCCGCCCGACACCAACTTCCTCTCCCCCGGTGTGGCAAACCCCCAGCCCAGTCTGTGTTGCAATATTCTCTCTATAAAATGCACAGTCATTTCCACCCACTTTTTTTTGGGGGGGGGTACATCTTATAGTGCAAAAAATACAGTAACTTTTTTTTTTTTTTTTTAAGGGAGGGTGGATGAACAGTTTTTGTTCCAACTAACTTTCATGTGGCAACTCAGGTTTTGTGACAAACTTCCTTTACATTCTTAGACAGGAGGCTGGAATTCATGTGCATTCCGTTTTGTCACCTGAGACATCTCCAAAACTGAATCTAAACAATGGATAAGAAATGATTCATAGGCAAACAATGTCCCGTTGGTTTTGGAAAGTCTACATGCTCCCTCTCGGGAACTCAATTGTCATCTTTTGGCTGAGAAATACCACTGTGAATATGATTAATTCTTTACGCAGTCTTTGTGGCACTTTTACTCTATGGCAATCAATGTGCTTTTTTATTCTCAAGCAAATAAATAATGAATAAAAGCAGGATGACCTTCTTGGAGCAATAATTCCAGGATTGTTTCTATTCTCTTAAGATGGGCATGAAAAGCTATGTGCATGAAAAATACATACAGAAAGTAAACATGAGCATTCCCAAAAGATAGCTGTATTTGAAAGGCTTCTTGCTAAATATTTTGATTTTTAGTTTACAGTTGTTCATGGTTCTTGAGCAAATGAATTAAAAAGTAGATTATCTGTCTGTCCCAGGCCAAGCACACAAAAACACACAGAGAAATACTGCAAACTTTACTGATAGGTTTTGTAAAGTTTGTAAATAAACTAAGGAAATCAAGCAAACACGTGTGTAGCAGAGAAACAGATCCCCCAGAAGTTCAGCGAGCATGTCTTTAAAAGAGGTTCAATCCAAAACAGAAGGCACAAGAGTGATCAAACAAAGTTCAATGGTCCAGATGTTGTAGAAGGTTCACCAGCCTGTCCAGGCCCAGAATCAAAGCCACAGTGCTTTAAATCAGGAGTAAAGGTCAGTGGTGGTATTCAGCGGGTTCTATCTGATTTGGGTGAATAGGTAGCGGCGGCTGCAGGAGGCTACTTGCTGATCAGGAGTACAAAGTTACTTCCCCAAAATTGCTTGTGCAGCATTTTTGTAAACAAAATTTCTACATCTTGAAAGGGTGGGAAAATCAGGAATTTCTGATGAGTGTGCATACGTATCTGCAGGAAGAGGGGGAAAGAGGTCAAATGATGAAACATTGAACCATTGTCACAATGTCATGACATCACAACACAAACTCCAACCATTACATGCACCATACTTGCATGTAATGTTGCAGGTACAATAGGATGGAGTTAGGGTGGGCTGCTGGGAGTTTGCAGGGATTCAGGAGAATCTCTAGCTAAAATTCTGTGCAGTTTGGAGAACCCCCAAATGCCACTTCTGGTTGGCCCCATCTGCCCCTCCCCTCCCAGGAGTCCCCACGTGGCCCTTTTTGGATGCAGGTAAGTGCAGGGTGCGCGGAGGCTCAGGGAGGGCAAAAAACAGGCCTACCGGAAGTTCAGGAAGGCCGGAAGCAGGCCCATTTCTGGTCTCCAGAGGGCCTCCCAAGGCTTGAGGTCAGCTTCCGGAGCCCAGGGAGGGCAAAAATGCCCCCCGTCATGTGTAGGAGGCTGACTAGGCCATGTCCACCATGGCCACACCCACTCAGCGACTGGGCAGAGAACCCTTGCTAAAATTTTTGAAGCCCACCCTTGGATGGAGCTTGTGACATCACAAAACCCATTTTGTTATTTTGGTGTCATCAGAATTAGTAGTGGATATGTATCTTGTGTGTATTAAATATATAACTATTGTGTGGATTGCTCAAAAATTAATCTGAAGTTCAGTTCTTTCAGCTTTAAATCTAATGTGTGTGATTTACAAACATCTTTCTACTGTAATTTAGGCATACAGTACCCATTAAAAAAACCCTGAAATTGTTCATTTGAATGCATTTCTTGAAAAATATTTGTTTCTAAGTCAAGGAACACAATTACTTTCAAGGCATTTAAACCCTTGTGAAAAATATGATTTCTGGAAGAAGCTGATTATTTGGGTTTTCCGGTTTTCTGTTAAGTCTGTTGTAATCTTCTCCTTGATGTTTTCTCTTAGATCAGAGGAATTGGTTTCCTGTCTTTTTTTAACAAGCACTTGTTTTGCAACACATATTGGAAAATGTTGTATTATTTCATCCACAGCTCCTTTATGTAAGGTGCATTCAGAGAGGTTATCTGTAAATCATATTCTTCATTGCCCTTTGGTTAGCAATTTAGAACTAAGAAAGGCTGTATTTAACCTAGAGGAATTGTCCCAGTAACACCACTGCTATTTCAGATAATACTCGATTTAGCCATTTTTCAAAGCTTTCACCCACTATAAGATGCTTCGGCTTTTACCTTATTATCAGAATTCTTGTTGTTTTTGCATTTACTTTCTTATTACAAACTAGCGGAAGATCCTCATGTGTTTTGGTAAGTATTTTCTCTAATATAAATGTGTGTGTGTCTCTATGTTTTAAGTTATAGACTTTCATTAAATTCTGAAAACTGTGGATTTCAGTAGGCACTTGTGTCTTAAATTCTCCTACTAATTATCAAGAAATAATGTAAACATTTTGATGGTATATACTTTTTAACAGGGGTGAAATGCTCCCAGTTCGGACCGGATCGCCCAGTCGGGTAGCGATGACCCTTTTCAGTCTGGCTTCAGGCCTGGCTACAGCACAGAAACTGCTTTGGTCACGCTGATGGATGATCTCTGGTGAGCCTCCATCTTGGTGCTACTTGACCTCTCAGTGGCTTTCGATACCATTGACCATGGTATCCTGCTGGGACGACTAAGGGAGCTGGGAGTGGGAGACACCGTGTTACGGTGGTTCTCCTCCTATCTCTCTGGTCAGTCACAGTCAGTGTTGGTAGGAGGACAGAGGTCAACCCCAGGCCCCTCATCTGCGGGATGCCTCAGGGCTCGGTCCTCTCTCCCCTCCTATTTAACAGCTACATGAAGCCGCTGGGTGAGATCATCTGACGATACGGGGTGAGGTATCAGCAATACGCTGATGATACCCAGCTGTATATCTCTACCCCACGTCAATTCAGTGATGCGGTGGATGTGATGTGCCGGTGCCTGGAGGCTGTGAGGGTCTGGATGGGAGTCAACAGGCTCAGACTTAACCCAGACAAGACCAAATGGCTGTGGGTATTGCTCCTAAAGACTATGTTGACTGTCCATCCTTGGTTCTGGGGGGGGGGGAGAAATTGTCCCCCTCAGAACGGGCTCGCAATTTGGGTGTCCTCCTAGACACACAGCTAAGATTAGAGCAACATCTGACAGCTGTGGCTAGGGGGACCTTTGCACAGGTTCGCCTAGTGTACCAATTGCGACCCTACTTGGATCAGGAGGCTCTCCTCATGCCCTTGTCACCTCATGGTTAGATTATTGCAATGCGCTCTACATGGGGCTACCCTTGAAAAGTGTTCGGAGACTACAGTTGGTCCAGAACGCAGCCGCGCGAGCTGTTGTGGGTGCACCTAGGTACACCCACATTACACCAATTATCCGTGAGCTGCACTCTGGTCACAATTCAAGGTGTTGGTTATTAACTTTAAAGCCGTACATGGCTCAGGGCCAGGTTATCTTCGAGACCGCCTTCTACCGCATAGCTCCCAGCGACCGGTAAGATCCCACAGAGTTGGTCTCCTCCGGGTCCTGTCAGCTAAACAATGCCGGCTGGTGGGCCCACGGGGGAGGGTTTTCTCTGTGGCTGCCCCAGCTCTCTGGAACCAGTTACCTCCCGAGGTCTGGACCATCCCCACCCTATTGGCCTTCCAAAAAGTGGTGAAGACCTGACTTTTTCGGCAGGCCTGGGGCCGTTGATCTCGCTCTTGCGATCCGGCGAGATCCGGCCATGAATGGTATGTTTTTATGTTTTAATGTTTTTAATGTTCTTAATTTTTAAATGTTTTTTATTAGGATTTTAAATGTATTGTGAGCCGCCCTGAGTCTTTGGAGAGGGGTAGCATATACATTGAATTAAATTGAAAATTGAAATTGAATTGATGGAGGTGGGTGGTTCGGACAACAGCAAAAATCCCTGTCCCCCCACCCCATTGCCCAGCTGAGCCGCACAATCATCAGAGGCTTTTTTTTTAATTTTTAAAAGCATTTTTTCTACAACCTCTTTGGCAAAAAAAATGCTTTTAAAAGTTAAAAAAAAAAGCCTCTAATGATCACGCGACTCAGTTGGGATCATCAGAGGCTTTTAAAAGCATTTTTTCTACAACCACTTCAGCCAAAGAGGTTATAGAAAAAATGTTTTTAAAGGGAAAAAAAGCCTCTGCCGATCAGGCAAATCAGCTGGGATCGTCAGAGGCTTTAAAAGCATTTTTTTACAACCTCTTCAGCCAAAGAGGTTGTAGAAAAAAATGGTTTTAAAAGGTTTTTTTTAAAAAAAGGTGGCCACGCCCACTCAGTCATATTACCCCCACCACCACCAAGCCACGCCCACAGAACCGGTAGTAACAAATTTTACATTTCACCATTGCTTTTTAACCATTTTACGAAGAACTTCTCTATAATAATCTAATTCAGGGAGCATTTTGACATCAAACAGAGATAGTTCATTTTATCATTATTCAGTTGGTCTACAATAACGTGCTGTTGTATCGCTTGTTCTTCAAGCATTTCGTTCTTCTATAGAAAGGCTTCTGTTTTTCTATTTTATTCTCCTGGTGCTTGAGAATTTTAAAGATTTTTTTTCCAAATCTCTCTCAATATATATATATTTTAAAAAATGCTGAAATAATGAATGTATCCAGCCATTAGGTTTGGGGTCATATAACTTTTCATGCTAAAGATAGTATGCATTTAATTGGTAAATCCTTTCAATAAAAGTTCCCGTGGTATTTCAAATTACATTCTATGGATACCAGGCAGATTATGGATATACTATTCAGACTATTTTATAGTATTTTACCTTTCAGTTGCTGAGGTGTACAGCATCAGGCCTTTTTTTAGGGAGCTTAATATCTCTACAATAAAGAATAGAGCAGAGGTTTGAGGTAGATTTTCATTAAATAATCATGTGATTTTGGAATTAATTCTGGGTATAATCTACAATTCTTTCATTTGGCCAGAACTTGCAAAAAGGGCTTTACTGTTGTTGGGGCCCATTATTTTATATGTGAACATCTCCCATTCAACTTTTGTGGCATATGCTATGTGGCTATATTGAGACCACATATTACCTATATAAATAGGAAGGTAGCCAACACTGAAATGTCCAATTTATTACATAATAAAAGGATAAATTCAGTAAGCAGAGCTGAAATGATTGGGACAATTATCCCTCCACTGGGAGCAAACATCTAACAGTAGCTAATGAAATTACAACTGCCCTCACACAATTAAGTATCAAAGTCCCGGCCATACAAGCAATCGTCTTACAGAATTGATGGCCTTGGGCATGATATTAGCAGAGGGAGGAGGGATTTGTGCCCTTAAATGCTGTATACATACAACTCATAACTGATATACCTTATACTTTTCTATCTTTGAGGCTACTATTTTTTTGTATTTATGTATTTTATTGTTGGCTGTTCACCGCCCTGAGTCCTTCGGGAGTAGGGCAGTATACAAATCAAATAAACCTAAACCTAAACCTACTGATCAAATTCAGCAGGAAGTGGTAGCACTTCATACTGTAGAATTTAAGCCAGGACTAGTACCTTTTGGCACATGCTTGTCTTTATTACCTGTTTACTCTTAGTTAAAAACATTATTAGCATTTTTGACTTCACCATTATAATTAGTGGATTAGCTTACTTTCAATATTGTTGTTTGTTTTATCTTTGCTTGTTGGAGAGGAAGATTCCTAGAAGTATAAAAATTAGATAAAGGAGACTGAGGGAGTTTGAAATCTAAAAAGGTAAACTAAATGCTTATAGCATGTGTTTAGCTCATAGAAGTTGTTTTTATAGTGTAACTGTTGCATAACAATGAATATTGTTGAATAATAATTTGAATAATAATGAGGATTCTGGAGTCCTTTCCCAATTTGAATCTTTCTGATTGCCCATAGCTTCTAAACTGATATAGCTAATGGTGAGACAACTTCCCTCCAGGGGTATCTATAAGGAGGTTAAAAAAAATATCAGAATAGCAGTACAATCATGTGATCAAGTTCCTGCTTCTTTTAAATGACTGTTGCATGTTGGAGGAACATGGAAAGAAGCAGGCTCCATTTATGTGGTTGTAACACCACCTCTTTATTCTCATAAGAGCAGAATAACAGAATCTTAAAAATATGTCTAAAACCCCTATTGCCTCCTTTTAAAAACAACAAATCAAGGTCAGGTTTCTTTCTCACACTTTCTATGTTCCCAGGGCTAAACAACCATTTTTCCTTTCCCTCCTCCTCCTCAAGGCTAGAGCTAGATTTCTCTACATGCAGTCACACAAAATGAAAAAAAAATGAGTATATACAGATATGGTTTTTGAACTATTGTCTCCCAAGACATTTCTAAATTCATATGTATCTTTAAATATACTTTGTATATTTTATGAGCTGGGAACCGTAACACAACAATTGAAGTGCAGAATCAGACTATTCTGTTCTAATTAGCCCAGTTGTCCAAAATAAGTAAGTCAACCTCACCTTCTCAAAGATCAAAATCTTCTTCAAATACAATTTCGAAAGCTAACAACGGTCTCTTCTTCAGAGTGGAAAAGAAATCTGATTAGCAATAACATCTTACCTAGATGCAACAAGGTACAAACAAAGGAAATGAAAATCAGCTTGAATGATACATGGTAATCAAGCTGTCACAGGAGGGTGGAATTGAAATCACAGCTTGATATGACAGTATGAATTTCTTGTACGAATCTACAGCATTCTCCTCAGGTGCTAACAACATAACACTTGCTTAAGATGAAAATGTAGTATCACTAATACCACTGCTTTTTGTTCTGAGATCAGAGACTGGTTCTTGATATTTGTGAAATAAATGGGGCATTGGAACATCCACTCATTTCCCTCAAGAAATATTGTTAAACTCATTAAAACACATTTAGCTTTGCTCAGAATTCCCCTACTAATTAATCTAAATAGACAACTGTAAATTTACATTCTTTTGTTGGAGATGATAGGCTAAAACGCCAAGAATACTAGTTATTACAAAGTTTTATATTGTATTGAATAAGACTTTGAAATAGGAGTTGTGATTTTAAAAATAATTAAGTAATAAAAAGAGTACTGGTTTATTAATTACACTTTCCATTCAAACAAAATATTTGCTGAAAATTCAAAGAAAAATTATGTACTAACCAATCATCTGTAATATCACACTGTACAATGTGAGATATTTTAAATTATAATCCTGGTATCACAACACTGACTTTAGAAAAGTTGCTTTTAATAATAAGATCAAGTTATAAATTATATACTGTATGTGTATAGTGCCAAAGAGGTGACACCAAATGTATTCAATCACACTAACTGCTTCTGTCATAAACTGACTGTGAGTGGGGTCAGGGGAACCTGAGCAGGGGGAAATTGTCAGAAAAGGTTGTACTAGTAACATAGTTAAAACAACTGTACTTTTCTCTACCTGGGAGAACTAAGGAAAGCAACCTTTATTCCCAGTTCTGCATCAGATCTTAGAACAATTTATGTAACAAAACTAACCTAGAGACACTCCAAGAGCCCCTACGAGCAAACATAGGAAAATTAACATGTTGTTGCTGAGGCAGATCAGTTTATAGTTAATTCACATCAAAGGTTAGCCAAAGGGTTGACAACCTCATCCTTTTAGCTTAGCCTACTGTCTCACTGAACAGTCATAAAGACCTAGAATGAACTGATCTATTGGGAGTACTACACCACCAAGGTATGACTCAAGACTCAACAGAGCCTTCTCTGTGGCAGCGCCTGCCCTCTGGAACAACCTCCCCCCAGGGATACGTACAATACCAGACCTCCGGACTTTTTGTCGGGCCCTGAAAACTTATTTATTTCACCTAGCCGGGCTGGCTTGATCCCACAGTTTTGGTTAAATTTAATTGATTTTAATTGGGTTGTTTTAAATTGCGGCCAAAAATATTTAATTATTTTTAAACTGTTTTTAAATTTTGTATGTTCTTTTTTATTCTGGCTGTTCACCGCCCTGAGTCCTGCTGGAGAAGGGCAGTATACAAATTAAAACAAATAAATAAATAAATTGCTTAAAATAACACACACACACACACCATAGCACACAAAGGGAGCTCCAACATACAGTTTGTCTTCCCTGGCACCGGAGAGAAGCTTCTCTGAGCACCTGCAGGTTTGAGTCTAGTTTGAGTCAGAGAAAAGGAGAGTACATGTAAAAATTATCGTACCAATCCAACATCATGTCATGTTGGTTTCATTTTTCAAACTGACCATCTCAACTCTTTGAGACCTCATCCTTGCGCAGAATCATGCTGGTTCTCATCAAGAACCAAAACCTGAAACTAATAAAAAACAATGTGTAGTTCAAATTCAAAATTATAGAATATGGTCTCCCATTGATTCCTATCGATGATTCACAAGCCGTATCTCCAGATACCAGGAAAGAATATATTGGTGCTTATTTCATAATTGTATCCATAGGGACTAAAATGTGTCTATTTATGAACAGCATTTGTTAGTTTCCTATTTGCCAAAGGTCCCTGTCACTGAATTTCTGAAGCAGTTCTCATTGCTGAAGAAGCCTCATTCTGAAGCTACACCATCTTGCTTTCCTTTGGTTATCAAGACAGTAAGATATTAAGTTCATCTTTAAGGATTCTGCAAAACACCATCTATATTGAAATTCTGAATCTTCCTGAATCTGTGTCTGATTTCAGGGAGAGACAGGTTTTTTAATAATTATCTAGGCAAATGTTGCTGAAATTCTATGACAGACACCAACTGGCCTTGGGAGAGCCATGTGATCTGTTGTTTAGCTTGGTACTGATAATCATTTTGATTGTAGTGTTTGCCCAAGGCCCTAAGATTAAAATTGGAACATCATCAAGGTTTAATAGTGTAAATATCTGAGGGTATTATTCCCTGCCTCAGATAAAAACAGGATCAAAATTGAATTTGTAGCATAGACAGTACAGATAAATGCTGCAGAGATCTTAATGTGCTTCTGTGAGAACAGAAATGAGTTTTGTGCCATCAAATTACAGATTTACCTAATTACCGTATATGTTGCTCAGAGCTGGTTTGATTGGATGGTTTATAAACCCTGTAAACGAATTATTTCAGGTGAAGTTACTGGACCATCTGATACATGGTCCAGTATCTAATATAATATCTATTCAGAATCTAGATAGGTCTCTGCTTCAATTACTGCCTCCTGGACTGGTCCAATCCAAATTCCTCATGATAGAATCAGATGTGACCCCAAATGCCATTTATTTATTCAAGCCTGGATTATGTTCTTTAATCTCTCATACAATGGGCTTGTCTAATAATCTCTGCTAAACTGCAGTCAATATATATGTTGATCTTGTTGGGTAAGTGATGGATGGTTTATCTCTAGAGTTTTAGCTGTCTATTAGTTACAGTTAAATTTGGGTGATCCTCAGTTAACAAGTTCTAGGGACAGCATACTATATCCATATGAGCTGAATCTAGTTTCTAACAATGCTAGGCCATGGAAATGGACTTTGAATCAGAGTCTGCAGTAAGGCAAATATATTGGAACGGACAAACCATCTAAGAGCCTTCTCTCAGGCCCAGTTTCATATCATTCCATCAGTTCTGCTGTAAGGCAAATTTAACAGGCTCTCTTATGAAAATCATACTTGCCCTTGTTGCAAACAATAGCCAAGCTATTGCATATGTCCTAAAATTTTATAGGGATCAACACATTGTATCCTGTTTGCCTTCACCAAACAGAACAGGTAGGGCAAGGACCAGTGGTGAAATCCATGTTTTTTACTATCGGTTCTGTGGGCGTGGCTTGGTGAGCGTGGCAGGGGAAGGATACTGCAAAATCTCCATTCCCACCCCACTCCAGGCAAAGGATACTGCAAAATCCCCATTCCCTCCCTACTCCTGAGGGAAGGATATTGCAAAATCTCCATTCCCAACCCACTCTGAAGCCAGCCAGAGGTGGCATTTGCCGGTTCTCCAAACTACTCAAAATTTCTGCTACCGGTTCTCCAGAACCTGTCAAAACCTGCTGGATTTCACCCCTAGTAAGGACAAAATTGATTGCTTACTGACTGGATGAATATATCTGCTTTATTCTACTATCAATGCCAAACTTACTGGCAGCTTGACTTACTCTATTAGAGTACAATGAAATAGCCATAGGACTTCCAATTTGGATTGTAAAATTCCAACTGACCACTAGATGACAGAAATGGGTTGTCAGGAATGGGAATTTTCCCCCACCCCCCATTCCCCACTAGTGATTCAGTCTTCTGGAGACATCCAAACATTATTGTGTCAGAATAAAAATGCAGGCTTCATATTATTTCAGAGACGGTTAGTTGGTGCTATGTAGATACCGGTACTTTAAGATACTAGTGGAGAAATGACAAATGTGCTACTAGATTACAATCCCCATGGCACAAACTGGCACCAAAAAGATATGTTTAAATTATATTTCCTTTATTAGAAAATTCACAAAAGCAAAAAAAAAAAAAAACATGGATGGATATTGGATTTGGACAAAAGTCATCAGATTCTTCTAGAATGTAGATTTAAGGAAAAAATAATTATGATTCAACTGCTCAAGGTTTTGAGCTCTCTGTCAATAAATGACCATTTTGCTTTCTTACTGCTCCTAGAAATTCTATATATGATTTCCCCACCCCCCTGAATCATAAATAATTTTTACTCTTCGATTTGAATTGTGCTGTGTCTTCCTTCTATCAGCCATTCTTGTTCCCAAGACAAAATGCCTCCAACAAGATCTTTCTTGATTAGTTAACTTCAGGGTGGTGAGGAAAGTTCTGCTTGCATAGGATTTTTATTAAATGTCTCTCCAGGGTTTTTCTATTAAAGGTATTCGGTATTAAAGGTGTGAGGTTATAGTCATCTCAGTGTGATTCTGATAGTTTACAGCAGGGCATCTGTTCATGAGTGAAGGAGTGCATAAGAATTTAGTTTGGTGGTCTGGAAATTTTACTAATAGTAGGGGAACTCTTGAGATTTATCTGATTAGAGCAGAGTTCTCTAAGTGGTCAGTATCAGCCTCCAAGAATTGATGGAACTATCCAAGGGGTTGTTGCTGTTATTGTCATTATTACTTTGGTTCATTGAACAATCAGCCTAATGTTCAGACTGCATTTGGCATTTTTATCCATCTATCAAGACCTTTCCAAGTCCTTCCCACTATATTTGATGGTGTTAAACGTACTGTCGCAGGATGTAAGCTATTCTGAGTAAAGTTGCCTTTGCAATTGGCTGATGGTGATTTTGTCAATGCCAATGGTGTTCAATTGGTGCTTCAGTTGTTTTGGGATTACTATTACTATTCCTAGTTTTATAAGTTTAAATAGTATTTATTAAATTATTTTCATATAATAAATGAGGGTAGATGAACAAGCTTCATGAAGGGGTTGATGAACTGAAGAATTTGGAAATCTCTGGGAGCCTCTGAGGTACCCATTATAATTTATGAGGTAAACCCAACATAAGACGGCAGGACTGTGGAAGCAAGAATCAGATAGATTTCAGTAAGGAGCTAGAAATTAAATGTCATATAATTATTTGTTCCTTTTACCTTACTTCTAACTTTTTTAGTTTTGCTGCAGGTCAAGTGCTCCTAAACATGGATTGTAAACCAGTAAACAAAGTAGACAGTTTTAAAAAAGATAATTTATAGGTTCAGATATATAAATTAATTTTATAACTTTTATGGTTGCTATGTTTACAATTTATTTATTCTCTTACCTATAATCTTACAGTTTCAAATTCATTCTCTTTCTCTCTCTGTCTCTCTCTCTCTCTCTCTCATAATAAATATTTCTTTCATTCATTCATTTCTAGAATTAGGGGTACAGTTCAGAATTTTGGAAACTGTAATAGATATCTCCAGCTATGTTTTATTACTAATATATATAATAGTAGGATAGGTATAATATTCTCTGAAAGTTTAAATATTTTCTTCCAAGATTTTCTGTAGTCTGGACTGAGTTGCCATTTATTAGATAAGCTACTAAGTATTCTACCGTCTGTTTCTTTTTTCAGCTTCCTCGCAATCTCTCACATCCTGTTAGTGAACTTCAGGCCACAAAGATAAATTGTTGTACACTCCTTTCCTTTGGAATCGACAGCATGCTATAACCTATCCTGAGACAAAATTTGCACACGGGCATATAGGATGCAACAACAGATAATGAGGAGACACCTACAAAAGTCAGAATCCAGGTCTTTTAACAGTTGTAGCAAATAATGCATGTTGTTTTAAGTGATTTTTTTTTCTGTTTTATTATACATCGTTTACTGTCTAGACCAGGACTGCCAAACTTCCAGCCCATGGGCCGGATGCGTCATGCGCTGGCCATGCCCAAGCACGGTTTATTGAAGGGGGAAAAAAGTCCCTATACATTACGTGACGCTGCCGTAATGATGTGAGTTTGACACCCCTGGTCTAGAACTTAATACATGTATACTATTTTACATTACTAATCTTTAAATATAATTAATTCATTTATAGGTGCCTAGGAAGGATGAAAGATATCAGATCCAACCACAGTCAGATTCTAATGACGTTTGAGAATTTCAGATAGAACTGACAGTTGCCAAAAATTAAGATTCCTATATTAATTTTAGAAATGTATCTTGTTTAACCTAATTTTGGAAGGCTCTAATAAGAGCCTTGGTAGTACAGTGGTCTAAAGCACCCTGTTATAAGACCAGCTGCCTGCAATTACTGCAGGTTCGAATCTTGCCAGGCTCAAGGTTGACTCAGCCTTCCATCCTTTCTTTTTTTTTTTTATTGAAAAAGTTTTCAAATACAATTTTTTCCCCCATTTTTCTCCCCCCCTCCTCCCTAACCCCCCCTCACCACCCATCCCCCCTGTGACTTCTTCACAACAAAAACCTAATTCATAACATATTATATAATATTTTACCATCCCCTTACTCCCTCCTCTAAATACTGACCCTTACATGCTAATAATATTATTAATATTATTACTTCCCCCTTTTACCATACATTTCAAAATAACATTATATAATAACTTCTAATTTAGCATAATAATATTATTATAACTCCCAATCTAGCAACACTCTGCCTTTTTTTTCTCCTCCCCCATACTTATATATATAACATTTCAAAGCAGCCTTCCCCATAAATCTTAATTTAACATTTATTCAACTCTATCCATTTCCTCCATCCTTTCTAAGGTAGGTAAATTGAGGACCCAGTTTGTGGGGGCAATAAGCTGACTTTGTATATAAATATACAAAAGTATGAAGGCTATTGCTTAATGCACTGTAAGCCGCCCTGAGTCTCCGGAGAAGGGCGGCATATAAATCAAATTAAAAAAAAACAAAAAACTGGATGCTTGTTGCAGACTATAATTATATAAAATGAAGTATCTCTACCCTTATGAGTATGGTTGGATGTTGGGGGCAGAAGGATATAAACATGTATGTTCTTAACAAGCTACCATTTAGTAAATAATAGATTGTTTTGTAAGAAGTGACAATTCATTATTCATCTACTATAGAAGGATCAGTGTCAGTATCGGGGGGCATACTCTGCATTCAGTTAACCAATTATAAATTCAGCTCTGGGGCATAATTTTGCTAAGAAATTGAACAAGCTTCCTACTTGTTTTTAGTGGGAAAGGTTGAATTTCAAGAAATAAATGTTTAATTTAAATCAACTTACCAACAGCTTTATCCATCTTTAACAGAATAGCCAGCAGGCAATTAATACAGGTTATCTACAGTCAGGTCATTTAGGCAGCAATTTCACTTGGTGTAAATGTCTGGATCAAAAACACCAGAGAGAGCACTTTTTACAATGACTTGTCTCATTGCAGTACTTGCTCAGAAGATAAATATTGTGCTCAATTCATTATTTTAATATTCTCGCGGTGTGAAATGGGCAATCCAAGTGTTCAGTGCTACTCAGCCATGGCGTTTTACACAGACCTGCATTACCTGAGAAATCACTCATAGCAAATTTGCCCTCTTTGTGCACAGGGAATTTTTGGCTAGATTTGGGAATCTTTTTCGCAGCGATAGGTTTACACTAGTATTTTCAGCTGAATGATGCTCCCATTTCCCTTCTGCTATAGGAGAGTCCTGAGCTGCACTAAATATCCTTCAAATTTGATTTTCAGTTAAAAACTAGTCAACCAAGGATATATAATTCATTTTCTGAAAATGTATAAATAGCTGTCTTCAGTTCCATTCTGTTTATGGTACCACGTCTTCAGCATCAGTGCCCTCACTCAAGCTTTTATCTTTTTCTCTTTCATACAAAAGTAATTAATTTCTTAGTAAGTTCACATATGGAAGGAGGGACATGAGTTAATCTATTTATTTCTTTATCAGGTACCATATTTTAGTTATTTGTTAGATTTAGACCTGTCTTTTACCCAGGAACTCACAGTGATGTACATAGCTTTTCTTCCACTGGTTTTCCACACAATAATCCTGTGAAATGGGTAAAGGTGAAAAAGTAATGGGGCCCAAAGGAACTCAGTGAGTTTTTATGGATGAAAGTGGTCTGGAACACGGGTTTCTCTGCTTACCTTAACCACTGCACCACACTATGTCTCTTGATAAGATAAAATGGTTTAGTCTCTAGCAGACAAAGGACTTGATATTTGTCAGCCTTTCAAGATGGGCCAGATTAAGAAATAGGCTCCACGGATTTGACTGGAATTCAACTTCACTGAGATACCCTAGGGCAGTGATGGCAAACCTTTTCGGCACCGAGTGCCGAAAAGAGAGCGTGTTTGTGTGCGTCTGGGCCGCAATCCAGAAGAGGAGCAGCCCAGGGTGCATGTGCATGTCCAAAAATGAACTTCCAGTTTCAACTACTGAAGTTCCGGTTTCAACCAGCTACTCTTCCAGGTTTCTGACGTGCATGCGCATGTGACAATCAGCTGGCCGGCATGCATGCTCATGAAGGAAAATGGAAGACCAGGTCTTCTAGTTTCCAGCACTGCCGCATGCAAAAAGGCCAGCTGATGGTTGCGCCCAGAAGAGGAATGGGCAATACTGCGCATGCCAGGTGACATGGCTCCATGTGCCACTTTGGGCACGCGTGCCATAGCTTCGCCATCACGGCCCTAGAGACTGGTGTAACAGAAATGCTACAACAACATATAGAATTAAAACCTGAGCTGTTCCTATTGGGTATTCTACCAGAGAAAATCAGTAAAGAAAATATATACTTGAATATACATGTAATAACTGCAGCGAGGATAGTATTTGCGCAAAGATGGAAAGCAGAGAAAATCCCTTCAGAGGGGGAAGTAATTAAAAAAGTATTAGATTGTGCAGAAATGAATAAATTGACTTTGATAATTAAAGAAAGAGAGGAATCGGAATATTTTAAGATATGGGGACAATTTTACTATTGGCTAGAGAAGATATATACATAGGGTAATGTTGCAATGAAACAATGGAAGAAGAAAGGGGAGAGTGAAGATAGATAAATGTATTAATAGTAAGCAAGAAATATGGGGAGAATGTTATAAATAAATGAATAATGTGGGGAGAATGTTATAACAAATGAATAGAAAATATTAAGAAGATTGGAGGAGTAAGAAGTCACAAAAGATGTACCTAGATGATACCCTGAAGAATTGATTATGTATTGTATGTTTGTTTGTCTATAAAATAAAAAAAAAATATACAAAAAAAAAAAAAAGAATTTTGAAAGCCTGACAAGATTTTCCTTCTCTCCCACTTATATCCAAGAAATTCAAGGCAGGGTCAATTAAGTTGCTTTCTAATTCTCTCTTCTTGTCCTGGGCTCAAATCATGTTTTTCTAACAAATGTTAAAGTTTCCTCAAGGGCATCTCTGGTTCTCTACAACTGAAAAAAAAAAAAGACAAACCACTCTACAAATGAAATTGTTTCCTTTTTAGTAACACAGGTAATTAAAACAGGTAAGCGAATAAGATAAGGATAACCGGGAGAAAGGCAATTTCATTTTGCATTCTTTTTCTAGGAGGTTAGTACCTATTTGATCATGATTTCATTTTGAAGGTGGAGCAACATTAAAGAGAATGTGAAAAGACAGGGCCTTGTGCATCACTCTTCCCAGTCATGGAAAGTGAAGACCCTTATTTTTAAAAGAATGAATTTTAGATTACTATCCATAATGTTCCCAAGCTTGAGTATATCAGAAAAGTTGACAGGGAAGCAAATTCTGATTTGACATATTGGAGCCTTGGTGGAGAATAACTTCCTCATTTTTAAGGACATGTGACAATATGGTATATAATAGAGATGATCTCAAAGATTGTACCACCCACCTATCACATAATCTATTATTAAAGATAATACATGTCCAAGTGTTTGCACCAAGTATTTGAATGATTTAAGGGTACTTGTGTACCCTTCAGGGCTACGGAACTGGCCTTCTTAGAAATCTTTATCAAATCCAGATTTCTAATTTACTGCTGTTTTAAATAGTTGGTTTATCATGTTCGCAAACTCTATATTTCTATATTCTTATGAACTACATTCTTCTGCATTCCGGGCGGAAAGTTGTTAGTTTATATTTGATTTTCCTGGAGCAAACATTTCAGTTCTGCTTTAAGCAGCAACTTATCTTGGGTATTTTGCATTGAATGTCATATGGAATGTTGTCTCTCACTTAGTCACACCTGAATTTATTTCATTTTCCAGTCTGGATTACTGCAATGCACTCTACACATGGCTGCCCTTGAAAACATTCAGAAGCCATCACAGATTCAGAATTGTGCAGAGCATAAGTGATGGCTGCCCTAGGTTTACTCGTGTAACATTGGTTCCCAGTTTCCTTCTGGATGCAGTTCAAGGTGCTGATTATCATTTTGAAAGCCCTATGTGGCCCAGGGCCAGGTAATCTGTGGGACTGCCTCTACCTAAGGACTTCTACCTGTCCTACCAAATCAGATAGGGGGGGCACACCCGTAGTCCCTTTCCTTCCCTCAAACATTGCCATCTAATGGGAACTAGGAAGGTGGCTTATCCAGTGGTGGGATCCTGCTGGTTTGGTACGAACAACCGGTTCGGTGATCGCGCACTTTGCGTGTGTGTGCACTTGATGCACTCTGCGCATGTATGCACAGTTTAAGTAAAACTTACTTTACACATTGCTGCTGGGGCATAACACAGCTGAGGCACGGCAATCCGCTGTGCCGCGTGAATCAGCTGACAAGATATAGGTGAGTAAACCACAGGGGTGGGTGGGCGGAGCCCAGCTGATAGTTGGAGTGAACTGGTTCGCTCCCAGCTGATCGTCGGAGCTACTGGTTTACCCAAACCAGTTCGAACCGGTAGAATCCCACCCCTGGGCTTATCCATCGTAGCCCCTCTCCTATAGATTGTTTTCCTGAAGTTCAGCAGGCCTCTACCCTCCAAGCCTTCTGAAAAGCACTAAAGATCTGGCATTCCTCCCTCCCCACTCTCTCTCTCTCTCTCTCTCGCTCTCTCTCTCGCTCCCCCCCCCTCTCTCAAACACACACACAGAGTTTTGGTGAGCATAAAGCATTGGGCTTTGACCATGTACTATTTCTCTTTTTAATATTGTCTTATTACCTATGCAAGACACAAAAGCCTTCCTAAAAATGAAACTGATGTGGTTATTGCTTTATGTTGTACAATGCCAGGCAGCCATTTAATATATTTTAGAAAGTTAGAAAACTCTAAAACCAAGTCTAAGAGAGAATCTGGTGGTACCAACGAAGGCGCCTATAGACACTGATACCTAATTTTGTAATCAACAAAGCAAGCTAATATAGCAATAGCAATAGCAAAAACGTAGACTTATATACTGCCCCATAGTGCTTTACTGCATAGTGCTATTATTATACGTGCAACATTGCCCATTACAAAATATGCATGCTCCTAAATGTGTGTATAGCTCTAACAATTCACACACAATAGATACATTTGCTTTCAGGATTCTCCATGTAGGTCACTGTTGAAGATAAATAATATTGCCTTTGTGTTGGCAGAGGATATGATAGAAGGATTTCTTTTCTTTTTTTTTCAACAGTGCCTTTAATCTGTAAAGAAATATAGCTTTTGACCAAGAGGTTCCTTTTCTATGTAAAAGAACAAAGCAAAGTGCCTTACTTTTATCAAGTGTTCATGAATAGACAGCTCAGTAAAAGCAATGTAAAGGTGATGTTGACTTTTGGGTATTTTCCTGATCCCCAAAATGGTAGATAGATTTGGAGGTGACATAGAGTTGAGGCCAAGGTTAAAAGCAATCACCCAATAAGACACATGATAATGCAGTTTCTATATAATCTTAAATGCTATTGTGGCTATGAAAATTTTAAAAATAGTTTCGTTCAGGGAACTATAGCTTGAAGAAATAGATTCTTATGCTCCCATTTGTCAACTTTGGAAGCCATATTAGGCCAGAAGCTCTAATGCTGCCACTTTCTCATGTGTGGGAAAGTAGGAGGGGGGGGATTAAGGAGAGGGGTTGTTAGTAGACATAATAGCATTCTTCCTGTCAGTCAAGGTCAGGGTGATCCAGCATCTGGAGAAAGAGTGGTCAGGGGGCTGGATCGAGATGGAAAGGACGTTGATTGGAGCATGTGATCGACTGGGGAGAAAGGGGATGGTTTTGGGAATTTTGACTTACTGAGGGAAAACCTGGGCTTTTCAGATTCGGATTTTCCCAGATGTGCCAGTTTGCCTATTCTAGTAAATAGAACTTTGGAAAATGTTTGCTTCTGCGTCTTTACTTAGAGCTGGGGTTTTTCTGGAATGCTGACACCATTCTCATTTTTCAAGCTCTTATACTCTACCAGATTCTAACTGAATGGATATGCTATGAAAGTTTTAACATCCGTATTGGGTTAGATGATATTGATTGTGAAGTAAGAAACTTAACATTGTGTGACTTTTAATACATAGCTTGCTAATTGGGGGGAAAAAAGGATAACTTCTAGGAACACAAAAGTTGTCTTCCTAATATTTAGACTGATGCCATCTCAATACTAATAACACACAAATACCCTTTATTTTGGGAAGTGGTACAACAATCTGAATAGCACCAGGTGGCTACAGGTAGGCATTTAAAAAAAATATTCTTACAATGCCCTTGATTCAGAATTATTTTGCACCAGTTTGGATAGCTATGTAGAAAACTACTTGAAGCATTGCAAGCACACAAATAAAGGACCAAGTAAGAAATCCCCAAGAGCGTATTTTGTTCAGGACTCCTCAATTTTAAAGCCATTCCTGCCTAATTTATATTGTAATTTTCATATTTGTGTTCTATTCCATTTTAAACTGATTCTACTTGGCGATTTCAACGCGAGAGTAGGATCCAATCACTCTGCCTAGGTTGGCGTCATTGGAAAAAATGGAATCGGCAAATGTAACAGCAATGGCCTATTACTATTGAAGACATGCACTGCTCACGATCTGATCATCACCACCACAATCTTTCGCCTACCCACTCGCAAAAAGATGTCCTGGATGCACCCACGCTCCAAGCACTGGCATCTTATTGATTATGTCATTGTGCAGAAGAAAGGCAGACAGGATGTAAGGGTGACCAAGGCCATGCCAAGCGCTGACTGTTGGACTGACCCTAGACTCATCATCTCCAAATTAAGCTTTCATATCAAGCCAAAGTGACGTCTGCAGGGAAACAAAGCTGAGGTGAAAAGTTTCAACATCAGTAAACTGAGGAACCCCAACACAGCAGCTTCACTAGCAGAAGATCTTGACAACCAACACTCAGAGCTGTAATTAGAGGGAATTGCTGAGAAGGACTGGGAACGCTTTTGGGATATTGTGCATATTCTTGGACCCTCATACAGGAAACAGCAGGAATGATTTGACGAAAATGATGAAGAGGTCAAGCCCCTACTTGCTAAAAAGCACTGCCTTCTCCGTGCTTATCAGAATCACCCATCGTCAACAGCTAAGAAAAATGCCTTCAACAACATTCGCAGGACTGTACAAAGCAAGCTTCACAAGATCAGGACTCCTGATTGAGTACCGAAGCAGATGAAATTCAGAAGTTTGCTGATAGAAACGATGCTAAACGGTTCTATGAAGCCCTCAAATCGTTGTACAGCCTTCAGCCCTCAGGGAGCTCCCCTCTACTGGATTCAGATGGTGCAACTCTCATCACTCAGAAGACACTGATTCTACAGCGATGGGCTGAGCACTTCCAATCTGTATTGAACCGCCCAACTTCCATCAACAACAAGGCAATTGACAGAATGCCCCCGGTAGATATCAACCACAGCCTGGATGCCCCACCATCAAAGACTGAAACTCTATAGGCCATCAGTCAGCTGTCCAGTGGCAAGGCCCCAGGATCTGATGGAGGTCTATGAGGATAGTGGTGCAGTGCTTTTCAACAAACTCACTCACTAGCTGCTCCAATCTTTCTGGAATCAGAAAGAATCCATTCCTCAGGAATTGAAAGATGCGTCCATCGTACACCTCTACGAGAGGAAAGGGAATCAACAAGTCTGTGATAATCATAGAGGAATATCACTGCTTTCCATTTTTTTTTAATTTGATTTATATGCCGCCCTTCTCCGGAGACTCAGGGCGGCTTACAATGCATTAAGCAATAGCCTTCATACTTTTGTATATTTATACAAAGTCAGCTTATTGCCCCCACAAACTGGGTCCTCAATTTACCTACCTTAGAAAGGATGGAAGGCTGAGTCAACCTTGAGCCTGGTGAGATTCGAACTTACAGTAATTGCAGACAGCTGGTGTTAATCACAATGCTATCAGTCTGCTGAGCCACCAGGCCTTATTAGGCAAGATCCTTGCACGAGTGTTGCTGAACCGCCTGACTGACCACCTGGAACAGGGTTTATTATCCAAGACACAGTGCGGTTTCTGCAAAGAGTGTGGCACTGTGGACATGATCCTGACAGCTCCAAGGGAAGTGTCAAGAGCAGAATCGTGAATTGTACACCACCTTCGTGGATCTCACTAAGGCTTTCGACACTGCCAGTTGCGAAAGTCTGTGGCACATCATATCAAAGTTTGGGTGCCCTGATAGATTCATCCTGATGGTGCGTCAGTTCCATGATGGCATGTTCTGGATAACGGAGAAGCTTTGGAGGCCTTTCCTGTTACAAACGGTGTCAAGCAAGGGTGGATGTTGGCACTGACCTTGCCCAGCATAATATTTTCAGCCATGCTGTCAGATGCCTTCCAGAACAGTTCCTTGGGAGTTAGTCTGAAATATAGGACTGATGGGAAGCTGTTCAACCTGCGAAAACTCCAGACTGTCACCAAGACAAAGGAGACTGTCCTCTTTGCTGACAACTGTGCCCTGAATGCTGGATCAGAGCAGGTAATGCAAATTTGCAGCAGCATGTGACAACTTCAGCCTCCTCATCAACATAAAGAAGATAGAAGTGATGCATCAGCCAGCTCTGAAAGGTTCTGAGTGTTGAACACATTGGTGTCAAATCCTTTGATGAAACTTAGAAAATGAAAGTGCCAGCAAGAATTGACCTGCCAGAATAGGAAATCAAAATAAGAAACATTTTATTATGCTAACATGTAACATTTTTTAAAAAAAACAAAGAAATAAAATATTCTCAACATTTCAAGAAGGAAATCTATCATGATAATCAAGAGGAAATGGAGGTTGAAAGCTTTGGACCACAAGAAGGATGTATGCTGACTGAATGTAGACTTTCATCATTAAGCAAGAAAGCATAAGAAAAGATACTTAATTCAATAACATCACCAAACAGACAGAAACAAGAAAGGGAAAATTATATGTTTTTAAGAACTATAAAAGAAATTGCAGTAAAATGTACAAGGGATTCTAAAAGTAATCTTGGAAATGATCTAGGAAAGTCAGATGAAATTAAAAGAAGATGAAAATACTTTATTGAAATCCTTTACAAATAGGATTATAAAGTGATAGAAACATTTATAGGGAGAAAATATAATCAGGGATTAACTCCACTAGAAAGTAAAGTATGAGAAGCAATAGTTCAGGACTTCAGGTATCATGTAGATAAGCACCAGGCACAGATAAATAACACTGAACTGTTTAAAAATGCAGGAGAAGAGGCAATTAAAATTTTAACAGTTCTATATCAACAACTATGGAAGAAAATTTGATAACCTAGAGATTGAAAAAGTTGGTGTTTATATCTGTACTGATGGACTTGTAAGCAAACATTTTGCTTAAGGAGAAAAATTAAAACTATACATAGAAATAAAAATGCCAAATGAAAAATTGGATTCAGAAAAGATAGGAGGACATAAGCGATGTCTAATGGTCAACCAAAAAAAAAAATGGATTAAAGAGAGAACAAAATAATTTAAGATAGATTTTGACTTTACTTGTGGAAATTGGGATCGTAGAAAACACCCAGGAGCATAGAAGAGTCCAAAGGCAGATGCATGAATAAATGTGATAAATGTATTTATTCATATAACAAAACATATTAACTATATACAAAGGCTGTCTTAATATCCATTAGGGTAGGGGGCACACAGCGTGTGTGACTACCCCTATCAAAGATCATGTCTCATGGAGAACAAACGTAAAAGAGAGCATGGTGGAAAGGTTAGAGGGGGTTTTATACTCAGTGTAAGCCCCTCCTCTCCACATAGGGGTGGGGGCACTTTCTGCCTCCACTAGTGTTCTGTATGATATATGTGCCAATGGCTTGCAAATACTTGACAGTTCCCCTCCTTGCGAGCCAATGGCATGCAAACATACAAATGCAATGCACAACAGATTTTACCCTGTGAGACATAACTTTTTACACAGATCTTTGTGCCTATCTGCTGGTAGAGGTTTTTGTGAAAATATCAGCTGTTTGATATTTGGTCTGACAATGTGATAAAGATATAAATCCCATCTCTACTAGTTGCCTAACATTTTGATAGCGGATATCAATATGTCTGGACCTTTTTCCCACCGCATATGCTTTGGCAATGCCTATGGCCCCGGTGTTGTCTTCTATAATTTGGATGGGCAAAGTCGGTGGTGTCCAGATGCTAGAAATTAAGGCATCAAACCATATCAGATCGTTCCCTGCCTCTGATAAGCATGCATATTCGGCCTCAGCGGTGGAGCACGAAACAAATTTCTGTTGCCCCACATGCCAATGGATGGGTGCCTCATTTAATAGTACCAAGAAGCCTGAAGTACTCCTACGTGTCTTGGTATCTCCGGCCCAGTCCGCATCTGCGAAGCATTTTAATTGGGCCTTGTCTCTATTCTCAGGTTCCAAGCGAAGCACGTAATCTGCTGTGGTCTTGAGATACCTTAATAGCTTTTTAATGGCTAACCAGTGGAACTGGGTAGGATGTTCCACTTGTCTAGATAGCAGGTTTACGGCCAGGGCAATATCTGGACGGCTCCAGTTACTTATATATAGTAATGAGCCAATCACTGACCTAAATAGAGTATTATTTTGGAACTCTGGGCTATCCTTGTGTGCCAATCCATAATAGTCGGTCTGCATTGGGATAGCCGTTGGCTTGCTATCTTCCATTTTACATTTCACCAAGAGTTCCTCTATCTTTTCCTTTTGTGAGAGAGCAAAACCTTTTGGTGTAGTGATGATTTGTACGCCTAGGTACTTGTCCACATATCCTAAAGACTTTAGAGTGAACTTTTTTTGTAGGGTCCTGGCAAATATAATACTTCCCCCCTTGTCAGGCCCTATATATAAAAGATCATCGACATACACTAGGACTTTCTCCAGCCCCCCTTTGGTATCCCTTGTGAAGGTACATTTATCAGCTGGAGATGGATGGAAACCCAGTGATTTGAGAGTTTTAGTCAGGCATTTGTACCACAGTCTGCCTGATTGTTTGAGGCCGTACAAACTTTTCTTCAGAAGCCAGGTGTGGCCTTCCTGCCGTTGAAATCCGGGGGCACCTCTGACGTAAATTTCTTGTTTTAGATGTGCGTGTAAATAAGCAGTTTGCACATCAAATTGAAAAATGTGTTCCCCATGTGCTGCTGCGGTGACCAAAGCAGCCCTCACACTTTCCGCTCTCACGGTGGGGGAGTATGTTTCATCAAAGTCCTGCAAGTAGCGCTGTGCGTAGCCTTGTGCTACCAGCCGGGCCTTATAGAGGAGTTTGTTGTTGGGCATTGGCTTGACCTTGTAGACCCAACGGGTGCCAATTGCTTTCCTCTTTTTGGGGACTTCCATGGGGATGAAGACTTTCAATTTTTTGAGACTGTCCATTTCCCGCTCCATTGCCACCCTCCACCTGCGCTGTTCTTCCTCGGGAAGTTGGAGGACATCTGAGTACGTTTTAGGGGCCATGGTAACGCTGTTGACCGAGGCAACACAGCCAATGTCCAACCTTTTGGGTGGCACCCCTTTATTGGAGCATTTTGACCGTCTGGGAAATTGCCACTCACCATCATCATTGTCATCCGGAGCATCGGTGTCAGAATTGGAGCTGCCGGAGGTATCTTTCCAATCAAAATGGGGCGGGCCTCTGTCCCAGGCGCTGCGAAGATATGGTCGTTTAGGTGAGGCAGGAGGTGTGAAGTCACCCAGGGATTCCTTGTCTGAATCGTCAGAGTCAGGTAGGGATTCATCACCATCTGGATCTTCGCTGGTCAGTTGCTTGGAGTTTGTTGGTTCATCCTCTTCAGGTGGTGCTGCTTGTTCAGTGTCGCTTCTAATAGGGGAATAACCGGGTTCATTGGAATGAATTTTTGACCAATTTGACCCCTCCTCAAAGGAAGCTGATCTAGAGACAATGACAAGGTTATTTTTGTCTACAAACCTAGAGGCCTTGCTGCCGGTTGCATAACCTATAAATCTGAGCCTCCTTGATGCCTTGCCCCCCTTTCTTCTGAGGTGCTTGGGAATATGGACCCAGGCATAGGAACCAAAAATTCTCAGGTGTGAGAGACTAGGTTTCCTTCCATGGACCAGGAAGTATGGGGTTTGATTAATGGCACTACTCCACGTCCTGTTGACTAGATAATTAGCCATTTTGACCGCTTCTGCCCAAAAAACTTGGCTCATGTCAGCATCTGCAAGTAGGCAGTTCATGACATTCTGCAGCACTCCATTTCTCCTTTCTGAAATACCATTCTCGGACGGAGTTCGAGGGGATGATTTAAAATGGAGGATACCTCTCTCCTTCATCCACTTTTCAAAAATCTTGGATGTAAACTCAGTCCCCCTATCACTCTGCACCTGAGCGATGCACACCTTGTGTTGCGTTTGGATCTGGTTGTAAAGATATTTGAAGTTGGTAAAGACTTCAGTTTTGTCCTTTAAAATAAATACATGGCCATAACGAGAGTAATCATCTACTACTGTTAAAAAATAACGCCCCCTACCAAGGGAGGGTCTAAAAGGACCAACCAAATCCATGTGTACCAGCTGATAAGGGTACCTTGCACGACGGGAAGAGACCTTAGGTATAGCAGCAGTTTTAGATTTTGCTGCCTTACAGATGGCACATTCCAAATAGGTATTACAATTCTTTATCTTAAGCCCATCAGAAAAATCTTGCATTTTCTTAATAACCGGGAAGCTGGCATGGCCAAGCCTGCGGTGTAATATATGAGCACAATCCAAATGTAAAGGTTTACCCATGCATACTTTGTCAACCTTATGTATCTTACCATTACAAGCTTTGGTCTGTTCAGTAATGAGAGTAGGCACTGGATTAATGGTCACCTTAGAGTTCCTCAGGATTGGCTGAGGAGTTGTGACCTTAATGGGCTCAGCCTTAATGGCTTTGGATGTCCTAGGAGCTGGTTTAAAAGCTTCATTGGTTTTAGGTCCAGGGTCCTTGAGTTTGGACAACCTGGGGGCTGGCACAGAAGCTTTCTGCTCTATCTGGGCGTTAGCTCCCTGAGCCCTCTTGTTAGGTTTCTTGTGCCTTTTGACCTGTGCTTTTGGGGAAAAATAAGGCAAATTGTTGATTTTTACAATATCGCCAACAACACTCCCATTTTCGGAAACATAACCTCCACCCTTCTCAAAAACCAGTTTTACATTTTTATCCTCAGTCAATTTTAAGATGCTTAAAAGGTTGTTCTTGATTGAGGGAACATACAGTGCCTCTGTGACATCTCCTATACCAGGCACATTGATCACGCCTTCCCCAGTTACCTCTGCCTTGTCCCCAGTGGCAACTTTTACTGAGGACTTGAGTGGGTGTAAAACCTTAAATCGTTGCTTCGTGTTGGCTATATGCGTTGATGCACCTGAATCAAGAAGCCACAGCCCCTCAGCATCCTTTACCTGGGAGGTGTGATTGTCACTAGTGACACTACAGTATTGGTATCCTTTATGACCACCTCCCCCTCTTCCATGGCCTCTTTTATTTTTACTGTGCTTAAGTCCAGCCGTGTTGGCCCTAGAGCGAGGGCACTCCCTTTTAAAGTGACCTTGTATGCCACAGTCAAAGCAGGTGGGAAGGGTATTAATCCTTTCACTTGTGTCCTGGCGCCTCCTCTGAGGCCTAGGCCTGTGATATGCCTCCTTCATTTCTTGTTGTTCCTCATCTCTGCGTCTTAAATCTTCCTCAATAAAGCGGCCAGAAAAGTATTCTATATTTCTTTGTTCCCTAGAAACCCCTTCTAGAGAAATAATAAAGGGACTCCAGGATTTGTCTAGGGAGTTCAACATCACACTAATTAAAGTGGATTCAGAAACAGGCTCCCCCCTCTGTATAAGCTCATCCCTCATGGCTTTAAGCGTTGCCAAATGTTCCCCCATTTTGACACCAGGTTTGAGTTTATAGTTGTGGAAAATTCTTGACAATCTGCTGGTTGCAGCCATATTGTCACTATGGAACAAATTATATAGGGCAGTCCAAACTTCCTGAGCTGTGAGGCCGTCTGAAAGACTGGCATACAGAGCTGTGTCTATAGAACTTAACAGAGTTGTGTAAGCTCTTTTATGCAGGAACTCAATTTCAGGGCTCCAAGGTAAAGGGGGTGGTCTTTTGATCATGTCCAGAGTATTTTCTCTTAAGAGAATTATCTGAATCTCTTTACACCATTTTTTAAAATTCTGACCACTTAAATGTAATTTTTCAAAATTATTTGGCAAAGTTACAAAATTATTGCCATTAAACTGCATGGGGAGTTGTTCAAATGGCTGAAAAGATCCTGATGTGAATGGCATTGGGATCCCTAAGCCTGGGATCGATTGCTTAGGTCTGGCTCCTTTTTGTAGTCCTTCTGTAGTTTGAAGCAACTGGGCACGTGCAGGAAATGGAGCATGCTCCAAAGCCTTTTCTTGTTGGAGCTCCGATCTCCCTCTCTGAGCTCTGAAGTCAGGTCTGGCTGGAGCCTCAGAATAGGCCCGGACATCAGCGATGTGGTGGGGAAGCCTTGGAGGAGTGGGAAGAAGGCCCGGAGATCTTTCTGGAGACTGGAGGCCCATCAGATGAGGTCCATGGGCTGGGTAGGCCTGGAAATGTCTCTGGATCTCCTCTTCTCCATCAGAGGAGCAGGATTGCAGCTCCGGATCATCCCAGCAGGGCCGGAAAGGTGCGGAGGCCTCAGCCTGGGCCTCCCTGGAGCATTCAGTGAATGGTGAGCGCCTCTGCAGTGGGGGGTGGGAGGCTGCAGGTCCATCTGGGTTCCTCCGGGGGTGGGAGGTTGGATTTGGGGCCCTCCTTGAGTGGGCAGCTGGGTCTGGGGCCTCGGGGGGGCCAGTGGGTGGTTGCTCCATTAGTTGCAGGGCAGCGACCAGGGCCTCTATGGCCTCTTTGATGTTTGCCATGGCAGGCGGGGCCTGGCAAGGGCCTTGTGGGCTCGGAGTGGTCCTCTGGGCCGCTGGAAGGCTGAACTGGCTGGCTGGCGTTGTAGGCCTGGGCTGTGGAGCTGGGGAGGGCCTGGCTCGTGGTTCTGGCAAAGTGCCCAGGGGAGCAGCCATCTTGGAGGAAGTTGCCTCCGGAAGTGGCCTGGTGGCCATTTTGTTTGGCGGGAAACTGGGTGGGGGGGCAGTCTCTCTGGCGGCAGGCGCCATCTTGGAGAGATCAGGCAGGGGAGTCCTTACCGGGATGGCAGGCATCTCTGGTGCTGCCTCCTCAGGCCTCTCTCTGGCTGCTGCCCTTGTCTTCAGGAGGCAGGCAAGCGCTGCTCTGCACTCCTCTTCTGACATCTCAGCCACTTGCCTGTCCAGGCTTTCATCTGGTCCTTCTGCCCCCTCTTCGTCAGTGCTGAAGAAGCCTTCTCCAGCATCGCTTGGCTCGGCCCCTGGGATCTCTTGCTGCATCTGGGTGGCCTCTGGCTGCCAGGGTGTAGCAGGATGGAAACCCCCTTCAATGTTTTCCATCGTTGATTCAGACTGGGGCTGCTGTGAAGTTCTCCTCCGTTGAAGGCCTCTGGTCACAACAGGGGAGCTTCTCTCACAGGTTATTTTGGAGGGCATCTCGCCTTTTCAACAGCTCCTGGAGTGGAGTTCTGCTACCATTCCCTCTGCTACCATTCTGTGGAAATTGGGATCGTAGAAAACACCCAGGAGCATAGAAGAGTCCAAAGGCAGATGCATGAATAAATGTGATAAATGTATTTATTCATATAACAAAACATATTAACTATATACAAAGGCTGTCTTAATATCCATTAGGGTAGGGGGCACACAGCGTGTGTGACTACCCCTATCAAAGATCATGTCTCATGGAGAACAAACGTAAAAGAGAGCATGGTGGAAAGGTTAGAGGGGGTTTTATACTCAGTGTAAGCCCCTCCTCTCCACATAGGGGTGGGGGCACTTTCTGCCTCCACTAGTGTTCTGTATGATATATGTGCCAATGGCTTGCAAATACTTGACATTACTGATCTTTGCTTTATTGATTATGTAAAGCTAATGGATACACTAGATCATTTGATCATTTTTCTGAAGAAGTTCTGAGGAAGCAAGACATCTGTTGTAAGAACTGAATTTGGAAAAATAAAGTGGCTTGGAGTTGTAAGACTTCAGCTGCTTGATTCCTATAACTAAACTATTTTGAGAACCCTACTTCCAGACTTCAACCCACTCTTCTGCTTTGGCCATAATGATAACTTGAAATTTTGCCAAATCATATTTGTCACAGTCCATGATTCTTTATCTCTTCCACCCATGCCAGGAAGGCAAGTCCCAATTACTTTTCACATCGTCCATTGATAGATATATTGAATAAGCTCTGTTTCATTGATTTCCCCCTTGTAATTGACACCATGTTGTTGGAGGGAGGGAGGGAGGGAGGGAGGGAGGGAGAGAAGAACGAAGTAAAAAGGAAGGAAGGAAGGAAGGAAGGAAGGAAGGAAGGAAGGAAGGAAGGAAGTTTTCATTAAAAAACTCAAAATGAAAAGTATGGATTCATGTTAAATGTTAAGAAGACAAAGTGCTTAGTGAATTCACAGCTGGGAGTCAAGAAGTGATAGATAGTTTTGTTTTCTTGAATTCAATAACAGTTACATCTGGTCAGTTTGCTGGAGAAGGAAAGAGGAGATTAATCTTTGGGAGGAATGCAACAACAAAATGACATGATCATGAAGGATAAGGATATTTCTATGGCAACAAAAGATCAGAATAGTTAAAACAATGTTTTTTCCCCTGGCAATATATGTCTATGAATGGTGGACATTGAAAAAGGGCAAGGTAAGGAAGATATATTCCTTCAAATTGTGTATTTGTAAATGGTTACTAAGCGTACCAAGGGAACCAATCTATCAGCCCTGACCAAAATGAACACTGACTGCTTCCTTGAGATGATGACCAGCGGGACAAATTCACATGCTTTGGGAATGTGATGTGAGCAGATGATTGATTAGAAAAAGAACTATGCTTGGCAAGGTTGAGGAAGGGAAAACAATAGATAAGGTGGATAGATGAGTTCAAGATGATTGCCTGAATTTCATTGGAAGATCTTTGGATTATTATTGAGACAAGTTAAAGTAGTGGGCATTTGTCTGTAGGAAGTTAGCACCTTTCCTAGAAGAATGAAATATTTTAGAAAATATTAAAAAGGCAGAATATTATGTTTCCCTGGATGAGAAATAGAGAAGCATGTTTTAAAAGACGAAGCAGCTCCCACCTTCTTGCTCCCCCCACCCTTTGTCATTGAGCCAGAGGCAGAAACTCAATCTTTGTCAATGGATCATCATCTGCAACACAATAGGACCCATGTAGCAACAGAAACTAACACAATAGGACCCATCTAGCAACAGAAACTCACCACATGGCACCTGGGAAGATTACATCAGCCAGCAAGGCTAGCTAAGACCCCTACCCCCTGGGAGTCTGACAACCAATCAGGATACTCTTTCTGGGCCCCAGTAAGTTCAAAGCCAGAGAGGGCATAAAACCCAGGGACTCGCAGCATCTCACTCCTCATTCCTCATTCAGGAACTCAAACCATGTGATCCTGTCCACCATTAAACCATCTTTCCAAGTACTCTCCATGTTTCCAGTGTCTTTTTCCCCACTTGGAGCTGAATCTAGAAGGATATTTCTTCCTATAGCAGTATCCTTCCCCTGGAGCGGGGTGTGAATGGAGATTTTGCAGTATCCTTCCCCTGCCACACTCACCAAGCCACACCACGCCCACCAAGCCACGCTCACAGAACCAGTAGTAAAAAAATTTGGATTTCACCACTGAACATGCTGATCCAATTGTTGCAATGGTGGCCCACGTGATTTTTCAAAAAGTTAATTTTATGGCATGAAAGCCATTTGCGCTGTTCAAAATGTGGTCTATCTTGAAACATTTTGGAATTTTCTGGAACGTTCCTTTCCAGGAATGGAAGTTTTTACACATATTTACACTGTCGTAAACATAACACACAGTCACATTGCACATACGCACCGAAATGTACATGTAAAGTAGACACTCAGAATTATTGACATAGAAAACTGGAATTAAAATTATACTGTGGCATTTCCTGTGATGTGTTGCTTATCAATGTAAGTAACACATACATACAAAATAAATTCTGTAATTTCTTACAGAAGAAATTTCCTTTTAACTCTTCTGACAGGGGTCAGCAACTTTCTTCTGTCTAGAGGCCAGAGACCTGGTCTATGAGTAGAGGGCAGGCCATGATGGCTGTATAGCTAATAACTAATTATTATAAATTATGAATACCATGTATTTTATTTGAGTACTATTATGTCTTACGAGACCCAGACCCAGTTTGGTGCAGTAGATAAGGCACCAGACTAGAAACCAGGAGACTGGGCGTTCTTAGACACAAAACCTACTGGCTGACTTTGGGTCAGTCAGTCAGAGTCTCTCAGCCTTAGAAAGAAGGTGGCAATAGCAAGCCACGTCTGAAAAACCTTGCCAAAAAACTTGCAGGGATTAGTCCAGGCAGTCACCAGAAATCAACACTCTAAAATACAGATACGCTCACCTAAGTACACAGGCAAACCAGGGTGGTCTCTACTTACCTTTACTACCGGTTTGTAATGGGATCGCATGCACGCACTCGCTTCTGCGCATGTGCAGATCGCTTCTGATGATGTCAGGGTCAGTGGGCAGAGCCTCCCGCCTGTTTTACTACCGGTTCTATAGAACCGGTCCGAACAGGGGGCAACCCACCACTGAGGCAAACGTCTTAAGAACATGGCAATTTGGCTCATCTATGTGCCTCACTCACTGGACAGCAGGGAAATGGGGCTTGCAGAGACTGTGAGGGGAAAAACTACAGTGGTTGCAGTCTCTTTCTTGGCTCACGTGACCCATGCTAAGAGTGCTACCATTTCTTATTTCTGCCACCATTTCATATTTTTTTCTCTGCCTCAGAACCTGTTCTTGTCAATGCTGGGCGAGAGACTTGTTGCTCTGTTGAAGTGGCTACTGAATCCCTGACCAAAATGGATGAGTGCTCTCTTCTTTTTTTCTTGGACAAATGCATTGGCATTTCAGAGGAGTCAGTGGGTCAAGCCATGGCTTTCTTTTTTAGGGAAAGAGAGGAAGATGTTGCCAAAGGAGAAAATGAGAAAATGTGCTTTGTGGAGTCTTGCTGGTTGGGGAAAGAAATGCTTATGGAGGGATAAGGAAGAGACTCCAGTAACTGAAGGTAGACTATAAATATATAAATATATCTACATACAGTAGATATATTTATAAAAATATATACAGGCAGGGGTGGGATTCAGCCGGTTCGGACCAGTTTGGGTGAATCGGATGTTAATTTTAATCTGGTTCACCGAACCGGTTGTTGCAAGGACTGGCTGACCCACCCCGTCCTGTCCCTCCCAGGAGTTTCCATGTGACCCATTTTGGATGCCAGGTAAGTGCAGCACCTGCGCGGAGGCTCTGGGAGGGCGAAAAATGGGCCTTCCGGAAATTCCGGAAGTCTGGAAATGGGCCTGTTTCCGGCCTCCAGAGGATCTCTGGTGCCTGGGAGAGGTCGTTTTTGCCCTCCTGGAGGCTGGAGGAAAGCCTCCGGAGCCTGGGGAGGGTGAGAACGCCCCCCCCCGGTCATGGTGCAGGAGGCTGACTAGGCCACGCCCCCATGACCACACCCACCCAGGCAGCGAATCGATTGCTAAAATTTTTCAATCGCACCCCTGTATACAGGTATATATTTATAGAAAGGCTTGTAGCACTGTCCAAATTGTTACAATTTATTAAAATACCTTAGTTCTACATTTGACATGAGATAGAATAATTTTTTTTAGGACCACTGTGATTATAACTAGTACATTTCTTTTTGGGATTATGAGCCAGATGATTTTGGTTGGTGGCCCAGATCTGTCTCAAAGACAAAAAGACCACTGCCCTATCAGGACAGTTTCTGCTGTTTCGGTTCTTCTTTGAGGCTTGAAAACTCAGCAGGCACACAGCAGAGCTAGATTAGCAAGATCACAAATTGGTCCCTGTTTTACCAAGTCTGTTTTTAGTGTATCCCAGAAATCCCTTGTTAAGCGGAAACTCCAGATTTGCCTTGAAATGTTGCTTAAAGCAAAAAACATTGGCAGTTTTCCTACACCAAAGACAGATGAAGCAAAGCTGTTAAATATGTAACAGTGTGAGGAAAAATGAGTTTGCTAATCAATGCAATGCTCCGTTATTAATGGAAATATAATCATCAGGGCTAGCTGTGATCTCTGAATATTCATGGTCTTTTGAAAGCATTAGACCTTTCTTTTTTCCATTAAAATGCTATTTTATAACAGTTAAGCTTTAACAGAAATTATTTATTAGCCAATTTAGGAGGCAATTTTCAGATCTGAAGTGGTTTTCATATTACTTTATTTGAACTGCAGCAGCACAACTTATATGCACTTTGCATAGTATCTGTCTGTCTGTCTCTTTATCCATCCTCTCTCTCTCTTCATTCCATAAATGGTAGCAGATTCCATTTTTTCTGTTTAATTTCTACTTAATTTCTTAGAATTTATTTCTATTTAATTTATCAGAATTTATTTTTATTTAATTTCTTAGAAAAATTAATTTAATAAATACTTCTAGTTAACTGAAAGCCTCGGCGTTGCCATAGTTTTGTTGAAAATCACTCATAGAATCATAAGTAATATAGAATTCTAACAAAGAATTTCCAGATCTATGTGGTTCCTAAGAGTCAACTTTGACTTGATGACACATAATCTATAAATATCAGTGTATTTATTTATTTAAAACATTTATATAGATGCCCATCTTATATCAAACACTGGGTGGCTACCAGCCAACAATTAAAAGAACATTATTAATAAAACAACAGAATGTATATATCTATTAAACTCAAATCAACTAAATTTGAATCAAGACATGAAAACACATTTTGATTTTCTGTGGATATTAGTACTGTAGAAAAATATTGGAATTAATCTGTTTTGGGTCTACTATTCAGACTTGATTTGTACTTGAGGGATGAGGAGATTGTTACATACCCTCACTGTTGTGAGACTTCTTGTTTTTCTTTTTTCTTCAAAAATAAAACACAATCTCATTAACCCAATAGATCTGAAGATCAATGGATATTATTTTCACCACAAAAATATTTTCTGATGTTTCTCTCTCACGCACACTTCTATATTTCCATGTCTGTCTGCCTGTATCTATCTATCTATCTATCTATCTATCTATCTATCTATCTATCTATCTATCTATCTGAATAACGTGATTAGGTGGAAAATGTAGAAAAAAACAGGACAGTCATGTCAAAGGTAACTATATAGTCCACAATTTACCCCCCCATTTCTTAGATTCATACTAAATATCAAGGTTTTTTTAAATGCAAAATCTCTTCAATCTCTTCACAGAACAACCATTTCAGAAAAATATATAGGAACTAGTTGTTGTGAAGGCTTCATGAACTAGAATTAGATGGGGCCAAGAGCCTAGGACTGTATGAAGTGGATTTGCCAGCAAATTTCATAGTAAGCATTTCTTTAAAATAAGTTGACTTTTGCTGTTTAAGCTAGATATGCCTGTCAGTGAAGTCTGTCTTCCCCCAAGCAAAAACAAGATCAGATGATTTTTATATCCACAGGGGTCCACTCAGCACCTCTGGCTAATAAATGCTTTGTCCACCTTAACAATTCATTTCCCTCATCAATATTCTTAGCGCTTCATTTTTTCCTGCTGCCTGGTCTCAGCAGCTTGCAAAGTGGTTCCTTGTCTATAATTGCAGTTGGCATAAATTGAAAATGACTAAAATGCAGCTTGAAATCCATGTCTGTGTGTGTGTGTGTGTACACACATGTGTGCACGCTCATGTCTTCTTTTTTGTGCTAGAAGGTTGTATTTGGCAACTGCTTACAGCCTTAGACTGTCAGCAATCCAGTTGAAACATGACCTAGAAGTCAGCTTGGAAAAAATATTCAGGCTCACAAAAGAGATCACATAGGCAGGAATGCCAGTGTGAAATTTCAAAGAAAATCAAGCATGCGTGTCAGTAAATGATAGTACCACTGTTCTAAGCCATCTCTTAACATCAGGAGACATGCCTTTTGATTGCTGAAAAGGGAAGGAAGGAATGAAAAACAAAACAAAACACCCCATCTTGTCTTTTGTCCTCAATATTTTAGGCAAAAACAAAATCAGCATAAAGAAGCCTCACCCTCTTCCTACCAAAGTAAAAGATGATTACCACAAAGAGACATCAGACAATTTAGTAGCATCAGATACCAGTTGCCAGATGTTATTGTAAGGGGTTATCAGGAATACAGGTAGTCCTCAACCCATGACCACAATTGAGCCCAAAATGTATGTTGTTAAGTGAGAAATTTATTAAGTGAGTTTTGCCCCATTTTATGACTTTTCTTGTCACATTTGTTAAGTGAATCTGGTTTTCCCATTGACTTTGCTTGTCAGAAGGTCACAAAAGGGGCTCATAGGAACCCCGCCCCCCATGACACTGCAACCATCATAAATGTGAGTCAGGTGTCAAGCTTTCAAATGTAAATCACATGACCATGGGGATGCTACAATGGTCATAAGTGTGAAAAATGGTTATAAATCACTTTTTTCAGTGTCATTGTAACTTCAAGCAGTCATTAAATGAACTGTTGTAAGTCAAGGACTACCTGTTCCAGACTGTTATATAACTACATATAGAACATTAACTTTAGGTGCCCATTTGGTTGGATGTACTTAACAGAATCCCTGATGGGCTCATTTCAAATAAGAACTTTGCTCAAGCCTAAAAACACAATTCTTCAGTGCTCCCATTATAGTTTTATATATACTTTGGCCCCTTTTCTTATCATGCGGTCTGACCTTTATGCTTTGTCTGGACCATGTTTCTTGGAAAATATTCTATCCTAGGCTTACATCTTGCTTAACCTCTAGCTATTCTACTGTTCTCTGATATATTATGCAGCCCTCCAGCAGCCAGCCAGAACAAAGACTGAATGTTACTCTGGAACAAGACTGTCTTGGAGATTATTTGTATATGGAGGAGAAATGGAGAAATCATTGAAACAAAATTCATGAGAGTTTTTGTTTCCTTCCTTCTTTTTCTACAGGTACTTATAACACAACTAATCTATCACTTGGAGGTAAAATTAAAGTGAAAAAACCAATCAGGTGATCATTTTTCTGAGTGGAAAAAGTCTAATTGTCTCAGCCTTCCGATGGTCAAGAATAGATCATTTAAAATGTTGAAGCTTTCTCCAAATTTCTGTTTGACCATTTGGTGCCATACAAACCGGTGGTGTTTTAAGGATTAAAAGAGGCTCCTCTTGATTTGGAGTAATAAGAGGGACAGAAGGTAACCTGCAAGCAGTCTTAGAGAATTGTTACTATAACCTGACTCAATAAAGTATAGTTACAGCCTTCAGTTTCTCGTATAGCTCACAATAATCCATTAAAAAGGAATCTCAAGTTTGGGCTTCAAAAATGGTGGTGATGATTCTAAATAAAACAATGAACAGTATTTTGATAAGTAACAATAATTCTGCATTTTTAGAATTGTTAGAAAATAGGGAGCATTTAGAATTCATTTTTAATACAAAGTTCTTGTATTTTCCTGTTCCAGCTTTTATTTCTACCAAGTTTTTCCTTTCAGTTAGAGCAATTTGTTTCTTCTGCATATCCTAAAAATTCTTTGTTGGGAAAAAGATATATTAATCGTGTATCTTATAGATATTTATTCTCTCTTATTGAATTCAGTAGTACTCCCAGGAATTCAGGAGGTGTAAAAATTTAATAAAGTCAATGAATCTCAGATGGCAACCATAATCAAGGAAGCACTATTTAAAATGTGTTTTTCTTCCCAAACTTCAGGAAATGTTGGTTCATCTTTGCTAGCAGATAAAGCTGAAATTTAATACTGGAGAAGCTTTCATATTCATCTCCATTGATTTATTTCACTAGTTTAATCTCCTTGTATATGATCTCCATGCCTCTGTCACCTAATATGCAGCCAGAGTCAGAAGATGGTATCTGGCAATGTCTTTTTTATTTTCATTGATTGAGCACTAATTGTTTGGAGATGGTTTGTTGTTCTTGGATTGACTGATTGAAAACTGTTATATCTGCTCCATATGAATATTTAAATGTGGTGTCTAATCCCGTACTATAATCCTTGTCTGCTTCACCAGTCACTATGAGTTATTCCCTAACTGCATTTGAAAGTATCAATAAATGAAAACCATTTCTTCAGAGACAATTCATCCCCTCCAATCTAAACTCCTGTTAAATTCAAATTCTCAATTTGACATAGAGAGCAATAGCTTGTTCCCTTCAGAAAATACACTCCAGTGTTTAATATGCTATTGCTTCCTTGCTTTTTGGACTGGGAGAAGATGATTTTTACTCATGTTGTAGAACTTCCAAGCTAAAAAAACAAAGAACTCTGAAGAGTAAACTAGGGAAAATCAAGGTGGAGAAAAAAATGTAAGAGGAAAACAGTACTAAAGAAAATATCTCACCTGTATGTGTTGCACTGTACCCCATTCTATCATTTAGCACAAATAAGTGTATTATGTATCATCCAGCCAAAAGAAAGAGAAAGTAAATAATATTTTTGCACATAGCACTCCTAAACATGAACAAATACATAATTTCTCTTTCTATGGGTGAGGAACAGGAATTCTTCCCAGGCAGATATTATGTAATCCATCGAGATCTTAGCTAGAACAACTTTTTAATATGATGGGAAGGGACAATAAACTGTTTCTGTTTTGATTGCTTTCTTAAAGCATGGCACACACAAAAATGCAGCATGAATCAAATCTTCAATTACATTGAGACTTGGGATTTCAAAAACAAGCCCTCTATATTTTTGATAGAATGCATTATTTTTAAATCTAATGAAGATATATTTTGACTTCTTGATCATTTTGCTAATTAAAGCCATGTACATAATAAAGCTTTGTTTAAATACAACTAATGTGGGGATATTCTTCCAGTTGAGTTATGAACATCAATTTATCATTAAGAAAATAATTTATTTAGGATATGATTCCACTGTGGCCTCAGCACACCTGAATGGGTTTAGAACCTGAAGCAGATTGGAACTAGTTAATATTTAGAAGGAAGATTATTAAGTAATATTCATATGATGAACTAGGTTGGGAAGTCAAAATACATTCAGATTAATAGATTAACAGAGTTGGAAGGGACCTTATAGGTCATCTGGTCCAACCCCCCGCTCAAGCAGGAGACCCGACATTATTTCTGACAAATGGCAGTCCAATCTTTTCTTGACAGTCTCAAGTGATGAAGCTCTCACAACTTCCGAAGACAAGCTGTTCCATTGGTTGATTGTTCTCACTGTCTGAAAGTTCCTCCTCATTTCTAGGTTGACTCTCTCCTTGGTCAGTTTCCATCATTATTCTTTGACTGGCCTTTAGGTGCTTTGGAAAATAGCTTGACCACCCCCCCCTCTCTGTGGCAGCCCCTCAAATATTGGAACACTGCTATCATGTCTCCCCTGGTCCTTCTCTTCACTAGACTAGCCATGCCCAGTTCCTGTAACCGTTCTTCATATGTTTTAGTTTCCAGTCCCCTAACCATCCTGGTTGTTCTCCTCTGCACTTTTTCTAGAGTCTCAACATCTTTTTTTATAGTTTGGTGACCAAAACTGGATGCAGTACTCTAGTTGTGGTCTTACTAGGGGTTTGATCTTGATTTTATCCCTCTGTTAATGCAACTTAAGAGTTGCATTGGCTTTTTTGGCTGCCACTGCACATTGCTGGCTCATATTTAGCTGGTTGTCCACTAAGACTCCAAGATCCCTCTCACAGTCACTGCTATTAAGCCTGGTTTCGCCCAATTTATATGTGTACTTTTGGTTTTTCTTACCTAAGTGTAGGACTTTACTTTTCTCTATATCGAATTTCATTTTGTTAGATAGGGCCCAGTGTTCAGGTCTGTCAAGATCCATCTAGATCTTGAGCCTATCTTCTAGAGTGTTAGCTATTCCTACCAGCTTAGTATCATCTGCAAATCTGGTAAATTCCCCTTCTATTCCTTCATCTATGTCATTTATGAAGATATTGAAGAATACTGGGCCTAAGACGGAACCTTGTGGCACCCCACTGCTTACTTCTCTCCATGTAAACTTAGACCCATTAAGGACTACTCATTGAGTATGGTTTGTCAGCCAGTTGTGAATCTGTCTGGTGGTGAAGCTATCTATTCCACATTTTTCTAGCTTACGAAGAAGTAGGTTGTGGTCTACTTTGTCAAATGCCTTGCTGAAGTCTAAATATATTATGTCCACAGTATTTCGCTGGTTTACTAATTTAGTTACTATGTTGAATAATAAAATAAGATTGGTTTGGCATGATCTATTTTTAATAAACCTGAGCTGGCTGCTAGTTATTACTTTACTCATTTCTAGGTATTGGCAGATCTATTTTTTTTAAATTATCTTTTCCAGTATCTTCCCGGGTATTGATGTTAGGTTGAATGGTCTGTAGTTTCCTGGGTCTGATCCCCCCCCTTTTTTTTTGAAGATGGGAACCACATCAGCTCTTTTCCAGTCCTCTGGTAGTTTCCCGGTGTTCCAGGATTTTTGAAAGATGTGGTGCAGTGGTTCTGAGATGACATCTGCCAGCTCCTTTAGAACTCTGGGATGTAATCCATCAGGTCCTGGTGATTTGTATTCATCAAGATCAGACAGGTCTTCTCTTACTATATTTTTTGCTCATTTTAACATTCTGGAAAAAGGCATGTTTGACTTAAAAGAAACTGGTTCCCCACAGAACCAGTTCCTGGTGCTTAAAAGGTTGGGGGTCTACCTATCTATTGTTTGTATGTCAATTTATAGGGGCCCTCTGTCTTGCCAATATGACTCTAAGCCAGGGGTGGGCAACTGTGGCCTTTTTACAACCTGTGGACTTCAACTCCCAGAATTCCTGAGACAGCTTGGCTGTCTCAGGAATTCTGGGAGTTGAAGTCCACAGGTTGTAAAAGGGCCACAGTTGTCCATAACAATCTAGGTAAAGCAGCAATTCAGTATTGGGGAAGCTTTCATATTCATCTCCATTGATTTCTTTCACTGCTTTGATCTCCTGCACATGATCTCCATGCCCACGTCACCTAATTTGCAGCCAGAGTCAGAAGATGGCATCTGGAAATATTATTCAGAGCTAGGCAATATTGTTGTTTTAATTGATAAGCACTAACTGTTTGGAAATGTTTGATTGTTCTCAGATTGAATGATTGAAAACTATTATATCTGCTCCATATGAATGCTTAGATAGTCATGATCCCCTACTGTAACCCTGGTCTGCTTCACTGTCAATGATTTTCAGTTGCCAAGCACTCACATTTAGTTAGGTGAATGGGGGATGCTGCAATGGTTGTATGGGTGAAAACCCGTCATAAGCTACTTTTTCCTTGCTTTGATTGTATATTTCCTTCCATCTTGTCTGTTGTTTTCTGTTTTTCCTTTGCAACCCCTTCAGTCACCACTAACATTGCCTGAGCTCAGTGCTTCCTCTTCTTTCTCAATGTCCCAGAATTCTCTTCAACACCAGTTCCTGCCCCTAAACCAAGTTCCAGCCCTGTTCCTGCTCATCTTCTTCCTATATTCATTGTTGCTCTAATTTTTATGGTACTGTTGTTATCATCAACATCATCATCACCATCATGCGCTCCATGCATGATCTTGGAGATTTATGAACAGCATATTGGGAGTCTGACTGCGTGTATATGTATGTATGTATGAATAGCCATGTGTTTGAGTGATGCTCGTGTCTGTCTGTATGTTAATTATTAGAGTATTTCTGTATATCTGTTGGACCTCAAGTGAGAACCTAAAGCAGGGGTGAAATCCAGCAGGTTCTGACAGGTTCTGGAGAACCGGTAACGGAAATTTTGAGTAGTTCAGAGAACTGGCAAATGCCACCTCTGGCTGGCCCCAGAGTGGGGTGGGAATGGAGATTTTGCAATATCCTTCCCCCAGGAGGGGAGGTAATGGAGATTTTGCAGTATTCTTCCCCTGGAGTGGGGTGGGAATGGAGATTTTGCAATAGCCTTCCCCTGCCACACCCACCAAGACATGCCCACAGAACTGGTAGGGGAAAATTTTGGATTTCACCCCTGACCTAAAGGTTCAAGCCCACACTTGGTAATTGAGTGACTATGGATCAGTCACAATCAACCTGTCCCACAGGTTCATTGTGGTGGGAATAAAATGAGAGGCAAAGTGACATAAACCACTCATAAAAAGGACAGAATAAAAGTTATATGGCTATAAAAGCACATTAAGATAATCACCTCCTTGGAATAGTCTCTTTTTAGAAAGTTCAGATATATTAAATCTATATAACTAACAGTAGCTCAAGCAAGTAAACCTCAGAGTTCTTTAGATGCAAATGAATATCTTCATTTTGTCGTGCTTAAGATACTGTCAGTAAGACAGTAATTCTTTCGAAAATAGCTGAATCCTGGATTTTATTGCTAATTGTTTACATAACATAGATGACGTTTAAAAAAAAAATCAGATTCTGTTCCTGAAAGGTCTTTAGAAGTTTTAAAATGAAATTGCTAATTGCTAAAGCTGGTGGAAAATCATTGGTATCTGTATAAACGTTAGGCTTTATTTTTGTTTATAAATGTTCAAAACGGAAACTCAAGTATTAATAAAACAGATGGCCTTTTTAATTAGCTAAATGGCACAGATATCTATTTTGACTGGGGGGAAAAATTGACTAGGAGAAGCAGCCATTGCTATTATAGGGTGTAGCTGAATTTCAGTGGAGAAATTTAATCCCAAGAGTAACATTCAACTGTTTGATTTGGAGTGTGCTTTGAATACATTTCTCCTTTGCTACAGGGCCAAAAAAAAAGTTGCTTGAGGCATCTCTTCTCATTGTATGTGGGGAACCTGATCAGACTTTGATCTTAGTAGTGGATCAGAAATATTATACTATATTCGAGAATACACTAACTGGCTAACTTAAAGAAAAAGGCCAGTAAGTACCAAAATCATTTGATAAGAAGCTCTTATCAGCTTCTTATCAAGTATTATTTTCTTCTTTTATGGTGAGTTTTCTACTTGTAGTATATACATCAGTGATAAAATCCAAATTTTTTTACTACTGGTTCTGTAGATGTGGCTTGGTAGGCATGGTGTGGTGTGGTTTGTTGGGCATGGCAGGGGAAGGATATTGCAAAATCTCCATTCCCACCCTACTCCAGGGGAAGGATACTGCAAAATCCCCATTCCCTCCCCACTCCTGGGGGAAGGATATTGCAGAATCTCCATTCCCTCCCCACTCTGGGGCCAGCCAGAGGTGGTATTTACCGGTTCTCCGAACTACTCAAAATTTCCGCTACCAGTTCTCCAGAACCTGTCAGAACCTCCTGGATTTCATCTCTGATATACATATGTCAATCATCTCATTCTATCTAATCTATCATATCTCTCCGTCCCTCTCTCCCTCCCTCCCTCTCTCTCTCTCTAAAACAGTAAAGACATCAGACTAGAAATTGGGAGACAGTAAGTTTTGGTTCTGCTGGGGCACAAAGCCAGCTGGGTGACTTTGGGCCAGTTTGTTTCTCTCTGCCTGAAGGAGCAGACAAGGGTAAACCACTTCAAAAAAAAACCTTATCAAGAAAACTGCCAGGGACTTGTCTAGGTAGTCATCCAGAGTTAAAAAAAAACAAACAAACATTGATTCAGAGGAACAAAATAATTATGTCCCACCCATCCATCCATCCATCCATCCATCCATCCATCCACCCATTTATGTTGCCAATATCAGATGCCTGGACTATTTGTTCTTTTGTATCCAGACAGTAAAAACACCAGTGAATTTCAAGCTATACTGTTTAACTGTTAGCAAGCAAATAAAATAGAAACACCAGGAAGCATAACTTACCAAGCAAGATGTTCTCCTTTCAGCTGTTGGAAGCCCTGTTTCAAACAGTGGAAATACTCCAAGGCCTTGGGTGTCCAGCAGTGGGCACTTAATTCTGTGCAGAGGCTCAAAGCTGAATTGACAATTTCAGGCTTTTGTTAAAATCTAGCACTAAAACTTCATGGCCCTGCTTCCATGACCACAACACTGCAAGATCTGACCTTGACTTATGCATAAATCTGGAACAGGAAGAAGGGTTTGGAGAACTTTTACTGAAAAGCCAGTGCTAACCTAAACAACCTACAAAATTGTCTCCCCCGTTCCCTTTTTCATCAAGCAGGAGTGAAAGCCTATCTTAAAACAAACTCTAAACTTCTAGAATTTCCTTAATATGAAGGAGAAATCAAAATACATCAAGAAAATACATCAAACAAGAAAAACAAGAAAGTCCAAGAAAGTGCTTCTTGAAAAAGCATCTTTGGGACAACCATGACCTGGATGACTGAGAACCTCCATAGTCAAAATACGTCACTAAACTCCTCAAAATACAACAGTTTTCCACATTGCCACTACACCAACCAGTGGTGGGATTCAATTTTTTTTACTACCAGTTCTGTGGGCGTGGCTTGGTGGGTGTAGAAGGGGAAAAGATACTGTAAAATCTCCACTCCCTCCCCACTTCAGGGGAAGGTTACTGCAAAATCTCCATTTCCTCCCAATCAGCTGGGACTTGGGACGCAGAGAATAGATGGGGGTGGGGCCAGTCAGAGGTGATATTTACCAGTTCTCCGGGCTACTCAAAATTTCCGCTACTGGTTCTCCAGAACTGGTCAGAACCTGCTGAATACCACCTCTGACACCAACCAATCACCATCTCAGGAAATGTGGCTATGCATCTCTAAATACATCAGTCTGGTTTATACTGACTCAGATTCCTGATCCATCTAGCCCAGTAGTAGAGCTCTCACAAATGTTGCTGAATTTACAACTTCAGGTGATCTAGTGATGTGTGCCAGTATGATCAACAAACAGAGATACAGGAATTCCAGGTCAGCAATATTTAGATGGCTGTAGGCTCTAACTCTTATTCAGTTACTGAGGTAACTGAGGTTCAGTTACTGCCTTGAACCTCTGGTCAGAGGTCATTCTTACCATTAACTGATCTTTTTGGCTAGGCCAGGAGTTGTACATACAACATTTGCGTTGAGGCTATTCTTTTTATTGCAGCCACGGTACTCACCAGGTTTATGACTCCATCTGAATTTTTTTTTAATGTTAATTTTTTAAAAATGGAATGGACTGTAGCACAGAGTTTATGCTACCAATGTCATCGGTAATCCTGCAAAAACCTTTGAATCCCCAATAGGTCCCAAGGAGTCTTAGAAAGAGTGTTTTCTCCTCCTTCTATAGTCCTCTATTACTTTTTCTGGCTGTCAAAATTCATCTGATTTTGCGAACAATGTGATGACCATAAAACTATGGAATGTTGCAGATGATTAAACAGCAGTGGTGAATTTAAAGGAGACAGAGAACAACAAAGGCAGTATGGGGAGAAAGAGGGGGAAAGAGATATTCTCAGCCAACTGGAAGAATTATTTTAAAACACAGTGTCTGGTTCTCTCATGTTTGCGAAGCCATCCTTTTAAGTGAACTTTGTTTTAATTGTTGCATACTATCATTCCACAGTGTTGTTTTTCAGTCAAGGGTTTTATTAGTGATATATTGTTTATATACGGGGTGCAATGGCTAAGTGGTTAAAGAGGCTCACTTGTCAGCTGAAAAGCTGACAGCCTGGATTCAAGACCTGAATTCCATGAGATGAGGTGAGCTCCCAGAACTTGCCCCAGCTCCTGCCTCCCCTAGCAGTTTGAAAGCATGCAAATGCAAATAGATAAATAGGTACCTCTTCGGTGGGAAGGTAACAGCCGGGGTGGGATTCAGCTGGTTCAGATAGGTTTGGGCGAATCGGATGTTAATTTTAATTTGGTTCACTGAACCGGTATTTCCAAGGACTGGCTGACCCCGCACACCATGCCCAGTCTCTCCCAGGAGTCTTCACACAACCCGTTTTGGATGCCAGGTAAGTGCAGGGTGCACGCAGAGGCTCTGGGAAGGCCAAAAAAGGGGCCTACCAGAAGTCTGGAAACGGTGCCCAAGGGAGGTCATTTTTGCCCTCCTGAAGGCTCCAGGAAAGTCTCTAGGACCCTGGGGAGGGCAAAAATGCCACCCCAACCATGGTGCAGGAGGCCAAGTAGGCCATGGCCCCATGGCCATGCCCACCCAGCAACCGGGCAGTGAACCAGTTGCTGAAATTTTTCAGTCTCACCCCTGGTAACAGTGTTACGTGTCCCTTGACATATAGTCATGCTAGCCACATGACCATGGAAATGTCTTTGGACAACGATGGCTCCCTTGACTAAGAAACAGAGATGAGCACTGCCCCCTAGAGTAGGATAAATCTTTAATTTTATTTTTAGTTTGTTTATACTGAAAACTACAGTATACTGTTCTTTTTTGTACGCTGCTTTGAGATCTTTCAAGTACAAGCTGACCATGAAGATGGTAATGAGGATGATGCTAATACTCAGGTAGACTGAGGGAGAATCTGTGTCTACAAATTGCTTGCTAGGCTTGTTCCCATTTCCTATACCTTCTTCACATAGGAAAGTCCTCCCACCAACCAAAGGACTTTCTTCCTTGTTAAGAAAGGAAACAGACCACTCCCAGTTAGAGTACTAGGGAGGAATGTAATTTTGAATAGGGTTGAGGAATTTCTGATAATTATTTCTGATAATTCCTGATAATTAGCAGGCATTAGCAGGAAGATGAACACAGACTAGAGTCTTATTATTTTTCCAATCCAAGGATGAATTAAAATTAGAATTCAATCTACATGCTTTTGTATGCCTCTAGTTTATTTCCCAATTGCATGTTTTGCATCGCAGGTAAACATGAGTGAAATTTTTGATCACTATTTAATTTGCTACAGTATCAAGCTCTTGTTTTATATTGTTATCTGGTGATCATTTAATCTGAGTGAAGCTCGGAGGCAGTCTTCTTTTATTTCCCATGAGTTTTTGCAACAAAGCATTCTGTAGTACAATACAAATGTTGTTTCTCCGAAGGCTTAACTACACACACTGCTTCTCAAACATTCTTCCATCTACAGGCATCAGCTTGCTAAAATTTTATATATAGAAGGGATACTCTCCTTAGAAATACAAAAGGCACACTTTTAGGTCTTTAAAACAAGGGTCCTCAATCTCTGGTCCATGGACTGGCACCGGTCTGTTGCATGCCAGAAACAGGACCGCGCAAACAAGCGAAGCACCATCTGCGGGATGCCACAAAACCACACTGACTCTGGTCTGAGGAAAAACCTTTCTCCACAGAACCAGTCCCTGGTGCCCAAAAGATTTGGGACCACTGCTTTAAAAGATTCTGAAATCATCCATCACTGTCAAAGGTGAATGACTACAGCTCTTGTGACTGAATCTTCTAGAAAACTATTTTAATATACTTTGAAATCTGAGGCAACAGTGGAATTATCAGTACATATGATAATATGACTTCCCCTTCCATCACAGCAAGTAGTTCATTAAAGGTTATCTGGTATAACACCATATCAATTTTAGCCTTGAGAAAATAAACCAATTTTATATTACTTCCTTTTACTTTTAACACTCTTGATCTTTAGTCTTTTCATATAATACTGGCAGATACCTAGAACTTAATTCCTTTTTTTTTCTTTGTCCCATTGCACAAGTTCTACAAAACTTTAACAGTCTCTTGTAAATCCAATATAGAAAAATTATCCAGGTCACTCTTGGTTTACTATTTGTGTATCCTTTTTAATTACTAAGAAATCAGCAAGCTTCTTTGTATGTCCAGTGTGGCATTTTTCCCCATATCATCCTTATACAGTACCTCTCATTTTTAAATCCACTTTCAGTTCAGTCTCAGTTTTCTCAGATATAACTTGTTCCTCTTTCATAACTTCTTTTAAACACAGTCTACTTAGAGGTGAACACTCTTGCAATTAACCTTTCAGTCCATTGTTCAAAAATATCCTTCAATATGTCCAACCAAATATTTTGCTTTATTCTGCATTAGTAAATCAAAACTCAGTGTTCTTCTCATTTAACAGTAATCTTTAGTTCTTTCTGGTTCTTTCTAATGTCTCATCCTATCATATTTTTTGAAAGAAAATTCAAAATGAAAGCATTTTCCGAAGGGAAGGATCAATTTATTCCAAATCCATCTGGCCCCTTAGTCCATTTGCATCTTTCCAAAACCAAAGTTCATATTACCCTTTTGTTGTTTACTCCAAAATATGTGTTTTAAAGTCCTAAAATTTGTACTTAAAATTTCTTTTGCTAAGGACTGAAGGAAACTCACTTGATGCTGTAAAACCTGTTAATCCAAAGATTCTTAATAGCTGAAACACAATAAGAAGCAGTATAAAAAAAGTGATTAGAATAGGATTTATGCAATTCCAGTGTCTTTTTGGAAGGCATATGGCATGGTTTTAGTAAGATGACTATTGCCTCATTTCCCAGAGCTCTAAATCCACTTTCAGTCTTCTTCTAAGGAGCAACTGCCTGGAGTACTTATGGGTGATCTCAAGTCCTCTCTTCATTTGGAGAGGAATTATGAAGAGCTAGTCTACTCACCGGCTTTTCGTTCCTCTGCAGCCATCAGCTCTGTTTTAGTGAAGCCATATTTAGTTTGCATTTCTTCCCTGGAAGTCTTGAAAGTTTCATGGATTGCAGTGGATCATTTGTAAAATTTAGAAATACAGTTTAAGATTTTTAAAGGCATTGGCTCTTCTCTGCTGTTATCATGTTATAAAACTTGTCAGCTTATTTACAAAAGTAAGTGTTAGTGGCATAATAAGCTCTGATAAACAGGAAGTTTAAGGAATCAGTTTAAACATGGTCAGGTTTTGTTTTTGAGCTCATTAATCAAGGTTTAGTATAAAATTTAAGTTATTTGTTAACTTTATGGCAACATAAGCTGACAGCTAAACATTGTTTTGGACAGAATCATAGAATTTTGGAAGTTTGCGATTTCGACATGGATCATCTAAGCACATCATTCATTTATACATCTTATTTATGTCACATTATTTTAAAAATGAAATTGTCTTTCACTCAGAGGCGAGCAACACAGATGATTACTGTGCTATTGGACAAGTTCCTTTATTAATTTTCTCAGCAATAATCAATCCAAGAATCGCATAAACACCTACAGTATAAACACCTACAGTACTTTCTGAAAGATAAATGTGGATAAATTTAAAACTTGCTAGGAAAGCCTTAAAAGGTAGGTAAATGTTCCCCTTGCACATATGTGCTAGTCGTTCCCGACTCTAGGGGCAGTGCTTCTGTTTCAAAACAGAAGAGCCACGAAGACGTCTCCATGGTCATGTGGCCTGCATGACTAAATGTCAAAGGCACATGGAACACTGTTACCTTCCCACCAAAGGTGGTCCCTATTTTTCTACTTGCATTTTTTATGGGCTTTCAAACTTCTAGGTTGGCAGAATCTGGGACAAGTAACGGGAGCTCACCCCATTATGCGGCACTAGGGATTCAAATTGCTGAACTGCCGACCTTTCAATCTACAAGCTCAGCATCTTAGCCACTGAGCCGCCACATTCCTTGTCTTAGATTTACATTATTAAGTCTGATTCTGAAGTATTTGATGATTATCCAAAAGTGTTTGGGTAAGTCAATGAAAGTAATAAAGGCATGACTAAATTTTCCAGTTACTAACTTAACAAAGTTGTTGGGCCTCTCACTCTGAAATAAGGCAGGTTGAGGAAGAGAATACCCATGCATAATTTCTGTTTATCCTGCATCCGTTCCTTTTCAATGTTTCTAACTTGTATGCACGTTAGAGGTGGCCCTCATTGTTCTATGGGTTCCATTCCAGCATAAAACTGAAGACAATAAAAGCTAGAATGAGACCTGAATCTGTGGGAGTTGAGAAAGGCATTTGTTCTAGAGCAGTGGTTCTCAACCTTCCTAATGCCGTGACCCTTTAATACAGTTTCTCATGGTGTGGTGACCCCCAACCATAAAATTATTCCTAAGACCATTGAAAATATGTGTTTTCCGATGGTCTTAGGCGACCCCTGTGAAAGGGTCATTCGACCCCCAAAGGGGTCGCGACCCACAGGTTGAGAACCACTGTTCTAGAGTTTGTGGTCATCCTCTTATTTCTATAAAATAGCCATCTATGCAATGTGCCTGGTTTGCTTTTTCTAAATTCTTCCTCGGTCACAAGGGATGTTGTTATTTCTCTCTGGTTGTGTGGCTCCATATGGTTTCCCAGAGGCAGTTGGCTTCTTCCGTTGAGTCCAGATCAGAATCAGTTCAGTCTGGTTCATGCAAATGAGTTGATCAATTGGTTGGGATTTCCAGCAGCTGGCCTGAGTGGCTCATCACCACTGTTGTGCAATTTATTTTATAAGTATACAGACTTCAGGGAAACTCTTTAAAGTCTTTTAGATTTAGCATTCCTGTAGTTCCCTGTTTTGTTTCTTCTTCCCTCAAATCCTTTCTTTTCCTGTTTGTTGTAGCATCTCCTGTGGGACTGTGTCAGGGGTGCTATTCAGCAGGTTCTGGAGAACTGGTAGCGGAAATTTTGAGTAGTTCAGGGAACCAGCAAATACCAGCTCTGGCTGGCCCCAGAGTGGGGTGGGAATGGAGATTTTGCAATATCCTTCCCCCAGGAGTGGGGTGAGAATGGGGATTTTCCAATATCCTTTCCCTGAAGTGGGGTGGGAATGGAGATTTTGCAGTATCCTTCCCGTGTCACACCCACCAAGACACACCCACCAAGATACACCACGCCCACCAAGACATGCCCACAGAACCGGTAGTAAAAAAATTTGAATTCCACCACTGGACTGTGTATTACGCAACACCCAGTGTCTCACCACTGAAGCCTGGCAAGCACCATTCTCTGCAGCAAAACTGCACCAATATTAATAATCCACATTGGGGAAGGCAACGGTGCAAATTTTACAACACATGGAAGCGATTTCATAAGTGGATTCTTAGACCACTCTGTCAGGGCTTGCTGAAAAAAGTGTCCAAATAAAAAAGAAACTTGCGATGACTGTGCACCAGGCGGGGGTTCTACTTACCTTTACTACCGGTTTGCAGCGGGATCGCACTCGCGCTTCTGCGCATGCACAGATCACCCATGATGACATCGTGGCAGGTGGGCAGAGCTTCCCACCGGTTTTACTACCGGTTCTATAGAACCGGATCGAACTGGGAGCAACCCACCACTGCTGTGCACCTGATTGAATCAAGATCTACACAAAAGGTTCCTGGACAAGCTATAGGGTTCAAACCTATTAAATATTCTCCAAAGCACCTGAAGGCAGAACAAGAAGTAACAGATGGAAACTTATCAACGAGAGATCCAACCTAGAACTAAGGAGAAATTTCCTGACAGCAAGAATAATTAACCAGTGGAACGGCTTGCCTCCAAAAGTTTTGGGTGTTCCATCACTGGAGGTTTTTAAGAAGAGAGTGGACAGCCATTTGTCTGGAATGGTATACTTGAGCAGAGGGGTTGGACTAGAGACCCCCCGCCAAGGTACCTTCGAACTCTGTTACTCCGTTATGATTAAAAGAGCAGAACAATGAACACCTAAGACTCTTCAGCACAGTGGTGGGTTGCCCCCGATTCAGACCGGTTCTATAGAACCGGTAGTAAAACTGGCGGGAGGCTCCGCCCACCGACCCTGACATCATCAGGAAGCTACTGTGAATGCATGCGCGCCCCTGTTGCGAACCAGTAGTAAAGGTAAGTAGAACCCACCCCTGAATCAGCCCAAGTGTGATCTTTGTCTTGCAATGTTTAACCAATGCTACAATAAAACACTGCAAAGAATTAAGCAATATAAGGTCCTGACAACTTTGAGAACCATGGGATGAATTTAAACAAAGAGAATATATTTTCTAATATATTTCTAGTCAGGAATTCAGATTCTGCATTCAAAGAACACGCTGGCTCTGGCTCTATCTTTTCCATGCTCACTGCACTCTTGAATTGAACTGTGGATGTGCAGCTGAATGTATGGAGGGCTATTGGATCAGGCTTCTGAGCAGTGACAGATATTTTTCAAGGCATGAACACATGGCTTTCCATGCATTCAGCTTTATGTTCAACGTGGCCATTCAATGATCAAAGAACAAATTCAGAAGCAGGGAGAGAGTAACGGGGGTGCTCTCTCTGGATACTTAAATAGAGAATATGAAATCTTTTCAAATTGCCAAGGGTACAAATGGAAAAATCAGACTGTTTTCTCAATGTTCCAAATTTAAATTAATTGGTGTGCAAATGTATTCGTCCTTTTGCTTTTTGTGCTTACATTTTAATTTTTCTAGGTCCTTTTTTTTTCTAATTACATTTCTAAAATAAAGTAGCTACAATACACTATTTTTCAAACAGCTTGTGAGCCATTTCCCCTAATAATAATAACGTAGATTTTTATATTCATGCTTTTCATTAGTGTATCAAAAGCTTCAAATGGTTGTCTTGAGTTTTGGGTCATTGAGAAATAAACATTAAGTACATGTAAATAAATTTCTTCCCAATACTTAGCCGCTGCCTGCAGAATGTGTAAAAGAAGAGGAGGATCAAACTTTTCCTTGGATATTGAACCCGTGAATACATGAAAACTGAGAGGGACAGTGCTATTTCCTTGCCATTGTGTCTGTAAGCTGAATACAATATATTCAAGTTACAAATGCATGAGACATTTGCTCCTTGTGAATCCTTATCTGAAATGATCTGATTGTACACCTCTCTGACAGTAATGTAGATAGGTCTGAGATATACACAGAGGGGGTTCTTTTCTGAATGTCACAATTGTCAAAATACATTTTATGGAGAGAGAACCAGGCATGCTTAATTCTGATGCTTTGTCTTCCTTGGCAGAAGTGATGTGGAGCATCAAATCTGGGTCTCATTGCTTTGACCAACAGCTTTATTTTGCAGAAAATTTTAGTCAGTCACGGGGAAGATGTTTGGCTTAGAAGTGAGGTTGCTTCAAGAGGATTTACAACGGTTTGTTTAGTGACCTTTTAAAGTTACAACGGCACTGGAAAATATGATTTATGACCATTTTTCACAGTTACGACCATTGCAGCATGCAATCAAAATTTGAATGCTTGGCAATTGACTTATATTTATGACCGTTGCGATGTGATCCTCTTTTACGATCTTCTGAAAAGCAAAGTCAAAGGAGAAGCCAGATTCATTTAACAACTGGGTGACTAACTTATCAACTGCAATGATTCATTTAACAACTGTGGCAAGAATGGTCGTAAAATGGGGCAAAACTCATTTAACAAATGTCTCACTTAACAACAGAAATATTGGGCTCCATTGTGGTCAGAGGTAGGTTTCACCAGGTTCTGACCAGTTCTCCCAAGTCCCAGTTGATCAGGAGGAAATGGGGATTTTGCAGTATCTTTCCCCTGGATTGGGGAGGGAATGGAGATTTTACAGTATCCTTCCCCTGCCATGCCCACCAAGCCATGCCCACCAAGCCATGCCACTCCCACCAAGCCATGCCCACAGAATTGGTAGTAAAAAATTTTGAAACCTACCACTGATTGTGGTCCTAAATTGAGGCCTAACTGTACTCCTTTGAAGCTCTGCATACCCCTCAGACTATAGTTATCTGAAAGGAAGTTTTTATGTGACTCCCCTCCCTCCAAAGGAGTAGATTAGATTTAGATTTTAGATTTTATTGAACTTCTATACCGCCCTTCTCCCAAAGGACTTAGGGCGGTATACAGCCATATTAAAACATATATAAACCACAAAATTTAAGAACAATTTGAAAACAAATATATAAAATTTGGCCCACGAAATTAAAAACTAACAAACACCCAATTTAAAAATTCCTATTAGGCCAGCCCAGCTTGTTAGAATAAAAGAGTCTTCAGGGCGCGGCGAAAGGTACGCAGGTCGGGGATCATACGAACCTCTAGGGGCAGCTAATTCCAGAGGGCTGGTGCCCCCACAGAGAAGGCTCTCCCCCTGGGTGTCGCCAGTCGACATTGTTTGGCCGACGGCACCCTGAGGAGCCCCTCTCTGTGGGAGTGTATTGGCCGGTGGGAGGCTATCGGCGGCAGAAGGCGATCTTGTATATACCCCGGTCCTAAGCCATGGAGCGCTTTAAAGGTGGTAACCAACACCTTGAATCACACCCGGAAGACCACCAAGAGCCAGTGCAGCTTGTGCAGGAGAGGTGTTACATGGGTGCGCCATGTCGCCCCCCTAATCACCAGCACGGCTGCATTCTGGACCAGTTGGAGCCTCCGAGTGCTCTTCAAGGGAAACGCCATGTAGAGAGCGTTACAGTAGTCCAGACGGACGTGACAAGGGCATGAGTGACCATGCGCAGGGCATCCCGGTCCAGAAATGGACGCAACTGGCGTATCAGGCGAACCTGATAAAAAGCTCCCCTGGCCACGGCCGTCATATGATCTTCCAAAGACAGCCATGCATCCAGGAGAACACCCAAGTTGCGAGCCCTCTCTGAGGGGGCCAAGATCTCGCCCCCAATAGTCAGCGATGGAACCAGCTGACTATACCGGGACACCGGGAGCCACAGCCACTCGGTCTTGGAAGGGTTGAGTCTGAGCTTGTTTCTCATCACTGAGAAAATTGATGAGATTGTTATCATCACTGTAGAAAATTAGAAGCACAGAGACAAATCCGGTGCTGTGAACCCTCATCCTGATCTTATTCACCCAAAGTTGTGAGCTTCAGCTGAAACTAATCCTGGGATGTCCATGTAATATATTTTTCTAGGTGTGTTTGTATTATCCTTTCCAGAATTCCCATTCCCAAATTAGCTACTAATTAACATTAATTACTGGGAAAATAAGGTATATCAATTATAAAATTAGTCAGACCTGCACATGCTATCATTCTTTTTCATTTGATGCACAAATAGTTTCACACAGAGAAGTAAACTTCACTCAATAAGAACTGCAAAGAAGAAGGGAGGAAAAAAAGATCAGATATTAGTTAATCAAAAGTAGGCAAAGAAGAGGGAATACCATGGATGGAAATGAGGCAAGGTGAAAAGATCCCAGGATAGGAAGTAAAAATAGGAAGTGGAAAGGAAGTGAAGAAAAATGAAAATCAACTTTCGTTTGGCCATTTTAGAAAAGGGTTAAATACATTAGGCAAAGGCTCACTCCCAAGTAACTTATCTTTTGGCAAACTTCAGACGCACCCAGGCCTTTCAGTGACAAAAAGAATTAAATTATGGATAGTCATTAAGAAAGTGTTTTGCTTACCTTAAGGCCCACACACTTTTAATAGATAAACAGGATGAACTGTTGCACTTTCACAGCAGAACTAAAACTTCTCACTTGGTTATTGATTTTAGGAATCTCAAACTTATGGAGTTTCAGTTTTCCTTCCATGGTGATAAAACAATGAAATTCAGTCTGAAGACTGTCACAGTGACTTACATGAATATCCTGTGAGCGATATAGCATAAAAGACAAAGCACCAAGATCATTTTGATTTACTCCAGTGGGTTTAAAAGAGAACCGGTTGGGGGAAAAAATTCTTCAGTGACTTATGTGGCTTTAACTTAATTCCATTGTATCAGCCTGGCCACAGAAATCTCATTCTTGCTTCTATGAAGTGGCAAAATTTTGCATAATAAACCTAGGCGTGTTTCTCCTTCATTTCCAAATGAGTTAAAAGATAGACAAAAGAGAAAATCCAATAAAGCAAATTTGGTTAGCTTTGTATGAATTATGTGTGCCTCTCTGGATATATATGATCTTATCTCTCTATTTCTCTTCCTAATATATTTTGTATTATTTCTTAACTCAAAAATAATCTATAAAAATTGCCTAGTGAAGTATTTACTTCTATTATAGCCCAAGACTATAATCCTATTCTTACTTAATCTAGAACTAAATTCTTTTAAACTCAATGGAGTTTTAAGTGACCTATGTGACTGTACCGTAATAGCTAACCCAAAAGCTGTAAAGTATGTGGAAGAGAAGAACAAAAGGCCAAAAGCTAACTATCTGTTTTATCCCAACATTAGTAATCCTAAAGCTTTATGCAGTTGACCATTTAAAGGAACAGATGTTTCTCTGCAGACAAGATCCTTGTCTGTTCCAGGAAGCAGTGCTAGATAGCATAATGGGGTAGCATTTAATCTCAGGAGCCGTCACAATTTCATGTTCTTTGTGTTGTTAACTATGACATATGAAATGATAATGAATTAATATACAAAGCATAATTAGCCAAGAGTTTTTACAGGGCTAGAAAGGAGATTTAACTGTAATCTAAATTGGGAGGTGCAATGGTTCAACAGTTAAAGATGCTGAGCTTGTTAGCTGAAAAATCTGATGGCAGGGTTCGAGACCTGAGTGCCACATGATGGTTCCATGCACCTCAGTGTATATGGCCCAGTACATGCCCATGTATGTGCATGTGACCCCCTGCGTTCCCTCCGCTTTTGGCATGTGATGGCACAGTGGACCCTATAGGCCTGTTTTTCACCCTCCCCAGGCTTCAAAGGCTTTCTTGGAGCCTGGGGAGGGCAAAAATGCCCTTCCCCACCCCCTGGAGGCCCTCCAGAGGCCAGAAATGGCCCGCTTCCCAACTTCCAGAAGTCGGCAAAAGGGCGTTTCTGGCTTCCAGAGGGCCTCTGCGGGGTGGGAAAGGCCATTTTCACCCTCCACAGGCTCCTAGAAAGGCTCTGGAGCCTGGGGAGAGTGAAAACAGGCCTTCCAGTCCCACTGGAAGTTGGCAAATGGGCTATTTCCAGCCTCTGGAGGGTTTCCGGGGGCGGGGGGGTAGGGAAGGCCATTTTCGCCCACCTCAGGCTCCTGGAAAGAGTCAGGGAGAGCAAAAAATGGGCCTTCCGGTCCCACCAGAAGTTGGTAAAAGGGCCGTTTCTGGCCTCCAGAAGGCCTCCGTGGGGGTGGGGAAGGCCGTTTTCACCTTCCCCAGGCTCTTAGAAAGGATCTGGAGCCTTGGAAGAGTGAAATATTGGAGCATGATTGGCAGTGCAACTTCCTAGTGTGGAACACTTTTGGAGAAAATTTGGAGATTCAAGGTCAGATGAAGGACCTGACTAAAATTTTCTTTTATTATAATTTTAGATAGGGAATTTTTATTAAATATCCAGAAAATATTTTTGGTCTATTGGAGGTTGAAGTGGCAGCTGGACTTATTTTTGAGCATCTATGAAATATGGAGGTCCCTTGGCTTTTTCATTCTTTGCCTAGTTCAGTAATACAAGAGTTTCTACAGAAGTTGTAAAAATCAGGAGTCTGGGTAGCACATTTTCTGATTTAGCGCATGTTTAGGGCAGTTAAACTGATGCAGGATTTAAACTGATGATATAGCCAATTTTGCTTTCCCCCACTCCAATCTAAATCTTACATCAATCTAACCACTCTACATCTATTGAAGTTAGCTGCAGCTTGCAAAATTTGTTCGTGGGGAAAAGTGCTACTAGATTCCTTTTAATTTTTTTTTACCACCAGACTAACATGGCTATCTTCCTTCGATACCTTCAAAATTTGAAGTGCCTTCACATCTTTATTCATGTATCTAAGGCAAAGATGAACACTCTTTGCCTCAGGTCTGAGTTCTTGCTGTTATTTGTCCATCATAATTCCTTTTTATCCATACTTGAGAAACACTTGAGAAGAAAATTCAAAAGAAGTTCCACACAATGTTAGTTTGCACCCTGATTCAAAATAAACTTGGAGGTTCTGTCCTAGCAAAATAAAAGGTGTTGTTTGTTTGTTTTGATGAGGCTACTAAACTTTGTCAGGAAATAGAAGAAAGCATGCCTTTTGTAAAAACAAAACAATGAAAAGAACACTGAACAGTTACACACTTTTAAAGGATATTGTCAGCTTGAGTCTTACTTTTTATATCCAGCACTGTGGCAAGTTTGTCGCATAAACTCTATTGATTTCATGAATAATCAACAGTAGATCATGCCAATGACAGATTTTATTTATGCGGTAAGGAATTTTGTAGGTATACAATTCATCTTCACACTCTGTTGATTGTACATCAGAGATGGGTTTCAGCAGGTTCTGACCAGTTCTGGAGAACCGGTAGAGGAAATTTTGAGTAATTCGGAGAACCAGTAGTAAAAATTCTGACTGGCCCCACCCCCATCTATTCTCTGCCTCCCAAGTCCCAGCTGATCGGGAGGGAATGAGGATTTTGCAGTAACCTTCCCCTGGATTGGAATGGGAATGGAGATTTTACAGTATCCTTCCCCTGCCATGCCCACCAAGCCATGCCACGCCCACCAAGCCACACCCACAGAACCGGTAATAAAAAATTTTGAAACCCACCACTGATACCTGATGCTAGCAAATGCAAAGACACATAAATTAATACAATGACAAATAGCAATCTTTGTAGTTTTCCTCGATCTGGAGCTATTTTTGAAGCCTTTTCTGTACTTCATCTTTTTAAAAAAGCAAAACAGACTAGATTCTACAGCTTGCTTATCTGGCTGTGGGTAGAAGCTGACTAAGGTAAAAGAGCAGCACAGATGAAATAAGAATCTTTAGGATTTTTTTTTTTTGGGTCAAGATTAGTATCAAAATATGTAAATATAGATTATTTTAAAATATATAGTTTTGTGCTTTCTAATAATGTAGGAATAAGGACAAAGGCTATTAATAAAAGACTTGTAGATAAGGCTAGCTATTCAATAAGTTATTGTAATAAGTACTAACTATTGTTACTGAATCATTTTAAGGTAGTTGGGATATAGGTAAATAATTTTCTGTGAAACACATTAAAAGCAATTATATTAAATGTATATGTCTGTCCTCTTCTCTGTTTTCTTAAAGATTCTTGACTGGGATAAAAGCTGACATTTTAACATTATTGATTGATAGCAATTTAATTTAATAGTGTTTTAACAGTTTATTTTAGCCCTCATAATGTTCCAATTAATTTAATTTTTTAAGTTCCATTTTACAGATCTCAAAATCCCCCCTATCTTCTTTTGGTTTTAAATGATGCTCTTAATCCTTGGGAGTGCAAAGAAACTGAATAACTTTTACCTGATCAAAATTAAAGGTTAGTTAAGAGAATATTTAAAACTGTCCCAAGGGGGACAATCTCAGTCTTTCTTAATTTGAGGAAGTATCCAAAGAAATTATTTGGAAGTATTCCAAAGTTTCCCTTGATTTTTTGCATTTGCCCACTGTTTAATGCTTTACATTATATAGAACTTGGCTGCATTCATATTTGTTATGGACTGATGTCTTTTTCTCTGTAAAAGTTGAGATAAATTTCAAGAGAGCTAATATTCAGGTTTAGAGATAAACCTGAGGAAATATATATTAAGCATAGCTGTATTTCTAGGGACTATTGGTGAAGCCTGTCAAGCTAAATACATCTTTCTGGAGAGCAGATACAATGAAGGCAGCAAAGACTGAAGAAAGTGAGTAGATTAGTTCTTTGGAACCTCTCAGGATTACAAGAGATTGGAAGATTGTCCACATGTTCTCCAAACGAGTAACTGTTTCCAGCACCCCTGGGTTCCAGGAAACAAAGGGATTATTCATCAAGTTTGACTACTGCAACGCTCTCTACATGGGGCTCCCCTTGAAGAGCACCCGGAGGCTCCAGCTGGTCCAGAATGCAGCAGCGCGGGTAGTGATGGGAGCAACATGGCGCTCCCATGTAACACTGCTCCTGCGCGAGCTGCACTGGCTCCCGGTGGTCTTCCGGGTGCGCTTCAAGGTGTTGGTTATCACCTTTAAAGCGCTCCATGGCATAGAGCCTAGCTATCTCCGAGACCGCCTGCTGCTACCGACGACCTCCCATCGACCTGTGCGCTCCCACAGAGAGGGCCTCCTCAGGGTGCCATCAGCCAAACAATGTAGGCTGGTGGCCCCCAGGGGGAGGGCCTTCTCTGTGGGGGCTCCCACCCTCTGGAATCAGTTGCCCCCGGAGATAAGAAGAATCCATGACCTCAGTGCCTTCCGTTGTTCCCTGAAAACCCATCTTTTTCAGCAAGCCGGGTTGGCGTAAGAAGAAATTTTTAAATTCTTTTAATTAGTCTGTAATTCTTAACTTTCGGGCCAAAATTTATATATATTTTTAAATGTTTTAATATTTGTATTCTATGTTTTTTATCTTGACTGTACACCGCCCTGAGTCCTCAGGGAGAAGGGCGGTATATAAATTGGAAATTATAAATTATAAGTTCAAAACCACATTTTATTCTCTCTTTTTCTTTTTCTGAGCTTAATTTGTATTTCCTTTTACTATTGTATTTAAAATTGTTAATGGGAAAAAAATCCAAAAAAATCATACTGTATTTTCAGTCGAGAGGAATTTTATGTGTTTTGAACATCTATTACAACAGAGATTTCCTTCAGATGTTCTTGAGCAACAACTCTTGGCATCCTTCACAATTGGCCATGCTGGCTAGATTTGGTGGAAGTCGCAGTTCAGAAACTTCATATATTTACTTACTTAAGTATTAAAAGTTTAAAAAAGGAAGATTAAAATTAATGCAAACTAATACGAAGTAAGAAGGGGGAAAGAAAAAGAAATCAAAGAGAAAGTTAAAAGTGTAAGAAAAGAAAGATAAGTAAAAGAAATTTAGAGAAGAAGAAAAAACATAAGTCATTCAACATTGGAGAATGTCAAAAAGGCGAAAGAATGTCAGTGGTGGGTTTCAAAAATTTTTACTACCTGTTCTTTGGGCGTAGCTTGATGGGCATGGCTTGTTGGGCATGGCAGGGGAAGGATACTGTAAAATCTCCATTCCCTCCCCACTCCAGGGGAAGGTTACTGCAAAATCCCCATTTCCTCCCGATCAGCTGGGATTTGGGAGGCAGAGAATAGATGGGCGAGGGGCCAGTCAGAGGTATTTACCAGTTCTCCGAACTACTCAAAATTTCCACTACCGGTTCTCCAGAACTGGTCAGAACCTGCTGAAACCCACCTCTGGAGAATGTTTAGCAACTTTTACCCACATTAGTGCTTTTCTAATATGAAATGCAGAATCTGGTACAAAGAAAGGCAAATGGCGGCAGATATCATGGTTGTAAAAGATGACAACTTTTGAACCTGAACATTAGCAGGGTCTGTTCATCTGGTGAATTTTCCTCTTTCTGATGCCAAAGCAGAATTTCTCTGTCTTTTCTTCTTGCTCCCTTGTCCAGGGATGTTTTCCTCACTCCTCATCTCACGTAAAACTAGAACTGAATCGCAGTATGCTTGGGCATCAAAACCACAGAGGGCTGGGAAATCTCCCTTCTTCCCACAACTCAGTCGTTATACAAGGTAAATATTATTTTGCCAAAGGCCTAATTGTATACTTTCAGAAAGCTTTTGAAATTAGGCCAAAGGTTGTCTGCTTATAGCCTTAGCTTCCTTCTCTCTGCTTTAAATCTCCTGCATTGTTACTTCTCTTAAAATTATACAGATCATTCCTTAGTTCAGGGAGAGTTTCTTAATTTAACACTTACCATATTTTTCAGAGTATAAGACGCTCTGGACTATAAGATGCACCTACCTTTTTTTGGTGAGGAAAACAAGAAATAGAAATCTGCCTCTGCCTCCCAACAATTTTGCCTCATTGCAGCAAACAGCAAATAGCTTGTTTTACTTTCATTTTCGCTTTAAGCATAGCTTGATTGGCACAAGAAAAACAAAATCTGCTCCCAGCAATTTACTTCCTTGCAGCAAGCAGCAGAGGCCCATGCAAAACAGCTGAGAGTCGGGAGGTCCAATCAACCTGTGCTAATTAGGCTGTGCTGAAGCTGAAATGGGCTGTTTCTTCTTGCTGCTTGCTGCAAGGAAGTAAACTGCTGGGAGGGAGAGGCCAAAGGGTGGGGGCCAGTGGGTGGGTGGGGCTACATTTGGTGTAAAAGATGCACCTATATTTTCACCTCCTTTGAGGGAGAAAAAGGTGCATCTTATACTCAGAAAAATATGGTAATTATTTGTCCTTCCTGGTAAAGATTCTGCTTCCTGGTATCTCCAGGGAAGGCTGATAAAAATGCCGGGGAACTGATGTTAGTCTAAGAAATACTAGATGGACTGGGTCAACATTTGCTTGGGGTCAAGGCTGGTTCTTATAGCCATCTCTTTTGTATTTGTGTGTCACCTTTCAAGCCATAAGGCTATTTTTCAACATCTAAAATCTTGCTACAAAGCTACCTGGAGGAGATATGTGTGTGTATGGATGAATAAATTCATCCCTCTTCACAATCGCCTACAAGATTGGCAGATTGCCAGAGTGTAGCTTTTAAAAAGAACTTTGCAAGTAGAAGCCACTTCACAGCCACCGGGGTTTCAGATTCTTTTAAAAGGGCTTTTTGGTGTCTAATCTTGTCTCCTTTATCTATGGTCAATTTCTTTGGGAAATAGGTGTAAAAGGATGAGCAAGTGTCCTGGATCTGCTTGGTTTAACCAATATTTAAAATCTGATGAAAGCATGCTTTTACAAAATTCCATCACAAAGAAGTAAACAAAAGATACAAGTTGACCTTTTCATCCTAGACAAGATCAGCAAGCATAGGTTATATTAATTTGACTTCAGAGTGGGTGGGATGGTGGAATGGGATAAATTTATTTCCTTTATAAATCAGAAAGAGTTCAAGCAAAGTACAGCATGTTGCTGTGTTTCATTTATCAAACGCTAAATTGTAGTCATGGAAGTTTAGTGATTGAAGAATATATTTCAGACCAGGCAGCTTCTCGATTGCAGTTGGAACCAATCTGAATACTGAATATTGTTTTCTCCCAATTGGTATTTATATAATCAAATCTACATGCTCTGTAAAAAAATTACTGGGGATTTTTGAAATCTTTCTTCCTTTCTTAGGCAAAAAAACCCAACTGTTTTGCTTAAAATGGAAACAAAAACTTTAGACAATAGTCTTCAAGCTTTTGAAATTCAAGGTATATATATTTGTTTCATCTCTTTTTATATTACAATCTAGAACAGTGGTTCTCAACCTTCCTAATGCCGCGACCCTTTAATACAGTTCCTCATGTTGTGGTGACCCCCAACCAAGGGTGAGTTCTAAATTTTTTTACTACTGGTTCTGTGGGCGTGGCTTATTTTGTGGGTGTGGCTTGGAGGTCATGTGACTGGGTGGGCGTGGCTAGCTGGTCATGTGACCGGGTGGCCATGGCTATATGTATAGGGACTACTCAGAGGGCTGAAAAAAAGTCATTTTTGACAGGTCCTCGCACTTTTGACTGGTCCTCACATTTATGACCATCCTCACATTTAGGCCTGTGCAGCATTCTTAACAACCATGTCACTCATTTCACAACTGCTTCTCTTCAACATGGTATAAGATAGGGCAAAAAACGTAAAATGTGAGGACAGTCGTAAATTCGAGGACTGGTCAAAAGCACGAGGACCAGTCAAAAATAACTTTTTCAGCCTTCTGAGTAGTCCCTGTGCCCAAAAGGACTACCCAGAGGGCTGAAAAATGTGATTTCTGACAGGTCCTCGCACTTTTGACCGGTCTTCACAGTTATGACTGGTCATCATTTATGCCCATTGTACCATTCTTAACAACCGTGTCACTCATTTCACAACTGCTTCTCTTCACCATGGTGACAAGATAGCGCAAATACGTAAATTGTGAGGACAGTCGTAAGTTCGAGGACTGGTCAAAAGTGTGAGGACCAGTCAAAAATAACTTTTTCAGCCCTCTGAGTAGTCCATATGCATAAAAGGATACAGCAATAGAGAGGGATGAAGGAAGGGAAGGGAAATTAGAGTAGGAGTGAAGGTAAGAGAAGGAGGAAGAGAGGAGGAGAAAGAGAAAGAAAGAGGAAGTAGGGAGAAGAAGAAGAGGGGGGAAGAGAAAGTAAGTAAGAAAGAAAAGACAGAGGTGGTAGGTTTGAGGAGAAAGATTGCTGTACAATAAAAAAGATGAAAGAGAAGAAAGCCAACCCCAAACAAATATTAAGATATTAAGATAAAGAATGAATTGTTAAACTTTAAAGAATAAAAGAGAACAAATAGCAATAAATAGCAATAATTAGAAACACACATACACACATACAACGTATTTTCTTTGAACAGAGTATTTGGCCGGTTCACAAATTTAAACAGTTGTAGGAGGTTAGCACCCACCCCTTTCCTAGAAGAATGAAATATTTTGGGAAATATTAAAAAGGCAGAATATTATATTTCCCTACCTGGATGAGAAATGGAGAAGCATATTTTACAGACAAAGCAGCTCCCACCTTCCTGCCCCCCACCATTTGTTAATGGGCCAGAGGCAGAAAGTCAATCCTTTGTCAAAGGACATTTGCAACACAATAGCAACAGAAACTAACACAATGGGCCCCATCAAGCCATGTGATCCTGTCCACCATTAAACCATCTTTCCAAGCAGTCTCCATGTTTCCAGTGTCTTTTTCCTCACTTGGAGCAGAACCCAGAAGGATATTTCTTCCAACACAGTATTTAGTCATTTCAATTAAATTTACAATTTCTATATTTCCTTTTTACCATATTTATTCCTCATCTATTTTTTTAAAAAAAAACAATATTACCCTTCATCCTCATCTCTAATCTTAATCAAATTCAATTTTTCCCTTCTATTCTATATTATACCCCTTTGCATTGTCATCTCTTTTTATATCCATCCTCACATTGGTTAATTATGTAATACAGTTGTTTAATTTTATTTATTTATTTTATTTATTTTATTTATTTGATTTGTATACCGCCCTACTCCCGAAGGACTCAGGGCGGTGAACAGCCAACAATAAAATACATAAATACACAAAATTTAAAAACCCGATAAAATCAAATTAAACTTTTTGGCCCAGACAAATTAAAATACCCCAATAATTTAAAAACAGATTAAAATTTACATATTTAAAAAGGGAAGAGATCAGGCCAAGCCCGCTTGATGGAATAAAAAGGTCTTCACAGCACGGCGGAAGGAGCGCAGATCCGGGATCCTCCGTATCTCCGGGGGGAGCTCATTCCAGATGGTAGGTGCCCCCACAGAGAAGGCTCTCCCCCTAGGGGCCGCCAGTCGACACTGTTTGGCTGACGGCACCCGGAGGAGTCCCTCTCTATGAGAGCGTACTGGCCGGTGGGAGGCTATTGGTGGTAGTAGGCGGTCCTGTAAATAACCAGGCCCTAAGCCATGGAGCGCTTTAAAGGTGGTAACCAAAACCTTGAAGCGCACCCGGAAGACCACCGGGAGCCAGTGCAGCTCGCGCAGGAGAGGTGTTACATGGGAGCGCCATGTCGCTCCCATTACCACCCACGCGGCCGCACTCTGCGCCAGTTGGAGCCTCCGGGTGCTCCTCAAGGGGAGCCACATGTAGAGAGCATTACAATAGTCCAGGCGGGAGGTGACGAGGGCATGAGTGACCATGTGTAACGAGTCCCGATCCAGAAAGGGACGCAACTGGCGAATCAGGCGGACCTGATAAAAAATCCTCCCGGTCACGGCCGTCAAGTGCTCTTCTAAAGACAGCCGTGAATCCAGGAGGACGCCCAAGTTGCGAGCCCTCTCTGTGGGGGCCAATGATTCGCCCCCAATAGTCAGTGATGGCGTCAACTGGCTATATCGGGACGTCAGAAACCACAGCCATTCGGTCTTGGATGGGTTGAGCCTGAGCCTGTTCCTCCCCATCCAGATCCGTACGGCCTCCAGGCACCGGGACATCACTTCAAGGGCATCGTTGGGGTGATCCGGGGTGGAGATGTACAGCTGGGTGTCATCAGCGTACTGATGGTACTCCACCCCGAAACCATGGATGATCTCGCCCAGCGGCTTCACATAAATGTTGAACAGGAGAGGTGAGAGGACCGACCCTTGCGGCACCCCACATATGAGGGGCCTCGGGGTCGACCTCTGTCCCCCTGTCAACACAGACTGCGACCGGTGAGAGAGAAAGGAGGAGAACCACTGCAACACAGTGCCTCCCACCCCTAACTCTTCCAACCGGTGCAGCATGATACCATGGTCGATGGTATCAAAAGCCGCTGAGAGATCTAACAAGACCAGGACAGAGGAGCACCCCCTGTCCCGAGCCCTCCAGAGATCATCAACCAACGCGACCAATGCCGTTTCCGTGCTGTACCCGGGCCTGAAGCCCGACTGGAACGGATCCAGATACGTCGTTTCATCCAGGTGCTGGGGAAGCTGTTGCGCAACCACACTCTCAACAACCTTCGCCACAAAACGAAGGTTGGAGACCAGACGATAATTTACCAACATTGCCGGGTCCAGGGAAGGCTTCTTGAGGAGAGGCCTCACCACCGCCTCTTTCAAGGCGGCAGGAAAGACACCCTCACCCAGCGAAGCATTTATAATCCCCTGGAACCAGCCTCGTGTCACCTCCCGAGAAGCCAGCACTAACCAGGAGGGACACGGGTCCAATAAACAAGTGGTCGCATTCAGTCTACCCAGAATCCTGTCCACGTCCTCAGGGGTCACAGGATCAAACCCATCCCAGATAACATTCTCAAGACCTGCCCCAGTCCCTCCCCCTGAGACTATCCAGTCGGAGTCCAGATCTTCCCGAATCTGAGCGATTTTGTCATACAGATATTGAACAAAATCCTCGGCTCTACCCTCCAAGGGGTCCTCCCGCGCTTCCTGGTGGAGCAGGGAGCGGGTCACCCTAAACAGGGCGGCCGGGCAATTATCTGATGACGCAATAAGAGCAGCAAAATAGCTACATTTCGCTGCTTTTATCGCCACTAGGTAATTCCTAATATGAGCTCTTACCAGTGTCCGGTCAGATTCAGAAAGACTGGCCCTCCAACTACTCTCTAGGCGTCTTTTCCGGCGCTTCAACTCCCTCAGCTCCTCAGTGAACCAAGGAGCTAAATGAGATCGGTGCCGGGTCAGAGGCCGCAAAGGCACGACCCGATCCAGAGCTCCAGCGGCCGCCCTATCCCAGGCGGCCACTAGGTCTCCAGTCGAGGCGTGTGCCAGAGCCTCAGGGAATGGCCCAAGCTCCATCTGGAACCTATCCGGTTCCATCAGGTGCCTGGGGCGGAACCATCTTACCGGCTCCGCCTCCCTGCGGCGGGGTGTAGCGGTTCGAAGGTCGAGACGAAGGAGAGAGTGATCAGACCATGACAAGGGCTCGGTGACTATATCCCCTATCTCGAGATCACTCAACCACTGTCCAGAGACAAAAACCAGATCCAGCGTGTTTCCCCCCGTGTGGGTAGGGCCATGAATTAACTGGGTCAGGTCCATGGCTGTCATGGAAGCCATGAACTCCCGAGCCACCTCAGATGCCTCACCAACGGACGGCAAGTTGAAATCCCCCATGACCATAAGCCTAGGGGTCTCAACCGCCACCGTGGTGATGACACTGAGTAGCTTGGGCAGGGCTGCTGCCACATGGCAGGGAGCCAGGTATGTGATCAGCAAACCCATCTGAATCCCGTGGCCCCATTTCACAAGGAGGGATTCACAGCCGGCCGTCTGAGGAACAGTGGCCTCCCTCGGTCTCAGACCTTCGTTAATAATAACCGCTACCCCCCCGCCCCTACCCTGCAACCTCGGCTGATACAAATTCAACATTTTAATATAAATCAATTAGTTATATAACTATCTTTTTTGTATATTAATCAATATGAACATGAATATTCCAATTATTTCCATGCAATCCAATTTCTTACAAATCAATTAATTATATTTACCAATAATAATAAACCAAATAATTTCCCCCACATATTCCTCCAAACCACAACTTAACCAATTAATAGTATCTCGATTATTACAATTCCCTAGTTAAATAGAGCTTTTTTTCTTTTGTGTTTTAAAATCTTGGAACTTTCCTCTTTTGCCCTAAATTTCCCATTGTTTGCAGTTTTGCACCTACCTTTTTTGTCACGTTGCAGCCTGCTTACTTTCAATTTCGCGTTTTCAGCTAGAGGGAAAAAAATCTGCTCCAGGAATTTACCTCTTTGCAGTTAGCTCTTTGAAGCCCCGCAGCAAGAATTTAAAGTTTTTTTTCCCTCTAGCCATCAGCTGGGACTCCGGAGGCAGCAATAGATTGGGAGTGGGCGGGGTAAGCGAACGGTGACCGGGTGATCCAACAGAGGCAGAGGGTGAGTGAAGGCATGTGGGGGGGGGGCGAGAGAGGGCTTTGGCGACCCCTGTGAAATGGTCGTTCGACCCCCAAAGGGGTCGCGACCCCCAGGTTGAGAACCGCTGATCTAGAAGATCCTGGAAGACAGAAGGCAGGAAAGGTTAGTTTATAATGGGCCACATAAGTATACTTTCAAACAGCCTCTTGGAATGTGAGCTTTTGTAAGTAGTTGACCATCATCACTATAGCTAGCCTAGAGCTAACACTTCTAGCTCAGCTATTAATAAATTCACAAGTCTCAGGGAAGCAAAAGCTAATCCACATGTATCCCTATGCTGATCTCCCTTTCTATTCATTTCCCTGCATTCATCTTCTGCTGATAAGGTAGACAAATCTCTTAAATTTCACCTTTAATCCTAATTATTGACTTATTTCTTGCAACATTTAGCTGACACCTCCATTCCTGCCGCCCTGTCACTCAAAACATTTTGTCTCAGACAAACCAAATGCTATTTGGGGCTTCGAAATGTTTAAACCAGAGGTGGTATTCAGCAGGTTCTGACCAATTCTGGAGAACGAGTAGCGGACATTTTGAGTAGTTCGGAGAATTGGTAAATACCACCTCTGACTGGCCCCGCCCCCACTTATTCTCTGCCTCCCGAGTCCCAGCTGATCGGGAGGAAATGGGGATTTTGCAGTAACCTTCCCTTGGAGTGGGGAGGGAATGGAGATTTTACAGTATCGTTCCCCTGCCACGCCCACTAAGCCACGTCCACCAAGCCATGCCTCGCCCGCAGAACTAGTAGTAAAATTTTTTGAATCACCACTGGTTTAAACCATGGTATTACACACTGAAAAGAACTAACAACCGTACTAACTTTCAGTGTAATTATGACATGATTCCACTCCTATGAGGCAAAGACACTGTACTTTGCCTCATAGGAAATTTTTTAATGCTTTTCAAAAATAGTAACCTTACTAGCAGTATAATATTGTATTAGACCCAAATTGTATAATAAACATAATTGTGCTGACATGCATCCTTTACTCCTACCTCCCACATGTTCAAGGATACTACAGTAATAAGTTGACACTCAGTTCCTGATTTTTTTAGTAACCAACAGCAAGTCTGTATTTAAACTCAGCTTGCTCATACTCATTTAATCAATTATGAAGCCCACATAATGCCAACCATTTCTTTGGTGTTTAATGATGAAGAGCAATAAAATAGTGTGACAATTATGTATTGGTATCATTTGTTTCAAAACGCCTAATGATTTTACATAGAAATTACAACTTTACATAGAAATAGTCTAATATAAAGATTTATAATTTAAGGAGTCATGGTGTCAAAACGGTGGTTCCCCTCCCGATTTTCTAGAAATCATCTAACAGGAATGGCCAGAATGTCTGCAAATCAGCATTTTCATTATACTTTCTCTTTCAGTCTTCTCCAAATTCCACAATTTTAAAAAGTCAGTAAAGTTAATAAAAATCAGCCTAGCTTCAAAAGAGTAAATACACATCTCTTACTTTGACATCGAGTGAACATGAGGTGATGCAGTGTTTGCTTGCATGAAAACAGCCTCTCACTGAAAACAGAAAAAGGGAGAAAAATTCTTGCTTAACCAACTTCTTCCCTGTTGATTTTCTACAAATAACGGAGTTTGGGGGCTTAGGGCTGACTTCATTTTTTTTTCTCATTTCCATCCTTTTTGCCTGCATGTTATTTATTTATTTATTTATTTATTTATTTATTTATTTATTTATTTATTTATTTATTTAGTTAGTTAGTTAGTTAGTTAGTTAGTTAGTTAGTTAGTTAGTTAGTCTCATTTCTATGCCGCCCCACTCGCAAGGGACTCTGGGTGGCTTACAACAGAGAATAAAACAATGCAACAATATCCCATACAAAAATTAAAAGAAGACATTAAAACATTAAAACGTTAAAACACATACACTCCAATTTGTGGCCGGGTCTCGCAAGATCACTATAATGAGATCAACGGCCCCAGGCCTGCCAGAAGAGCCAGGTCTTCACTGCTTTACGGAAGGACAATAGGGTGGGGGCAGTCCGGACTTCAGGAGGTAATTGATTCCAGAGAGCTGGGGCAGCCACAGAGAAGGCCCTCCCCCGCGGGCCCGCCAGCCGACATTGTTTAGCTTACGCGACCCGGAGGAGACCGACTCTGTGGGATCTTACCGGTTGTTGGGAGCTATGTGGTAGAAGGCGGTCTCGAAGATAGCCTGGCCCTGAGCCATGTAGGGCTTTAAAGGTAATAATCAACCCCTTGAATTGCGCCCGGAGACCGATAGGGAGCCAGTGCAGCTCGCGGAGAATTGGTGTAATGTTGCAGTGCCATTGTCTATCTGAATTGTTCAGATCAGTTCTTTCCCACTCTTCGTTTTCTATGACGTGTGCTCCTTTCCTCTTTTTATCCCAAAAGTAATAGAGTAATTCATCATGCCGTATCCAGATCTGATCAGAGCCTCTTCCCCTGTCTGCAATTTTATCTCAAGTCAGGAGGTCTTCCTTCAGTACCATATCCTCTGGCTTGTTTCAGTTTGCTCTGTAATTCTCACCACCATCCGTAATTCCGCCCAGATCCCACTATGCATCAGCTCAAGAATGATTATCTAGCCAGAGAAATCAATAAACAGAAGCACTATTAATAACAGCCCTTATAAAGGGAATGTCAAAATGATTGTTATGTTCTGTTATGAATGCAAAGCCATCACAGAGAGGAAAGCATCAGAAACGGATTAGAATTAAATCTTTCAGGCACTGTTATTTAGGGTTCATTAATAGTCCGGTGTCAACACCTTAAGGCTGCTGTGTGCTAGTTTGGGGGTGGGATGCCTAAAATTATAAAAGTTTAGTGTATAAGCAGCAGAGCCTTCAGTGCTTAGTCTTCCAGCCTTGGCTTGGTCAGGATCAATCTACTCGGTGGCTCTTAATAGTGAATGAAAAAGTTCTGATCACTTTCCATATTTTTTCCCAATTCTCTAGGTTAATATTATATCCAAAATTTTTGGCCCAAATAATCATATTTTCCTTCACCACTTCTTCTTCCAATTTGTATTTTAATAGATAGTTATATATTTTAGCTATTAATTTGTCATCTGATTGCATTATAATTTTATCTAATTCATTTCTTTCTTTTTGGATTCCAAATTTTTCCATATCACTTTTATATCTTGATTTTATCTGTAAATACGGCCACCAATCAATATCCGTGCCTTGTTGTCTCAGTTCCTCTCTTGTTTTCATATCTCCCTCTGTGTTCAACAATTCGTCATAGGTTTTCATCCTGTCTGTGTCCATTGTGTTCGGGTAGATTTGGGCCTCCATGGTTGATAGCCATCTTGGGATTTTGTCGTAGTGTTTTCTCCTTATTTCAGTCCAAATTTTTGCCAGTGCTCCTCTGATATAATGTCTCCTGAAGTGTTCATGTTGTCTGGGCTTTTCTTCCCATAGAAATGCGTGCCAACCTTTTGACAGGTCAAATCCTTCTAGTGCTAGTGTTCTTTTATCTTTAAGTGTCATCCAATCCTTAATCCAAGTTAAAGCTGTTGCAGTGTAATAGGTTTGTCAATCTGGTAGTCCCAGACCACCCCTTTCTTTAGTGTCCTGCAAGTGTTTCAGTTTAATCCTGGCTCTTTTTCCATGCCATAAATACTTTAATATCATTTTGTCAAGGTCTTTGAAGTATGATTTTCCTGGGTTTATCGGTATTGTTCTAAATAGATATAGTATTTTTGGTAGAATTGTCATTTTAATTGAAGCAATTTTGCCTAGTAGTGATAATTTCAACTTACTCCATACCTCTAAGTCCTTCTGGATTTGTTTGGCCAATTTGATGTAATTGTCTTCTTTGAGGGATGATATCTTATTGGTGAGCCAGATTCCTAGATATTTTATTTTGGTTGTTGTTTGTATTCCTAATGTCTCTTCCAATTCTTTCTCCTGGGTTTTTGTCAAATTTTTGGTTAGTAGTTTAGTTTTTTGCCTATTAATTCTCAATCCTGCCACTTCGCCATATTGATCTATCTTCCTTAGTAAATTCAGTCCTGATTGTTTTGGTCGTTCTAAAATGAATACTACATCGTCTGCGAATGCCTGTAATTTATACTCCTGGTTTTTTGTTCTTAATCCTTTTATTTCATTGTCGTTCCTGATTTCATTCAACAGTGGTTCCAATGCTAATATATATAATATAGGAGAGAGGGGACATCCTTGTCTCACTCCCTTAGATATTTTAAATTGGTCTGTTGTCTCTCCGTTTATCCATATTTTTGCAATTTGGTTTGAGTATATTGTTTTAATCATATTTAAAAATTTGTCACCGGTTCCCATTTTTTCTAATTGTAGTATTAAGAATCCCCAGTTAAGATTGTCGAACGCCTTTTGTGCGTCAAGGAAGAGTAGAGCCATCTTTTCATTCGATTTTTGCTCATAATATTCCAGTATATTTATTATTGTTCTTGTGTTCTTGTTAATTTGCCTGTTTGGAATGAATCCATTTTGATCAGGATGGATGTAATTCACAATAATTTTCTTCATTCTCTGGGCCATGATTGATGTATGGAAAGTAAATATGGAAAGTAAATACTAAGCTGACAATGTCCGTGCCCTACAAAGAAAATACGTACAAGATGTTTTATAGGTGGCATCTCCCCCCTGCACGGTTGGCAAGGATGTTTCCCAATACTAATCAGAACTGTTGGAAGTGTAAAATACAGAAGGGGACCTACTACCACATGTGGTGGTCATGCCCCAAAGTCAAAAAATTTTGGAAAACAATTCAAAGTCAGCTGGAAGAAATTACCGCCCAAAAAGTACCCCTCAGACCAGAAACTTATCTATTAGGTATACTGACAAAGGACTATAAAAAAGAGACACAACATTTGATAATACATATCCTAACTGCAGCTAGAATTGTCTTCGCACAAATGTGGAAATTGGAAAACACGCCACCAGAAGAAAAAATAATACAAAAAATTATGGAATGTGCAGAAATGGACAAATTGACCAAAGAAATACAAGGAAAAGAAGATACAGACTTTTACTTAATTTGGCAAGAATGGTACAAATGGTTAGATAAAAAAGACACGAAATAAGAGATTACCACCCAATACTACAAAAATAAGTAAATAACAGGAAATATCGTTATATAAACATTGATACAAGATGAAAGATAATATATATAGATATATTGATATATAATTACCGAAGTAGCTCTACTTTCAAAGTTCAAGTCATGCGACTTGATTTCATTGTATAGTTAGTTTATGTCTAGTTTGTTTTAATGTTTATGTCTATATGTGTATGTTTGTTTACAATAAAAAATTTAAAAAAAAAAAAAAAAAAAAAGAAAAAGTTCTGATCACAAAAGAATCTTCAAACTTGGTTGGTTTAAAGAGCAGCTCTTTAAACCAAGGGAGGGCAAGACAGGACATATGTCAGTCTTTGTCAGCCTTCTATTTAAAATGCCCTGAGATCTCCAGTATTATACCACTAATTAGCAAAGTTCTATGTCACATTTATTTTTCAAAAACAAGATTTAAATTGGGTATGTACCACACTTATTTTAAGGTGGGAAAATCCACAACCCTATGTTTATTTGGTGACGAACATAGTTAATCTTCCTTCCCACTTCTATTTTCTATTTTCTTCACAACAACAGCCCTGTGAAGTGAGCTAGGCTGAGAGAGAGTGACTGTCCCAAGGTCACCCAACTGGTTTCCATGGCTAAGGCAGGACTAGAACTCACAGTCTCCCACTTGTTAGCCTGGTGCCCTAACCACTATACCAAATTGGTTCTCTAATTAGCCCTTTAAAAAAAATTAGCCGTGATTGTTTTAATGATGCCATTATACTATTATTCCCCACTTTAAACATACAAATGCAAGACTGTTGAGATTAGTGATGAATAGAAATCATGACATAAGAATATTCATTTACACTCTTCTGTAGTTTTCATCCAAAGTGTATTTATTTAAATTGAGTCTAATCTGATTTTCAAATTGGCAATTTTAAAATGGGTGGACTTGGACTCACAGAATTGTTGGCTGGAAAAATTTTATCAGTTCAAGTCCATGCATCTCAAAGTTGCCAAACTTTAAAAACACTAGTCTAATCTATCCAGAGAAATTTGCATCCAGCTAGCATATTTGAAACTGCAGGCTGTAATAATTTTCTCTTTAATATATATATATATTGTTTCTAACCGCTAACTTGTGCAAATTGGGAAACAACTCTTTTCCCCCCTAAAATCATATAATTTAGCCTAAAATCATAAAAAGAGCCATGGTGGCACAATGATTAGAATGCAGTACTGCAGGCTGCTTCTGCTGATCGCTGGCTGCCAGCAGTTTGGCAGTTCGGGTCTCACCGGCTCAAGGTTGACTCAGCCTTCCAAGGTCAGGTAAAATAAGGACCCAGATTGTTGGGCGCAATATGAGTTTGCAGCAATTCGACCAGCATACAAATTAATAATTCATCAGGATTCATTTATAGAAGAAGCTTCTTTATATACTGAAGGGAAACAATAATAAGGATAGAATATAAAATACTGATATATTAGATTTAGTAAAAACTTGTTATTCTGTAACCATTAGGTTCCTGTAACACATATATTGTGCCTTTGTAGCTGTATCACATATATTATTCCTTTATATTTTATTACAAACATATTGTTATTATCTGGTATTTGTCAAGCGTATGTCCCTGCCATTTGACCTAAACCCATATCAATCTTCTTCCTGTTTTTCTTGTGCCATCTAAGAGCATGGTACGTATCTTAGTTGGAACTACAGACATCAACCAAGAGATAATTTACACTTCAACCCTAATTTATGCCTTTGATCTGTATAAAGTCGTTCCTTGCAGAACCAGGGAGCCAAATGGCCAATTGAGAAAACAAAGGAATACTCAAGGACGAGATAAGACTAATTGGGAAATTTCTATACCCTTGCAGAGCAACAAGGAATACACAAACCTAAATTAGGAGGCCAGAATTGGGTACTAAGCTGACGTCTCTGAGGGTATAAAAGGATACCATACCTTCCCCAAGGTGTGGCTATCTCCTCATATGCATTGTATCTGTATGTTCTGGATATAGTCCCACCCAGTATTTTGTTTTTGGCCTTAAATATATATATATATATATTTTTGCAAGCCTCGTCTTGAGTCTCTCTCTTTGGCATTCTGGTGACTCAAGTATATTTTGGGACCTTACAATACTATAAAATATGATGCATGTATACAATACCCATGCAGTTCTTTCACAACACAAAATGGAAGCAAGCTAGTGCCAGTGCACTCAAGCTCTTATATACAGAAACAGTTAAACTAAGCCACGCCCAGGCTCCAAACTGTCTGAGTCACCAAACAGTCCCCATTGGCTGACCTGTAGCCATGTCTATTCCAATTCATGAACTCTTATATACTGACAATATGCTGACTCTGAAATCACTTAGAGAGGGCTGTAAAGTACTGTGAAGCAGTATATAAGTCTAAGTGCTTGCTAATTGCTAATTTTCCCATCACTAGAAGTTCAATAGTAGTGAGGCAGAATGAGCTTCCATTGTTATACTGTAAAATTTTGACATTGAAATAGAAAAGATCCCAAACATTCTTCAATTGTGAAAGGCTGAACAACAAGACAACAGTGGACAAATTTTAAGCATGGGAATTTTAAACTGAGGAATGTATATCAGAGTTGGCATTCTTCCAGGTGGCTGCTATTCTAGTCTGTTTATCAAGATGGGCAATATCGGAAGATGAAAGCTAGTTTGGTGTAGTAGTAGTTAATGCATCAGGCTAGAAACCAGGTGACTATGAGTTTTAGCCCCACCTTAGGCACAAAACCAGCTTCGACCAGTCACTTTCTCTTAGTCCTAGGAAGGTGGCAATGACAAACCAGTTCCAAAAAACCTTGCCAAGAAAACTGTAGAGACTTATCCAGGCAATGTCTGAGAATTGGGCAACAATGACAGAAAAAATATATATCTGAGGACAGGTTTGCCAAAAAGGCTCTAAGAGTTGTTGACCTAATCTTGCGTAGCTTCTTTTCTGGTAATACTGTACTGCTAACTAGAGCATACAAAACATTTGCTAGACCAATTCTTGAATACAGCTCATCTGTCTGGAACCCACACTGCATATCGGACATTAATACAATTGAGCGAGTCCAGAGATATTTCACGAGAAGAGTCTTCCACTACTCGGCTCGTAACAGAATACCTTATGCCACCAAGCTTGAAATTTGGGGCTTAGACAACTTAGAACTATGCCGCTTTCGGTCTGACCTAAGCGTAGTACATAAAATTATCTCCTACAATGTCCTACCTGTCAATGACTACTCCAGCTTCAACCACAACAATACATGAGCACACAATAGACATAAACTTAAGGTAAATCGTTCCAAACTCGATTGCAGAAAATACGACTTCAGCAACAGAGTGGTCAATGCCTGGAATGCACTATCTGACTCTGCTGTTACATCCTCAAACCCCCACAATTTTAACCTTAAACTGTCTACTGTTGACCTCACCCCATTCCTTAGAGGTCTGTAAGGGGCATGCATAAGTGCACCAGCGTGCCTACCGTCCCTGTCCTACTGTCTCCATTTATTCATATCCATTTCCTGTATTCATAATCATGTTTATACTTATATATGTAATCTTATATATGCTTGACAAATAAAATAAATAAATAAATAAATAGATTAGTTACAACCAAGCCTCCCAAACATGTAGATAGCTTGGAAAGCCTTCAGAGGATCTGTGGTGATATTATTAGAAGGCATGGAACCAATTTTATGGCCCATGGTTATAAAGAATGGAAATAGGAGTGGGAAGCTTCTGAGAGACAAAATCTTTTTATTTTACTCTTAGTTCCTCATCCCCAAACTCAATATACCTTTCAAACACATAGTGCCAAAAGTCAGGAGCAACATTATTGATTTTTTTTTTTTTTGGTATGATTTTGAGCCATGAGTAAGAGGGTGGGGGTAAAAGGGGAAATGGCAGCAGTTTGCCCATCATTTGTACAAAGATGGAAGGAAGACCATACACTACCAATTAGTTATTTTGTTGCCAGAAGTTGGTGGCTCAGTCTCACCACAGGTAGTCCTCGACTTACGACCAAAACTGAGCCCCAAATTTCTGCTGCTAAGTGAGACAATTAAGTGAGTTTTGCCCCCTTTTAGGACCTTCCTTGCCATAGTTGTTAAATGAATCACTGCAGTTCTTAAGTTAGTAACACAGTTAAGTGAACCTGGCTTCCCCATTGACTTTGCTTGTCACAAGTTCACAAAAGATGATCACATGACCTCAGGACACTGCAACCATCATAGATATGTGTCAGTTGTGAAGCATTTGAATTTTAATCACATGACCATGGGGTGCTGCAACATTTATAAGTGTGAAAAACGGTCACAACACACTGTTTTCAGTGCTGCTGAAACTTTGAACAGTCACTAAAGGAACTGTTTTAAGTCGAGGACCACCTGTGTTTTGGGATTCTGTAAAAGTTGTTTTGGGAACTACATAAGGTTCATTGTTTGAAAATTTATAATACTGATGCTCAAATTAGTGATGAAATCTTGATCAAGGTAGTTTCCTTTCTACTTCCCAGTATATGAAGTTTGAATGAAATAATTTACACATGATTGTGATAATAGTTTGTCAGTTATGCAACTGGCATCCTCACCCTTTTCTACTGAGCACAAAATCTGATGGCCACTCAGAAAGCTCAAACTGCCCAAGGAGCTGCTGATAGAATTCTACAGAGGAATTATTGAGTCTGTCATCTGTACCTCTATAACTGTCTGGTTTGGTTCTGCAACCCAACAAGACAGGCACAGACTTCAGAGGATAATTAGAACTGCAGAAAAAAAAACAATTGCTACCAACTTGCCTTCCATTGAGGACCTGTATACTGCACGAGTCAAAAAGAGGGCTGTGAAAATATTTACAGACCCTTCGCATCATGGACATAAACTGTTTCAACTCCTACCCTCAAAACGACGCTATAGAGCACTGCACATCAGAACAACTAGACACAAGAACAGTTTTTTCCCAAACGCCATCACTTTGCTAAACAAATAATTCCCGCAACACTGTCAAACTATTTACTAAGTCTGCATTACTATTAATCTTCTCATCGTTCCTATCACCCATCTCTTCCCATTTATGACTATATGACTGTAACCTTGTTGCTGGTATCCTTACGATTTATATTGACTGTTTCCTAATATGATTTGATTGTTATTTGTACCCTATGATTATCATTAAGTGTTGTACCTTATGATTCTTGATGAATGTATCTTTTCTTTTATGTACACTGAGAGCATATGCACCAAGACAAATTCCTTGTGTGTCCAATCACACTTGGCCAATAAAGAATTCTATTCTATTCTATTCTATTCTATTCTATTCTATTCTATTCTATTCTATTCTATTCTATTCTATTCTATTCTATTCTATTCTATTCTATTCTATTCTATTTATTTGTTTTATTCAATTTGTATACCGCCCTTCTCCTAGTGGACTCAGGGCGGTGCACAGCCAGAACTAAAACACATACCAATACAAAATTTAAAATTATTAAAAGAATTACATAACTTTGGCCCAAATTTAAAACAATTCAAATTAAAACCCATTGACAATTTAAAAGCTAAAAAACTAAAAAAGACTAAAGAAAGGGGGGGGGTCACGCCAGCTCTGCTTGATGGAAAAGAAAAGTTTTCAGGGCACGGCGAAAGACCCGGAGATCCGATATCCTTCGTATCTCCGGGGGCAAATCGTTCCAGAGGGCAGGAGCTGCCACAGAGAAGGCCCTCCCCCTGGGAGTCGCCAGCTGACATTGCCTGGCTGACGGCACCCTGAGGAGTCCCTCTCTGTGGGAGCGTACTGGTCGGTGGGAGGCTATCGGCGGCAGAAGGCGGTCCTGCAAATATTCTATTCTATTCTATTCTATTCTATTCTATTCTATTCTATTCTATTCTATTCTATTCTATTCTATTCTTGACCTTCATTATATCACTTGATGTTTAGGCTACTGAGCCATAAGATTTTTTTCCTACTTTCTTTCCTTAAGGATATCTCTGAGGGAAATAGCAGATTTTCTGATCCCATACACAGCCATAGCACATATTTGAGAAGCCTGAATTCAGTAGGCCTTATTTTATCTTTTCAAGATATTGTAAAACTTACCAGGGAGCAGTTCACCGTGTCTATGTTATATATGGGCTTATCGTAGGAACGTAACACAGCCCAAAGTTTATACAGAAAATGAAAACCTGCTACGAAAAGAGACTGCCCTACGTCTCATGAGTTGGTTTTCTCCTCAGGTGGTTTTCAGTATTGCTCTCCATTCTCAGCTAGATGTTAGAATTGTCACCTCTTATTTCACAAAGAATCCAAGTTGCCTTTAAACAGACCAGTAAAACAGAGTTGGGGGTGTGCGCAGGGGAGCGAAGCACTGGTACCACTTGCTATGATTTCTCTGGAAAATAATAATTCACAGCTGACTTCTGCAGCGGTTTGAGATTTATGCTAGCTTTTACAAACACTCACTCTCTGTCTTTTGTGTTTGCTTTGAATGCTGAAATGGCGGTCTATAATCCTCATGAAAAAAAGATGCCTTCAGTTAGCAGGATATTTATTTTTCCGAGCCCTAGATAATGCAGAGGGAGGTAAAGGGATGCCATTCAAATGGCTGGATAACAGATGCTAGTTTATTTGTGCAGAAGATTAAAGATTGCTGTCTATTACCTTAGGAGGAAAGTATTTTCCTCCTATTGTATTTTTCAGCACAGGACAAGAGGCTGGGAATTCCATGAATAGATGCTACTATCTGGATTAATATATCATTTGAAGAACCTGAGCAATTGCACTGAATCTTTGTGCCAAATTTTATACTAAGTGCCAGTTCCTGCCCGCTACACTTCTAATCAAAGCAGAGGAGATAAAAATGCAAGTTCCTGTGACATTAAGATTTGAGTCTGCATGATGAGAAAAAACTACTCTCTATAATACCTCTTGTGACAGGAATACTGGCTGATATACTGCCCCCTGCACCTATGCTTTAAAATGTGTCTAACCAGGCAAGAAGCTTTTTTTACCTTATTCATTCACTCATTCATTACAGGTAGTCCTCGACTTACAACAGTTCATTTAGTGACTATTCAAAATTACAATGACACTGAAAAAAGTGACTTATGTCTGTTTTTCACACGGTCATGTGATCAAAATTCAGATACTTGGCAACTGTCTCATATTTATGAAGGTTGCAGTGTCCCAGGGTCATATTATCACCTTTTGTGAACTTCTGACAAACAAAGTCAAATGGGGAATCCAGATTCACTCAACAACTGTATTAGTAACTTAACAGCTGCAGTGATTCACTTAACAACTGTGGCAAGAGGGGTTCTAAAATGGGGCAAAACTCACTTAACAAAATGAATTTTGGGTTCAGTTGTGGTCCTATGACGAGGACTAGCTATAATCCACCGTATTTATATAGCTGCCTATCTCACAAATAAATGGACAACATATACCAAAGCTTAAAATAATATTGATATTATTATCAAAAAATTATTTTTATAGTTTTAAAGGGAAGATCATGTGTTAATTACACTGGAGCCATCTCAATATTTCACAAGTCCCCTGGGATTCCCAGGCCAGATCTTGAGGAACTTCCAGAAAGTTAAAAGGGATGCAACCAGCCTCACTTTGAGGATGGGTGGGGAGGGAAGGAATGCTCCATTAAATAGGGGCCAGAGCAGAAAAAAAACTTGTACCTAGGAGCCACAAGTGAAACTCCTTAGCTGAGAGGACTTGCAGCCCTCTCTACTGGATCTGGTGGGACAGCAGATGTAATCAGGAGAGGCAGTCCCTCAGATAATCCATTCCCATGCCATGTAAGGCTTTAAAGATTAAAACTAGCATCTTGAATTGGACCTGGAAAGGACTGATAACCAATGCAGCTCCTGGAGCAAAGATATAATGAAAAGGAGCACGCTTAACTGCCTGTGCTGCTGCATTTTGCACCAATTGAAACTCTTGGATGCTCTTCAATACCAGCTCCATTTAAAGCACATTACAATAGTCCACCAAAGAGGTGACCAGGGCATGAGTGACCATGAATAGAGCCTCTTGATCTAGGAACAGGTGCAAATGATATACAATACAAAGTTGAGAAAAGGCCCTCTTAGCCCTGATTGCCCACCTGTTCCTCAAGTCTAGAACTCCTAGATTGCACATGGGGTCTGTTTGGAGCAGTACAATCTCTTCCAGCACCAAACATCATGTAGTCTCAAAACCGGTAGACCAGAGGTGGGTTTCAGCAGGTTCTGACCAGTTCTGGAGAACCGGTAGCGGAAATTTTGAATAGTTCGGAGAACCGGTAGTAAAAATTCTGACTGGCCCTGCCTCCATCTATTCTCTGCCTCCCAAGTCCCAGCTGATTGGGAGGAAATGGGGATTTTGCAGTATCCTTCCCATGGATTGGGATGGGAATGGAGATTTTACAGTATCCTTCCCCTGCCACACCCACCAAGCCACGCCCACCAAGCCATGCCACGCCCACCAAGCCACACCCACAGAACCGGTAGCAAAAAAATTTGAAACCCACCACTGCAATAGACCCTAAAACCTAAAGCCATTCTGTCAGGATTCAATTGAAGCCTATTGTGTCCAGACCCTCATAGCTTCCAGGCCCTGTGATGATACATCCACAGCATCACTTAGTTTGCCTGGGGTAGAGATATATAATTGGCAGTGGAGGAATTTACCCAGTGGCCTCATGTAGATGTTGCATAGAAGTGGGGAGAGAACTGATTCCTGTAGCACCCCACACAGTAGGGGCCAAAGGCAAGATCTCTCCTCCAAAATCACCACTAACTGGAATTCTTCTCAAAGAAAGGAGGAAAACCAATCCTGGCACTGTGTTACCCAACCCTGATCCCCTGAGTGAATTCAGAAGAAACCATTGTTGATGGTGTTAAACATCACGTAGATATCAAATAAAACAAAGATGGATGCACAATCCTCAACCCACCTATGCCGGAGGTCATATCAAAGAATGACCAATAACTTTTCTGGGTCTGATTCTTGATTGAAAATGTACAACCCTCTGAAGATGTTGTGCAAGCACCTTCTCAACAACTTTCCCCAGAAAGGGAAGTTAGGTACTCAACAAAAATGGTCCAGTATAATGAAATCAGCAATGGTTTCTTGGAGGTGCTGATCCAAACCTCCTTAAGAAGTAATGGGACATCAACACCAACAGATGAAGAAGTGATAAAAAAAGTTTTAGAATGTGCTGAGATGGACAAGTTAACAAAAGAAATTAAAGAAAAAGAAGAGACAAATTACTATACAATTTGGAATAAATGGTATGAATGGTTTGAGAGCAGAAATAAAGAACAACACAAACAAGGGAAGAAACACTTGTTTAAAAGAGGATATATTTATATGTTGTATGTTATGTGTTTGTCAGAATGTGTAGTAATAAAACAATAAAACTTTTTTTTAAAAAAGTAATGGGATAACCCCCTCAATGAAAGAAGAATTTACTATCACTAGAACTAGGTTTGGTATTCACTTACCTTCACTACTTGTTTGCAAATGTGAGCGCACGTGCCACCTCCCTGCATGCACAGAGCCTTCCATGCATGCGGAGAGGGTCAAAAACAGGACGTGATGGTGTCTGGGCGGGTGGGCAAAGCCTCCCACGGCCACCGCTACTGGTTTGCCCGAACCGGATAGAACCTGCTGAATTCCACTACTGACTAGAACCCTTTCACACAACACCTTCTATACTAACTTAAGCCAGGAGAAGCATTAATCTAAGGAGCAGGTGGCTGAACTGCTGTGAATACTTTTAGCTTTTGATTACAAAAGATCAAGGTGTTGCCACAATCATAACAATACTTTCTCCTTGAAAAGCTATTAGTGTCATTGTACCACAGAAATTCCACACTTTATAGTGAATAACCTCCCCATAAGTACCATGTTACAGTGAATATATTCTTATCAATAATTCTATCAATTATGGATTGTTGTATCTAATAAAACAATTACAGTCATATCTTCCTTAAACATCTAATTGAACTTTGAATATTCTCATAAAATCCATGTAGATTACTCACCAAACCTTTAATACTTGTTTTTGATTCCCCCGCCTCCCCCAGGGACTAGCATTAGGCAGAAGGAGACTTCCTTCATTTGGAGTTGGAGGTACAGAAAACTGTTACATATAATTTGGAGGTTGAAAATTAGTTGTGCCACACCAAGCAAAAAAAGGTTGACCCCATTGATTGAGAAGCAGCTGGAGATTCTGTAGAGTCAGAGTAATTGTAAATTAGCAGAGAAGAAATGTTGGGTTGAGTGATGATTGCAGACCATGAAGTTCAGAAGTTAGATAAGGTTTGCCCAGTCTTGAAAGGAAAAAAATGGAAAGAAAATGGAGTTGCTAGGAGTTCAGGAAATTAACTATCAGAATCTGGAAATGAAGAAAGATAAGGAAGAAACAATGCTGTTAAAAATCTAAAACAATGACAAACCACTTCTGTATTGTTAAGAAAACTACAGTATTTGGACACACCTAACTAGTCACTGGGAGTTAAACTTAACATAATCTTTGCTTTTACAACAAGAAACCTAAAAGCAGTCTACTGTAATTATATGGAGAAGTATCGCAATAGCAATAGTGTACATTAATTTTGATTGTGACTTATCTGTTTGTTTAATCAGTGATGTCATCGAAGTAAACAAAACCCATGCAGATGTCACTAGGTCATGACCCTAATTAGATTTATTCATTTATTATATCCCACCTTTATTATTATTTTTTAAATAACTCAAGACAGAGAACATATCATATTACAGCAACCTTATGAAGTTTACTGGGCTGAGACAAAGTAATTGGCTCAAGGTCATCCAGCTGGCTTCCATGGCTAAGACAGGACTAGAACTCAAGGTTTCCTGCTTTCTAGCCTGGTGCTTTAATCACCAGACCAAAGGTCAGGATTCCTACTGAACTGCTTTACAAAGCCTTAGTAACACCACACTTGGAATACTGGATCCAATTCTGGTCACCACAATAAAAAAATGATATTGAGACTCTGGAAAAAGTGCAAAGAAGATGCAAAAATGATTAGGGGGCTGGAAGCTAAAACATAGGAAAAACAGTTGCAGGAATTGGGTATATCTAGTCTAATGAAAAGGACTTAGAGTGATAGGATAGTACTGTCCCAAAATTTGAGGGTCTCCTACAAAGATGTAACCTGCCACCAGAGGTAGGTTTCGGCAGGTTCTGACCAGTTCTGGAGAACTGGTAGCAGAAATTTTGAGTAGTTCGGAAAACCGGTAGTAAAAATTCTGACTGGCCCTGCCTCCATCTATTCTCTGCCTCCCAAGTCCCAGCTGATTGGGAGGAAATGGGGATTTTGCAGTAACTTTCCCCTGGATTGAGGAGGGAATGGAGATTTTACAGTATCCTTCCCCTGCCACGCCCACCAAGCCATGCCATCCCACCAAGCCATGCCCACAGAACCAGTATTAAAAATTTTTGAAACCCACCACTGGATCAAACTGTTTTCCAAAGCACCAAATGGCAAGACAAGAAACAATGATTAGAAACTAACCAAGGAGAGAAGCAACACTAGAACTAAAGAGAAATTTCCTAACAGTGAGAACAATCAACTAATTGTGATATGACTGTAATCATATCCTTGCTGGCATCCTTACGATTTATATTGACTGTTTCCTAATATGATTTGATTGCTTATTTGTTTCCTATGACTATCATTAAGTGTTGTACCTTATGATTCCTCATGAATGTATCTTTTCTTTTATGTACACTGAGAGTATGTGCACCAAAACAAATTCCTTGTGTATCCAATAACACTTGGCCAATAAAGAATTCTATTCTGTTCTGCTCTGCTCTGCTCTGCTCTGCTCTGCTCTAGTCTAGTCTAGTCTAGTCTAGTCCAGTCCAGTCCAGTCCAGTCCAGTCCAGTCCATTCCATTCCATTCCATTCCATTCCATTCCATTCCATTCCATTCCATTCTATTCTAATGGAATAGCTTGCATTCAGCACTTGTGAGTGCTCCATCAATGGAGGCTTTCAAAAAGAGACTGAACAACCATTTGTCTTAAATGGTACAGGATCTCCTATTCCAGAAGACTTCCGAGGTCTCTTCCAATTCTATTACTATATTTTCTATGTTCTAAGTTGTAGAACAGTGCTGGGAAGCAGACAGTAGTATTGGAAAATGTGGTCTGCTATTCATGGAAGTCAATTTATGTGGATAGGTCAGTGGTGGGTTGCTACTGCTTTGCCCCGGATTGGGCAAACTGGTAGCGGCAATGGTGGGAAGCTCCGCCCACCCGCTCGGACATCTCTGCACATGTGCAGAAGCTTCTGCACATGCACAAAAGCATCACGTGTGCACACCCACAAACAAACCAGTAGCGACGGGATTTGAATCCCACCACTGGGTTAGATAGATTAAATTTCAAGACTGATAGGGTATTGGGCTCAGAAATGCTACCAGTTCAATGCTCAAGGCAAACTCAGTCAAAATCGGAGATCTCGTTATATGGTGCTAGGCGGAGACAGTTGTGCCAGATTTAGATTTGTTAGTCACAGATGAACTTTTGGAGATAATTTGAACATATACATGGCACACTGGGCCTACTTGCCCAAAATGAACCTTGTACTTAGCATGAAACATGTGGCACTACTCCTTGAAGGAAAGATGACAGATGTTGAGTAACTTCAAGCTTGCTTGGGTGTAGAAAAGAAAGAAAATAAAACATTGGAAATAGATTGGTCAGAAGCAAAGGGAGCGTGAAAAAGTCTTACAGCAATATTTTAAACATTACATGGTGTCAAGTTATTTCTGTGACAATGACAGATGTTTCCATGCCAAAATGGGGGAATTAGAGTTCTTGATCCTAATCTCAAACATAGAGTGGGGACAGGCACCTGATGGAATAGAGACAATAAGTGGGATAACATCATTCTTTGATACAAACTTTATATAAAGGACAGGAAAATGTGGTGTGGGGGAGGTGTTAATTATTTGCATTTGCCTTTACTATAGAAAATATAGTAGACATCTGTGCTGTATTGGCTTTCTTAGGGGAGCAATCAGAAAAACATTAATTAAGATTAATAAGATAAGATATTGTAGGACAGGGGTGTCAAACTGGGGGCCTGTGGGCCGGATGCATCAACCGGAGGCCACGCCCACCCCAGCTCCGTGAATGGGAAAAACATCACGAAACATCATGTGATGTCAATGTGATGCAGTGAGTTTCCTACAATGTGATGCAGTGAGTGTCCTACAACACCTGTGTTGTAGGACATCTTGAAAAACTTGAAAGTTCTGATGACACCTACCTGAGAGTCTTGGCTAGTCCTTTAGTTCTTAAAGAACTAAAATGTAAAATTGTTGCAAAAATATGTATGTAACTTAGTCCTCAAATTAGAAAACTGGAATATAGCCACTGCGACATCAGGTTTTACAAAGGGATCCAGGAAAGCTCAAAGAAGTTGGAGGCCACTCTGTTTAGCACATGTTCTGGGATGTGTATAATAATAATAATAATAATAATAATAATAATAATAATAATAATAATAATACCCGAAGTATATAGAGGAAGAAATCTTGTTGAAAGAAAATCAGCATAGTTTTTATAAAAGTAAATCCTGCCTTACGAACCTTACAGTTTTTCTGAGTTGCCAACTGAGTTCTCAGTTGGCACATGGATGGAGATGATCTTGATCCTGTATACAGGTTGTCCTCGACTTATGGCCACAATTAAGCTCAAAATTTCTGTTGCTAAGTGAGACATTGCTAAGTAAGTTTTGCCGTATTTTACAACCTTTTTGCCCCATTTGTTAAATGAATCACTGCAGTTGTTAACTTAGTAACACGGCTGTTAAGTGAATCTGACTTCCCTATTGACTTCGCTTATCAGAAGGTTGCAAAAGGGGATCACATGACCCTGGGACACTGCAACTGTCATAAATATGAGTCAGTTGACAAACATCTGGATTTTGATCACGTGACCATGGGGATGGTGCAACGGTCGTGTGAAAAATGGTCATGTCACTTTTTTCAGTGCCGTTGTAACTTCATTCACTAAATGAACTGTTGTAAGTCGAGGACTATCTGTACTTCAATTTTCAGAAGGCCTTTGATAATATTCCTCATCAAAGGTCTTGAATAAACCTTTACAGTCATGGAATAAGTAGATTAGTCCTTTTAAAAATTGTTAATTGTTTAAAATTCAGAAAATAAAAATCAATAAACAATAACCTCAATGGAGCTAAATGCAAAGTGGGAAACACATCAACCCCCTAAAGTGAAAATGTGCTATTTGTTTTTAAATTATCTTAATAAGAGGTGAGATGTGTGCAAGCTACATTTGCAAATGATAGCAAAAAATGCATGGTTGTGAAAATCAGAAATGATTGTAAAGATTTTGAAAAGGATATCTTTATATTGGGAGAATGGTCAACTAAATAACAAATGAGGTTCAATGTAAGTAAGTGTAAAGTGATATCTATTGCACCAAACCCAACCCAACCCAACCCAACCCAACCCAACCCAAACCAACCCAAACCAACCCAAACCAAACCAGCTTTTTTTCCCCCAAGAGGCAACTGGATTTTCTGTTTTTTCTTCAGAGAGAGCTGAAGAAGCTTCTTGGATGAGAAGGGAAACGTCTTCAAAGAAAAAATCTCTTGAAAAAAAGTACCTTTGGGACAACCATGACCTGGATGACTGAGAATCTCTCTAGACAAACCAAAACAACAATAACAGCCCGAATTTCAGGTACGTACATTCTGCTGGGGTGAGCTACGTGTAATTAATCAGGAAATTGTGTTAGGGTCAATATAAATAACTCAATGAAGATTCATGTTTATTCAGTAGGCATCAGTGAAAAAGGCAAACTCTATGCCAGGGATCTTTAGGAAAGCGGCTAATATAAAATTTCCAAAATTCTAATAGCCATATATAGCTATCAATCCATGCCTATATTTATATCATCACAGTTGAGAAAGAACTGGAAACGTGAACCATGGATTCAGGCATGTATAGGAAAAGTCTATGTGAGAACCTTTGACACTAGAAGATGACTAAAAGAGGGATGATTGAGGTAAAAGTAATTTTAAAAAAAGCAGAGAGAGAGAGAGAATCCCTCCCTTTTCTCAAAACACCAGGACCAGGAGTAATCCAATTAAGCTGTTTGATTAGCTTTAGAATCTAATTTAGATTTAGAACAGCAACAGCAACAAAAATCTTCACAAAGTACATAATTAACCTGTGGAATTAACATAGAAAGAATTTGGATGGCTTTAAAAGGGGATTGGATATATCCAGAAAAGTTCATGCTACCTTCCAAGTGGGAGCAGTGTGCCTCCAAAAACTAGCGCAGCAGAAAAACAGTCGAGAGGAATGTCTCCACCTGCTATTTAGGAATATATGTAATTCTTGATTTATGACCGTTTACTGACAATTTGAAGTTACAATGGTGCGGAACAAATGGTGGGTTGACTGGAGTTTCAGCCATCCTACGTGATCATGATCTGGGCACTTGGCAACCAGCTCACATTCATGGCTTATTGTAGTGCTCCATGATGATGTGATTGCCGTTTATGATCTTCCCTGCTGGCTTCCCCAGAAAGTAAATGGAAAAGCCAGCAGAGAAATTTGCAAGTCATTGACATGGTAGGTAGGTAGGTAGGTAGGTAGGTAGGTAGATAGATAGGTAGGTAGGTAGGTAGGTAGGTAGGTAGGTAGGTAGGTAGGTAGGTAGATAGATAGATAGATAGATAGATAGATAGATAGATAGATAGATAGATAGATGGGTGGGTGGGTGGGTGGGTGGGTGGGTGGGTGGACGGACGGACGGACGGACGGACGGACAGACAGACAGACAGACAGACAGACAGACAGACAGACAGACAGATGAAATATTAGGTTGCAGGAGTTCTTTAACTTGGTTTTTCATTGGTAGATGTTTCATTACCAGCCCAAATAACATTTCAGTTGTTCAACAGAATAGCACTGAAGACATCTATGGGGATAATGTAAATGAGAAACCAAGCTCAAGGAATTCCTACAACTAACACACAGCTAGCCTTTTCCATGAGATATGTAAGTCTGCCAGCTGGATAGTTAACCCAGCTCATAACAACTCTAAAGCAATCATTTAGGATAAGAAGGTAAAGAGATCAGAAACTCAGGAACTCAGTCCGCTTCCAAGGGCTCTCTACCCTGCTAAGACTGTGGAGTTGGAGTGATGATTAAGACATGTTTGTTCCATTCTGGTTAAAAGAATCTGTTCCAAACTACTTGCTGCAAACCCATGTTATTGCCTTTGGATGTAGTTTCTAATTATTAATTGAACAGATGGATAAGTCAGTCTTTCAATTCTTCGTGTGTGTGTGTGTGTGGGTGAGTGGGTGTTGCTGAAGAGTTGCACCAATTCTTTAAAAAAAATTAAAGGAAACAAAGCAAGTCTATTAGTATTTCAAAAGAGCAAAAGAAGAGAGAAACTGAGGACTGAACCACTTAGATGATAGTAGACAAAGAGAATCTTGTTTAAGTTTGCTTAAATACCCAAACTTGACATTTCTATAAAAACATACATAAAACAAAGTGGCTAATACAGTTTCTATTTTTTTCTTAAAAAGAGACTGCCCCATCCCTCATTTTTCACCCCACTGAAAAAAGTGGGAAAGTTTGTAGTTTTCCTCTTTTTTCCACTTGCTTGTTTATTAAATTTCTATCCTGACTTTCCTCCAGGAGCTTAAAATGGATTCCATAGGGCACTCCATTATTTTATCACCAGCAATCCATCCATCCAGGTAGATTGAACGAGAGAGGATTACTGGCTGAATGTCACTCTGTAAATTTTCATGCCTGAAGCCAAACTTGAACTTGGTATCCCCTGTCCTCATCCTATAGTTTAAACCCTGCACCACACTTATATGTACTTTGCCTTGTCTTTGAATTTTTGAAATCCCTGCATAGGAAGAAATAGAGGAAAGAAAGATTATAATTTACTCAGGACCTTTTGTTGCTCCTATACATCTTTGAAAAGTAAAAACAAAAGCATTTGTTCTCTTGCTGCTGTGGAAATACCTGGTGTATGTTGCTTGGGTTTTTCTTTTCTTTTTTTTTTTTTAGATAGAACCTTTGCATGCCTTTGTAAAATATGTTGTTTTGTCATATAGTTTGCTCTCCTGGCATTGCAAAAGCTTCTCAAAGACTGATTAAAATGCATTGTGTAAGCTAAAAAGATATTAATCATTTCTGCAGTGCTCTGCTGAATATAAAGACCATTTCTTATTGTACAGTTTCAAATATCCCTATGAAAAATAACATAACAAGGGTTGAAAGGGACTTTGGTGGTCTTCTAGTTGAATCCCCTGAAACAAATGGTTGTCCAATGTCTTTTTAAAAATCTCCAGTGTTCTGGAGGAAAGTTCTTCCATTGATTAATTGTTCTAACTCTCAGGAATTTTCTCCTTACTTCTAGGTTGCTTCTCTCCTTGGTTAGTTTCCATCCATTGCTTCTTGTTCTACCTTCAGGTGCTTTGGAGAATAGGTTGACCCCCCCTTCTTTGTGGCAGTCCCTTAGATATTGGAACACTGCTATCATATCACCCCTACTCCTTCTTTCCATTAAACTAGACATTTGCAAATCCTGCAACTGTTCTTTTTTATATTTTAGCCTCCAGTGCCCGAATCATCTTTGTTGCTCTTCTAGCAATGGGCCAAAGAGCACTCCAAAACAATTCAAGTTATACCCTATTATAAAGCAAAGAGCATTGACCTTGGAAAAATTAGTAATTATTTACACAGATTTGCTATCACTAGACACAATAACAGGTCCCTATGATACCAAGATCCATACTAAAAAGCCCAAAAGCCTTTGTTACTACATTGTAATTATGGTGTTCTCTGTAATGCTCCATATGAATCTTAGTTGTTTTCCCCAAGGTTTATTTTTCACAGAAGAGATTAAAAGGCTGAGTAAGGATCTGCCATTTACAGGAAGGAATCTCTTGTGTCCTCACCAAGAAACCTAAAAGATAAGATGAGTCACTGCAGATAGAGAAGAGAATATCATTGATATGGAATTTTGTACAGTTTACTTTTTGGAATGCTGACTGTTTTTTTAATACACAGATTTATTTCTTTGTTTGTGAGGTTGAGCACTTAATCATATAATCCTCTCATTTGCAATCTAGAGCAGTAGACCCCAGATATAAGTTTATAATCTCAGGTGTGACTTGTGGAAATCAATCTTAGATGCAGATGAAAGAGAATAAGAAATGGTAAAGTTTGGCTGAAGGGAAGACCATCAATATGCCATGTTGTTCCTCACTGGAGTCCAGTTTTTGAAGTCTGTATTACACCTAAACATTCATTCGCCGCTGAATGGTTGTTTACAGACCAGGCAACATACCCTTGTGAGATGTTAAATTATTGTAAACCCTGGCATTAGGCTCTGGAGAAGAATCCAACAGCCCATTTGTCATTTTGTATAGAATTCTCTGCACATTAAAATGTAGAATAATCACTACCCTCCTCCTCCACTTGCAAAATTTTGTATCAACAGATTTTATAATAAGAATAGAAGGCGACTATTTCTACAATGCAATTAAATTGAAAGCCATAAATCTCTTTTTTTCAACTGTGCTCTTCCTCTGGGATGGTCTCAGGCATAGAAGCTTTATTATGTAGTAATATTATTAAATCTCTCTCTCTCAAGATATGCAAGAAAGATAACAGAGTATTTCATGACTTTATGGGTTAATATCTTTTTAGTGCCATTCCCTTCTAGTACAAATATTAATAAAATGGCAGGAATCATTAGAGATGGCTTGTAATAGAATCATGAGGTCCCAGTGGGGACATTATTAAGACTAGGTGAAATTAAATCCTGTTGCAGCCAGTTGGGGAAGTGATTTCTACCCAAATGAAGCCAATAGAAGGTCAAGTGCAGAAGAGATGTTTGGCCAGTCTGGATGGGGTCAGCCTGGTAGCATTTGCAGAAGTGGAAAATATTGAAAAACTTCACAAAATGACAAGCTTTGAATTCTGACTCAAAGGAAGGGTGAGGGAGCATTTGTTTTTGAGTCTGTGCTCTATGAAAATTACATCATATATTGTATGGCAAACTCACCAGGGGAAAAAGACTACTTGTTTGCTTTAAAGAGCAGTTTTAAAAGTAGATAGACAATGGAGGGAGAGGAGAGGAGAGGAGAGGAGAGGAGAGGGCAGGGGAGGGGAGAGGAGGGGAAGGAAGAGGAGAGGAGAGGATGCAAAATCACTTTGCAAACTGGAAATAAGCAGGAACATATGTTAGTGACAGAGATGGAAAGTCTGAGCCAGGATTGTATCTTGATGATCAGTTGGTCATTGGAGTTTTTATACTTTATTGTTTCAATTGCTTATGAAGGACCAAGATAGATATCTTCAAACTCCTCAAGATAGGCAAATGGGCATTCCTTTCATTCCTTAATAATCAAAGATAATCAAGAGTATCCACTATCATCTCTTCCTGAACTTTTTAAAAAAGAGACCATAATTGGTCATGCTTCCCAGGCATGATATTTAATGGCGATAGTTAAATAGTCTTTGCTTCATAGGGAACATCTGTCCATTAAGAGGGAGACTTTGAAAAGCATGTGCTGCACTGGTTAACAGCAGGGAGAGTAAAACACTTTGGAAAAAAAACAATAATGCTGGCTGACAACCATATAAGATTTCATCCGCTGTGCCCCAATTAGACTAGTCCTCCTCAGGTAAAAGATTAACTCTGAGTTTCTACTGTATTTGACTATGATCCTTTCGTGAAGCAATTCTATCTAGCAAGTCCAGTGGATCCTTTTCAAATCCAGAGGATAACAGTTTGTGTTCCAGGAATGACTGCAAGTTAAAAATAGGATTGTTTTGGGAGGTGCTTTGGAGCTGGGTGCCATCTTGGTGAAAATGACATTTAGTTCCACTAATTATTTCTACTGTTCTCAGATGCATTGATCTTTGGTAGGTTCTTACTTGAACCAGGTGGCCATTTGGATGAGTCACAATAAATAATAACTATAACTACAACTATATATACCGTAATTAGAAGTTAAATTTAGAGGCTTCCTGGTCACAGGTTCCCTGTCTCAAAGTGTTTGGTAGTTTCCCTTTCAACAGAGATAAATTAGACTGCTTGTAGCTTAGTACTCCTCCCTCCCTCCCTGAGGTACAAGTGCTTCTCTACCAGAGACAAATCTCTTGTATGTCTAACCACACTTGGCCAAATAAATAAATATGTAAATAAGTAAATAACAAAGTAAATAATAATAAAGGTATGATGAATCACTCAGTACAATTAACACCATCACCATTTAGGTGTTCCTAGAGGACAAAGTGGTTTTGGTTTGTTAAACAAAAAAGTTGTACATATATTTCAAGCAGCAAGCCTCTAAATGTAATGCTGGAGGGTAATGATCTCTGTGTAATCTGAGAGAAAGGCAAATGTCTTTCCCGCCAAATGGTACCACCAAGATGTTTGGGCATGAAATGAAGCAGCACGTCTGACTGTTGAGACAATTAAAGCCTTCCTTAACCTTTCCATGGGAAATGTTCAAGCTTATTTCTCCCAGAAAAGAATTCTAAGAAATACATTAACACAGTTCAGTTGCCTTGTGGAACAGTTACTAATTAGCTTTAAATTAACACAGATGCCTCATGGGAGTGTAGGAAGGACAATTAACCTGAAGTCACCATAATTTTGGGGGCGACTGGGTGAGCTTCATTAACAAGGCTTAATATGGAATACATTCTTGGCTGAAATCTTCAGGCTGTGCAGCACCCTAGAAATCTGCAAATTCATTTTCTAATGCAAGACACTTGGGTAGAGTTTATAGAACATGCTAGACTAGGCTACCGGGTGATTCATTTGTAGTGCAGTATGTGGTGGGAATGTAATTTTCTTAGAAAAGTCAATAAACTAGGCTTTCACATTAAGCCATAAATAATTTATTTGTTGGGGCATATCCCACAAATACAAACAAAATAGTAATTGTGTTTTGTTAACCCGAGTTTAGAATTTAGCATGTTATGCGATGCCTGTTTTGGCAGCCCGCCCTAATTCCAGAGTTCGTGCCAGAAGATCCCAGAAAAAAGATGAGAAGACCTTCAGAATAAGGCTACTTTGGGTAACAATTTTGAAAGTAAGTCTCAATTTCCAGTGGATAAAGCTGTTGACTGGGTGATTTTGAACTGAAATGAAAGAATTTTAAAATTAGGAATCTTAACACTAGGAACAAAAAGTAAAGGGATCACTACTGAAAAATCATCACTTTTGCCTCATTTGCCTTTCCCTCTATTGTTACATGAGAAATGACTCTGTAACAGTAATGGCGATGTCAGGTTTTCAGGCTGTCTTCAAATAAATTGCATCGCAAAGTCTTTTATAAAACAAACTTTCATTTTATTAAGCACAGCACTTTTTACACCGACTCGTTGCAGCCAGCACTGACGTGCTGCCCCCAAACCTCCTCTCATTCTTCCCCCACTCCTCTGCATTCATCGGCCATCTTCCCAATCATTCACCCCTAATCTACTGCTCCAATTCAAAGAATTTCCCCCCTCCCATCCATCTCCTAGGGGACATTATCTCCAGAGGAAATAAGTAGGTGAAAGGCAACCGTCCCGTTGCAGACGCCTGCATTCTCCTTCTTATGTTAGCACTAGGATAAATGCATCTTGACGTACTGACAGGCAAACCTTTTCAGTATCGAGTGCACAAAGCAGAACACACATGCGCATATGCGCATGTGCGTCAAAATACTGGAAACCGGAAGGCCACTTGGTCTTTGGGTTTCCGGTGCTCCAGCGTGCACAAAGATCAGCTGACTGGCATGCATATGTGCGCAGGAAACCAAAAGAACAGCTGGCGATGGCACATGTGCCTACAGAGAGGACTGTGTGTGCCACCTCTGGCACACGTGCCATAGCTTCACCATCACGGCTCTATTAAAAGAAAGTACACAACTTTAATCTGCTTGAGGGTTACATCAGGAACATCATAAGGGTCATAATCCCAAAGTGGGCAATGTTGGGATCCAGTTTTGGAAGATTTTAAGGGTGATTGATACCCTTGAAATTTACCCTTCCCCTTAAACTAAAAAAAAAAGAGGGGGGTGGAATTAGTTGAAAATGCTGTTCTCTCTGCAATAGTTTTCCTAGTGATGCAAATAAAAAATATAAAACCACTGTCAGGCTACAATTTTATTATTTCTGCCATGGCACATTAAAACAAAAGGTGTGATGGAGCAATCTTGTGGGCCATGAATTTACGTTGGGTATTTCACATGCTATGTGTCACAAAGGAAAAAAAAAAGAAAAGAAATGAAACCATTGGTTTTGATCAGGAGCAGTTAGGGTTTAGTAACCTCTAATTCAGGGATTCAGGGAGGGGAGAGGAGGGGAGAGGAGAAGAGAGGTGTTGTGGCCCACCAGTGGCCTGCGCAGATCGTGGCTGATCCCGACAAGGAAGCTGATGTGGGGTTGCGCCAGCAGCCGGCGCAGCCGGCGCTCGTGTCGGACAGCAAGGAGGCTGAAGAGGATGTCATCCAGAGGCAGAGACTCAGCCAGGGCCTTCAGAACCTCCAGAGGCTCCTTCAAGTGAAGAGAGCGAAGTGGAGGAGCCTCTCCTCAATGCTCAAGCACGCAGGGCTGCCAAAAGGCAGGAGTAGCTACTCAGGAGGAGGAGGTCTCCTCGAGAGTAAGGTTTGAGGATAATTGGCCACTCCCTTAGCCTATTTAAGTCGCACACAGTTAGTAATTTCTTGCTGGAAACAACGTATAATTATTACAGAGCATTTTGGAGAGTGAGTGTCTTATCGTATCTTGTTTTCTGGGCTGGTTGCCAACCTTTGCCGGACTTTGTTTATTCTTGGTACATTATAACTTTGATAAGGACCATTGGTGTGTGTCACAATCCTTGGGAATCCGGAGCTAGGGCAGAACAAGAGGGGAGGGGACGGGAGGGGAGGGAATGGGAGGGGAGGGGAGAGGAGAGGGGAGGGGAGGGGAGGGGAGGGGAGAGGAGAGGATGCAAAATCACTTTGCAAACTGGAAATAAGCAGGAACATGTTAGTGACAGAGATGGAAAGTCTGAGCCAGGATTGTACCCTGATGTCCAGTTGGTCATTGGGGTGTTTATACCTTTTTGTTTCAATTGCTTATGAAGGACCAAGATAGATATCTTCAAACTCCTCAAGATAGGCAAATGGAAATTTGAACTACCATTTCCTGTAGGGGAAATGGTATTTCACATGCTATGTGTCACAAAGAAAAAAAAAAGAAATGAAACCATTGGTTTTGACCAGGAACAGTTAAGCTTTAGTAACCTCTAATTCAGGGATTCATAGCATGAGCTCATAGACACCAATGCATTTGTATTTATGCAGGAATTTATACTGCCCACAAGAATTCAAAGCGGAATACTATACAAATAATTATAAGCACTAAATCATCTGATCTGAACTAACTAACAAAACAGTCTAGGAACATTTGACTATCAATCAATTATGTTTTCAAGGCTAAGCAACTGAGGACTTTCCTTATGTGGGTAAGGTGGTCCTAGTGGGATAAGCCAGGATTCAGAAGGTATGTTATTGGGCCTCCATTCCCTGCAGCTCCCATGGCACTGAGGAAAAGTAGCATTCCTTTTCTTAAGATAACATGAGGCAGTCTTGTAATTATTGGAACAACTTTAAGTCCCACATTGATAATCAAAATAGTAGTAGGCTGCAACCAAGCACATTGGAAATACGGCCTTCTGTCCAGAAAAGATAAAGATAAGAAAGGGCTAGAAAAGGCAAAATAATCTTACATTTTGCCTTCTATAAAATGAACAAGGCTATTTTGTTTGAGTGCTTTCCACTTTCTAAATATGTCCATTGGTTCCCCCCCTCCCCAATTTTTTTTTTTTTAAATCTGTGTTCAGCTTCCCATGAATTAATTTCAGGAGGAAATGCTTATCAGCAAAACAGGGATTTTCAAGAACTGAGTTTTGTACATTTAGCTGGGTTGAACTGAATTTAAGGAAACAAAGTAATGAGAATGGAAAAGGCTCTCTGCTGATTGTATAGATTTCCATTCATCATGATGTGTTGGGATAAAATTATGAATTCTGGAATGGGAAAATATCAGGGGTGAAATCCAGCAGGTACTGACAGGTTCTGAAGAACCGGTAGTGGAATTTTTGAGTAGTATGGAGAACTGGCAAATGCCACCTCTGGCTGGCCCCAGAGTGGGGTGAGAATGGAGATTTTGCAATATCCTTCCCCTACCATGCCCACCAGGCCACGCCCACAGAACCGGTAGTAAAACATTTTGGATTTCACCACTGGAAAATATGCAGCCCTCCACATAGTCTTGAACCAAAACTCTGAGAATCTCTCCTTGTTGGCTAGATTGGCTGGGACTACATGGAGTTGTAGGTCAGACTGGTGAGGCTGCTGGGAGCTTGGGGATAAAAAATTCCCCATCCTTGATTACTATTATTTTTTTTTTTTAATGTTGAGAAGGATCACATTTCATGTTTGTTCCAGATTTTTTTTTAATATGAGTCCCCAATCTTTATAGCAACAGAAGCTGAACCTGTATTAATAGTAGGATGTTTGATGTGACTCAAATGACCTACATTCATTTCTGTTTCTCAATCGTTTGTGGTTAATTAATATTCAGTGCCACATTAAGAATTTTTCCTCTCTGCCACATTATTACACAATACATTGACTTAAGTCTTATTGATTTTTAAAAAATGGCTTTTGGTTTAGCTGCTACATTCAGCAAAATCTCATGCAAATATCTTTGTTGATGGCAATATTCTTATTGTTGCTGCTGTTTATTTATGAAAGTGACAACTGGGGGGGGGAGATAAAGATGAGGGAATAAAATTTTAAAAGTGGGCTAATTTATCATGAGCCAACATATGTCTGCCTTTTAATCTTAGGTCCCCCAAAAGACTTTGCATTATAAAGGATCATTACAATGCGAAGCAATATTATCACTGTTAAGTGTATACTAGATTCATTTACATGCTCCTTCTCCCTTGGAATCAGTAAATAAGAGGTTTATGAAAGAGAATGAATGAATGAATGAATGAATGAATGAATGAATGAATGAATGAATGAATGTTGGTGTGTTCAAAGAGAAGGATTGTATATGTACCTAATTACATACCTATGAGAGAATAACTAATGTATTAAGAATCCTGAGGTTTCTGAATGTATCTAGATGTTTTGGACTTGAAAAATGTTTTAACTCCTTTTGCTCTAAGCAAAATGTTCAGCATATCTCTTCCAAGGTCACCTTCAGTGGTGGGTTGCCCCCGGTTTGCACCAGTTCTATAGAACCGATAGTAAAACCGGCGGGAGGCTCTGCTCACCGATCCCAACGTCATCAAAATGCTTCTGCACGTGTGGCCCCGTTGCAAACCGGTAGTAAAGGTAAGTAGAACCTACCCCTGGTCACCTTCCATATGATTTACATGGAACCTGAGTCAATTTCTCTGAAGTCCTTCTGGGAGAAGCTGCTGAATATGCCTGAATTTCATGAGGTGAGAAGAAGTCAGTACTCAGAAAGTATTGCTTTTTTATTGTGGCATCAATGCTCTAGAATAACCTCCTAAAAGAGACTGGCCCTCTTGGGGATGACTTCCCAGAAATTAGGGCAGTGATGGCTAACCTTTTTGCCATTGCGTGCCAAAAGTGGGGGAAGCATAGGGGTGTTGCGCGTGCATGTGCTCACACCCATAATTCAGTGCACCCCGCCCCACCATGCATGTGTGTGCGACCCCCCATGCTCTCCCTGCTATTGGCACGCAATGGCACAGTGGGATGGGAAGGCCCGCTTTTCACCCTCCCCAGGCTCCAGAGCCTTTCTAGGAGCCTGGGGAGGGCAAAAACAGCCTCCCCCCCAGGCCCTCCGGAGGCCAGAAACGGCCCTTTTCCCAACTTCCGGTGGGCCCGGAAGGCCCGAAAATCAGCTGGCCTGCATGCGCATGTGCGCTGGAGCTGAACTAGGGCAACACTCGCGTGCCCACAGATATGGCTCCGCATGCCACCTATGGCACGCGTGCCATAGATTAGCCATCACGGAATTAGGGTCTTTGGAAGGACCTTGTTCATCATCAACAGGTTATGTATTTTTTGTGTGTACGTTAATCATTATATTTGTCCTGATTTCTTATGAGATTGTATTATTTATGGTTGTGTGTTAATTTTCCTACTGTCAATATTTTAATATATTTGTGTTAATTTTCTTACAGTGGATATTATAATGCAATTTATGTTCTTGTAAGTTGTTATAGGAGCCTAGGAGAGACTATAGGAGCCTAGGAGCCTAAGAGATTTGGATGATTATATTGGTCTGTATGAATAGATATGGTACAAATGCAGTGTATGCAGATTCTGTTCAAGTAAACAGATCAAGGTTAGATGTGAAGACTTCTCTCCCTTCACCTATTATTAAATGTTCCTTAGATGTCCTGGCAATTATTTTATTGCTTTCAATAGCACTGAAATCATAAATAAGTTTTGATGAATTGTACTTTTTATGTTTAATTAAGGAAAAAAAGGATCTTGTAAATATTTCTCTTCTGAACTATGTAGAACAGTGAAACATGCAGTGGAAATGCATGTTTGTTTGTTTGTTTGTTTGTTTAACAGATCCAAAGGAGTATGAAATGTTTTTTAATATCACAGTTATTGAAATAATCATTAGAACATAATAATCACTTTTCTATATTATTAAAAGGAAGATCAGGTTGTCCACTTTAGATTACATAAAAAAAATTATGAAATGGTAAAAAAAAAAATCCTTAACAGTGGATATATTTCATTTAGAAAGAGGTCTTTTTCACTTATTTTACCAACTAATTGCATTCAGCTTTGACAATTGCATGAATTCAATTCTGAAGGAATGTATGAAAAGTTTGATGCCAGGAACATGTTAATATTAACATATTCTTCAGCAGAACATTTCTGAAACAAAATAATGTAAAATTGAAATTATTATTAGATAGAAATTTAATCAAAAGCCTTAACAGAACCTATTCTCCTTCATGCTTAAATTAATATTGGAGTGTACTGTATATCCTGTATTTCAAAAGAAATTGATGTTAAATGTATATGGATCCTAATCATATTTAAAGAACTACTGTAGACTTTGTAACATGTTCCAGCTATACAATAATATCAGAGTCATAATTCAAATAATATGACATGGTGGAATAAAGGTGAATGAAATGCCCATTCAATTTAATCATTTTTTTTATTAATTACTTATTCTTTCTAAATCATTCCTTTAAAAAAAACTTCAAGTGGAATTCAAAGCAGCTAAAACTGGCTTCTTTTGTACAATAATCATATTTTATAAACAGTTTTTCTCTTGACACTCAATAGACTATGGAGAAAGAAATAAAAAGACATTGCCATGGATATGGCTGACTTTGTTGACTTTGTTTCTAACACAGTAAGAACTACTTAGTGAAGACTGGAATATATCGTGGCTGATGCATTGAAAAAAAAACATGGAAGGATTAAATAGATCTCAAGAAGAAAGGAGGGGCTTTAAAAAAACAGAATATGTAAAATCAACACCACCTATTAGGGGTGCATATACAAAGCAAACAAAAAACCGTGTGACAAAATGAATGTGAAAACTGGTTACAATACAAAACAGTGGAAAGCTTTATGGACTAAATCTACAAAATTTACAGCAAATTATAATCTAAAAGAAAATTGGTCCAAAACATTTCTTGATGTATACAACAATCAGTAATATCTAAGATAGACAAATCATATAATGATAAATATTGAAAGTGTCATGAAACAGAAGGAATGTTTTACCATATGTGATGGTCATATAAAAGAACAAAAGTACTGGAAAGACATAGGAAGTACAATGCAAAAATCTAGGAATTTATATTTGAAATGAAATCACAACTAGCTATAATCTCAGAAAAATCAATAAGAAATATAATAATTTAATGAGATATACGCTTATAGCAACTCTATAAACTTTGCTCCACAAATCCTGACAATATTTGATTGGAAGCTTAAATTTGAAGAATAATGATGGCAAGACTCAGAAACCAATAGTCCTTCCTTCCTTCCTTCCTTCCTTCCTTCCTTCCTTCCTTCCTTCCTTCCTTCCTTCCTTCCTTCCTTCCTTCCTTCCTTCCTCTTAGATTTGCTTTGTCTAGCTTTTTTATTTTTATTAATATATATATATATATATATGTGTGTGTGTGTGTGTGTGTGTTTTCTTTTCTTTTCGTAGGTCTTTATGTGTATTTCTCTTTAGCCAGGTTCTTCCTGCGTAAACCAAAAACTTGGTTTACATAGGAAGAATCTGGCTAAAGAGAAATACATACATACATACATACATACATACATACATACATACATACATACATATATACATATGTATATAAAACAATGCAATAGAGATTTTAATATTTAATTAGCTTAAAATCAAAACATGTTCATATAAACAATATTTTGATGTGAGTTATGTATAGTGATGTGAGTTTTTTTTTAAAAAAATGCTATATTTAACTATGCATGAAAAAAGCCAAATGATTTGATGCTTGTAATACTGTCAGGGAATGTAGATTTAATAGCTGTAAACTGATGGAAGGTTGTAAGCGGAGGCAACTGAAAGCTGATGTAATGGGAATGAGGCAGCAGGGTTACTGCCACTTTAAGAAGCTAGGTAAGAAGCTAGGGGGTGGGGTGGTGAGGGGGGGTTAGGGAGGAGGGGGGGGAAAGGGGGAAAAATTTGTAATTGAAAACTTTTTCAATAAAAAAAAAAAGAAGCTAGGTAAGAAGCTGTCTATATAAGGGAAGCCATTAGAGGGCGTTTCTCTTCTCATGTTCTCTCTCGTCCTGTATCTCATTACTCTCCTTGTATCAGTAGCTGTACGATAATGTATTTACCACATATAAGTCTGTATGTAGTTAGCTCTAGATAAAACCACTGTTATTTATCTAAAGGCTCTGTGTGCTGTGTGCTGTGTTTTTGTTCCTGGGTTTATCTCATAATACTAGTTACGCTGCCTAAACTCTGTCATCCTTAATTATAATTAATATGAATATTAATAGAGTATTTTTCTTTCTCTATTTTAAATACTTTAAACTACCTAAATAATACAATATTTCTATAAACTATTAAAACTCATATCTGTAAACTTAAACTGGACAAAACAGTGAATCATACGGCAAAGCCTTTTCAATCTATAGTATCTCAAATGGACCAATATACATGGGTCAAATTCTGGGGCCCACGACCCCCATGGAATTGAAATTTGGCAAATATAAAACATTTTATGAATTCTTAAGCGAAGCAGAAATGAAGAATAATCAAATCCTACTATAATATTTGAATGAACTAAATAATACAATTGTTAGAAGCAGGGCCTTATGGCAAACCTCTGGACTTTCTGCTGATGCCAGGACTGAAAAAAAAAATATTTTAGGGATTTGTTTTTCATGACAAGAGAAACTATCAAAATAGGGCATTTGTTTATAAATAAAAGATGGAATATGGGATAATTAGATAAATATTTTTAAGGGGGTGTGAATAATCACTAAATTTGTTTATAATTGAGATGAAGGTGGAAGTTACTTCTTTAAATGTTTATTTTCTCTTTATTATATCCATACTTCCCTATTCTCTCTTTTTCTTGCACTTTTTGCTCACTTTTTTTTTTCTTAAAGTTTAGTTTGTATTAGATTTTACTGTCATAATCTCAAACAATGCTCAAGCATTCTGAGAATAAGGTAAAATAAAAGCACCTTTTTCAGGAAAAGAATACTGTTTAGAAATTACAATGTCATTTGAGGACAGCTTTAAAATGCATAGACTTGGAAAGTTAAGCTAGCAGGAAAACACAAGAATTCAAGTTATCCCATGGAATAAAATCTTGATTTAATGGTCCCAGTTCAACAGTCTTCAGATACAGTAAAGAACATTTCTGTTTGAAGAGCTTTCCAAAATAATGCACATTGATATTTTTGATTACAATAAATTTATACTACAGTATTTACATATATTTAGATCTTTTGCATACTGACCTCATTAGGCATTAATACTTTTGGATTTACTGGCTAATCGGGGCTAAGAGAAAATGACCTGTATAGTGGTTTTACTATACTTATTATAGTTTTGTTTATTGATTTTGAACCTCAATAAATTATGTACACGTAGGTCGACTTTTAGGTGGCATTACATCCATTTAATTTCTGCCAGTTTGATTCCTACTGAAAATTTATATTTGGATGATAGGCCCATCTAAGGAATGTGCTGCATATTTATCTAATTTATTTAATATTCAATATTTGGCGTTTTCACTGCAAATGAAGTTCCTAGACCCGAGCTCGGTACAACAGGGTGAGCTCCTGTTATTTGCCCCAGTTCTGCCCACCTAGCAGTTTGAAAGCATACAAATGTAAGTAGATAAATAGGTACCGCTTTGGTGGGGTGATAACAGCATTCTGTGTGCCTTTGGCATATAGCCATGCTGGTCACATGACCACAGAAATTGTCTTCTGGCAATGCTGGCTCCCTTGGCCAAGAAATGAAGATGAGCACTTGCTCTAGAATCGGGCATGACTGACAGGGAAATATTTACCTTTATTTGGAAGTAACACTTTCAATTAAGAAAATCTTCAGGTTTGATCTTCCAATAAGTTTTTACAAGTATTTCTTATCTCTACAGGACCATACTGAATTTGATGAATGAGACAGTATGTGTCACCAGAGAAATTGTTTAGAATGTATAAAAGCGTTTCAAATTTATGGTGGGAATGCGAACAACGAAAAGGGATATTTTATCATGTTTGGTGGACATGCAGAAAATCTAGAAAGTGGTGCTTTGAATGCACGCATACTGATTCAGAAGATTTTAAAGATTAATATGCAGAGGGGGCTTGATGAGGGGTGGAATTTATGAACAAATTGTTGGGGAAAAAAGCCATAGAACTTTGTTTTTATATATTACTGCAGCAAGAACATTGTATGCACAAAGATGGAAAAATTCAGCATAACCCACAATGGAGGAATGTTTGAGGAAGATGATGGAACTTGCTCAGATGCTTAAATTGACTTCTTTAATCAAGAAAGGACACTATCTACATTTATTGGAAACCCCTTATAGGATTTTTGCCTAAAACAGAACAAATGAGTTTATGGTTTTGATAATTAGACAGGATAATACTTCTAGCTGCAGAAAGGAAGATCAGAAGCTCCTTTTTTTATGTTTTTCCCTTCTTTTCTGTTTTCCTTTTTTTCCCGTTTCTTGTACTTTTAGGTTTCTCTTTATTTCTTTTTCTTTTTTTCCTCACTTTATAATATTTTGTATTAGTTTTTATCTTTCTTTTAAAAAATCTTTAACAAAATGCTTTATAATCTGACAAATGAGAATTAGTAAGACTAAAAGCCAAAGAAATGTGCAACTAAATCACATCATTAAAAAAGTATGTTCTGCTACACTGTCCAAAATATTACAACGACAGAAATGCTGAACTCTGAAACAATAGGTAGCTTAAAGAAGCGGAATCATGGTTTACTGTTAGAATTTGAATAGCACAAATACTTTCCCACCACAATAGTAATTCTGATAATAGAATAGAATAGAATAGAATAGAATAGAATAGAATAGAATAGAATAGAATAGAATAGAATAGAATAGAATTCTTTATTGGCCATGTGTGATTGGACACACAAGAAATTTATCTTTGGTGTGTATGCTCTCAGTGTACATAAAAAGACAAGATACATTTGTCAAGAATCATAAGGTACAACACTTAATGATAGTCATAGGCAACAAATAAGCAATCAAATCATACTAGGAAATAATCAATATCAATATAAATCGTAAGGATACAAGCAACAAAGTTACAGTCATGCAGTTATAAGTGGGAGGAGATGGGTGACGGGAAAGATGAGAAGACTAATAGTAATAGTAATAGTAATGCAGCCTTAGTGAATAGTTTGACAGTGTTGAAGGAATTATTTGTTTAACAGAGTGATGGCATTCGGGAAAAAAATGTTCTTGTGTCTAGTTGTCTTGGTGTGCAGTGCTCTATAGCGTCATTTTGAGGGTAGGAGTAGAAACAGTTTATGTCCAGAATGTGAGGGGTCTGTAAATATTTTCACAGACCTCTTTTTGACTAGTGCAGTATACAGGTCCTCAATAGAAGGCAGGTTGGAAGTAATTGTTTTTTTTTTTTTTTTTGCAGTTCTAATTATCCTCTGAAGTCTGTGTCTGTCTTGTTGAAGTGAGCTTTAAAAGAAATGGAAAGAAATAGAGTTGCCAGGTGTCCACTATTTGAGTGGACAGTCTACTTTTTTCACGTTATGTTCACCATTTTTTTTCACAAAATAGTGGACTTTTTTTATTCAAAAGCTTTATGATGAAATGGTAATAATCTAAAGCTGTACAGTATAAGAGAATAAGGATAGGAGAATCGCATTTTGTCTTTTTTTTCATAAGTTAGAATGAGACAAAGATCGAATATCCATTGAACTCGATTCTCCGAAAAAATTAATGATGAGATTAAAATAAAAATATATTATAAAATTATGTACAGTTCACATTTTTAAAATGTATTGTAGCTTGTGTCGACTGACCTAAAATGGCATCGAGTGATGAGAGTGACAGCGGCGAGATTTCGAATTCTTTAAAATTTGAGTGTGCAAATACACCAAAGACTGGGAAGCTACTTTTGCATGGATTACCAACAATGAAACCGACAGAACAAATACGACGGCCTACTGTAAATTGTGTCAGAAATCATTCACAATTGAATATAATGGTATAAAAGCTGTCACACAGCATGCAAGCACAAAAAATCATTTAGATAAGGAGAAAATAGCTTCCAGCAACAAGCGAATCAATTTGTTTTTCATTGTTAAAGACTCCTCTTTCAGTGAGAAAGTGACTGTAGCTGAAATGGCTGAAACTTACCATGGGATCAAACACCATATTTCTTTCCTGGCTCAAGATTGCGGTATTAAGTTAATGAAGCAAATTTTTGATGATTCAGAAATTGTAAAAAAGATGTCTTGTGGAAGAACCAAATCATCAGTTATTGTCAATGAGGTTTTATATCCTTTTTCTATTGAGTTGGTTCTCAACGATCTTAAAACTGGAATTCCATTTTCTCTCTCCACTGACGCATCAAACAAGGGAAATCGCAAAATGTATCCAGTTGTTGCACAATACTTTACTTGTGAAGGACTGTGTGTGAAAATTTTAGACTTTTATGAGGATTCTTTCAAAGATTCTACATCAATAAAAAATCAGCTGTGTCGAGTTCTTAGTGATAACGAATTGGAAATAAATAATGTTTCAGCTTACTCAGCAGATAATGCATCGGTCAATTATGGAGTGAACAAATCTGTTTACCAAAAATTATTGCTGGAAAATGACAATATTGTAGCTGCTCATTGCAATAATCACATTTTACACAACAGCACAAAAAATGCATTAAAACAGTTATCTTTTGATATCGAAAATGTAGTGCTGAAGGTTTTTGCCAAATTTTCGAATTCTGCGAAGAAACGAGAAGAGTTGAAATCATTTTTTGAGTTTTGCGAGTCAGAATTCCATGAAGTTTTGCGCCATGTTCCAACACGTTGGTTAAGTTTGTTTAAAGCGGTCGAAAGACTTTAAACTGGATACTCTAAAATCGTATTTTATTTCTCTTGGATCTGATAAGGTTATCTGGAACCTTATTTCGGATCAAGAAAATGAACTCGCAAAGGACGATGAACCAACAGTTTCAGAATTGTATTTTTATTTCATGCACTTCTTCATGTCAATAATGCAAGACACCCTACTGAAGCTGGAAAGCAAGAAAATTCTTGCATGTGATCTTCACATTATCACGTGTAAGCTGCGTGATTCTTTGCAAAAAAAAATACGATGAGCAGTTTTTTGGAATGAAAGTTTTATTTGCCTGACATAAAAAACATTTGCCTGAGAATGCCGTGCAAAAGTTCAAGAAAGAAGCCATCAACGTGTATCAAAGAGCCATTGCGTACCTAGAAAAGTGGTATAATTTCACCGATTCAGTGTATGAGATGCTTAGTTGTTTCAATCTAATTGATCGCAATAATCCTCCAACTTTAGAAGAAATGATGAACATCTGGTTATTATCACCATGGCGAGAAGAACTTCCACCCAACACTCTCTTCGATGAAATTTCTGCCTTAGAAGAAGTTTATGTTCATCTGCAGGGTGATTCATCCCTTGATAAGTGGACGTACTTTTTCAAGAAAGAGCCAGCTCCGAGTTTACTGAAACTGTTCCAGTATTGTGCATCAATTCCAGTATCAAATGCAAACATTGAACGAATTTTCAGCGTCATGGGAAATTTGTGGACTGATGAATGTAACCGACTGCTTGTACCATCAGTTCAAAGTGAACTTTGTATATTTTTTAATATTTCTCAACGTTGTACTGAAATTAAAGAATTATTCCTTAAACACAAAGAATTGATCAAAGCTGCGCAGTCAAATAAAAAATACACACGACAGCAAAGTAAAATGTAATTTAATATTTTACATATTATTATAATATATTTGATGTTTTGAATTTTAAGTAAAGTTTTGAAGTGATTATTTTAATACGTGTTAAAATGTTTGTAAGAAAATATATAATTTAATTGTATTTATTTTTTATTTTTTTACTACTTAACCCCCCCCCCCCGCCCCCCGCTTGTCTGCTATTTTTTGGAAGCAGACCTGGCAACCCTAAAAATAATATAATTACTTGTTGGGCAACAACAAATAATGCTTATTCACTATTCTGGTATATCCATGCAGGTTCCTGTATATCCTGAGACTTTGGAGCAGATTTGCACAGAATTCTGTTGCACATGTGGGAAGGCAAGATTTTTCTCCAATTTTAATTTCTTACCTTATCAAAATGTCTACTGCAAATTGGGACAGGGTGTAGATGTTCAGTTCAGTTTCCTGGTTTTTTTTTCCTCAAAAAGGAGAGTTTGCCTTGGTCTTCTTCTGCATCTTTTTGAAAATTTTGTATGAAATTGCCTATCTCTAGCACACATCCTTTTTGTAAGAGATATTGAATATATAATTTTACCTAGATTCTTCTGATATATGTAGATATTTGTGCACATATATAGATGCTTGTGCACATTTTATTCAGATCACTGGATCCATGAAGCATGAATCTATCGGATGTGCAGTGGTTAAAATGAAGTATTGCAGGCAAATTCTGCCCACAGCCTGGAGTTTGATCCTGATGAGGCTCAAGGTTGACTTAGCCTTCCATCCTTTCAAAGTTGGTAAAATGAGGACTCAAATTGTTCTCAGCAATATGCTGACATTGTACATTGTCCAGAGAGTGTTATAAAGAACTATAGGGCGAATCTACAGTATGATTATACCACCCCATGTATATATGGGACTCTCTGGGTGGTTTGCAGAGTCAGCATATTGCTCCCAACAATCTGGGTTTTACCAACCTTGGAAGGATGGAGTCAACCTTGAGCCCCATCAGGATGGAACTGACACTTAGTAAGTCTAAGTACCATTGCTATTGCTGTCTAGGTGTATGAATTGGAAAGGAAGAAACCGAATTAGTTTATTTAACAAATATATCTCCAACTCTAATTCCAACTTCTCCAGATATGAATACATTGCATTTTGATTTTTTTAAAAAAATTGTTGACTTTTATTATTCTGTATGACATCACAAACTTGGATGGTCCAGTATAAATACAGTGCTAGTGTTATCTTAAATATATATTTCATCTGAGCCCATTCAAATAGCTATGAAAAAAAATCTTTGAGTGTACTCTCTAAAGATTTCTTATGTTTTTACTAAGTATCCTTATTTAGTTTCTGGTTTAATAAAAAACTGGGCACTGTAATAAATAATTCAGAACTTTGGTATCTACAGTTAATATTGTAGAACCATACCTCAAAGTTGTCTTCTTATATAGAGGGCATCTTGACATAATATGAAATTAATCAGAGGACTTTCACCCTAGAGTGTCAATGAAAGGCAAAGTGAAAATTAATTTGTTTTTTCTAGCGGCATTGATTTAATATATAAAAATTGAGCAAAGCAGTTGAAGATGTATTCCTATTGAACCAAAGGTTATCGCTTGATTTTCAACCACCTTAATTATCTTAGACTGTCCATATTTTAAACAATTATAGTTGTATATTATTGTTAATTTCTCTCTTTTTTTGCAACATGAACATTGGAAGTTGGGAGCTGATTAATAACTGCTAACTTTTAGTACTGATTCCAGGGTATAATAGTGTAGTTATTTTTTATTTTTTTTGGTTAAATTTATAGGCCACTCATCTCTCTATCCAAAAAAACTCTTTAGCCAAATCATAGAGCTATGGCTTAAAATAGCAGGTGTGCATTTTGTTTTCTCTCCCATATTAACATGTTTAGAAACATTGTGTTCCAGTGATCCAATTTAGTGCATTTCCATGCACTTGGCTACCATTAGGAGGGTATACTCAGACTTCATCAACTCTGTAATTATTCCCATCACTATACATAAGGAAAGAAAATTGGAAGATTTAGGCATATGGCTAGAGATCCATGAATCTGTCTAAACACATCATAGATTTTTATATATATTCCGTTTCCTCAACATTTGCATAGATTTGTAATCCATATTTCTTACTATGTGTGGCTTAACAAAACACAAATGTTAATTTTTCCAGGCCCTAGGGACTATTTTAAATCTGTTTTTTTTTCTTTTTACAACCCTGTAATTTTTTGATTTGTGGTGGAGTTGGGGTGACAGAATGGAGCTGACCGTTTACTGGCCGAATGCCCTTCTTGATGCCTACATGGAGTTTGCAGCAGATATTTTTTCTTTGATAGAGAAAATCAAACTTTTAATCAATTTTCCCTGCTAGAGAAACATCTGTCACTGCCTAGGATCGAACTCTCAACCTTCTGAGCGGGAGGCAAGCGTCTTCACCTCTAGGCTACCATGCTCCTCATTTTAAATCTGAACATGGAATTGATAATATTTAATTTGCCAAACAAACAAAATGCTGAATTGGGAAGATTATGTCACTATCACCATCTTACCATCTTGATGTAAGATGGGTGGTCTATAAATTTTATAAATAAATAAATATTTGGCATGCCCAAAGCATTTCAAAAGGTAGTTATTATTAATATTAATTACCATATTTTTCAGACTATAAGACACTCCGAAGTATAAGACGCACCTAGCTTTTGGGGAAGAAAACAAGGGGAAAAAATCTGCCTCTGCCTCCCAGCAATTTACCTCCTTGCATGCCCCATTTTTGGCCTCCACATATCCCGTTTCTGGCCCATTCCAGACGGTGGGGATCGCTGCCACCACCACCTATCCCCATCACACGCTGGCCACACCCATCCCCGGTTTACCGAAGGGGAAAAAGTCATGATACGTCATGTGACAGCAACCTGACGCCACGGGTTTGACACCCCTACAATAGAGATTTGTGCTGAGGACAGCAGCACATTTTTCCTACCCCACTACTATATGCAATAAAATGCCAAGAGTCCTTTATCTCCTCCAGCTAATTATGCTCTCTTCTCTCTAATGGAGAAGCAGTGGTTGTGCAGTAATTAATGAGATAGGTCAGTGCATGCTTAATTCTTCATTAAGTTACAGCAGAACTCCAAACTACATAGAGTTCTGGCAGCAACTAACTCAAAAGGCTTTAAAGAATGCAAATGAATGGAGACTAGATCTGTCAGCTGCTATTTAACCAAGACAAATAAATGTAACCTCTTTGTTTACAGGGACCTACACATTTTTGAATAGTGGATACTGACATCTGATTTCCTCTGTGCCCTGCTTAAACATCTGTCTCCCACCACAAGCCATAAAATGGCCTATTCAGTGGAACTTATGTCTAATCCAGTAGGACAGCTTCATGGTTTTTAATAGGACTTAAAAATGCACAGTTTTGTCTGGGTCATGCTGCTTTATGTTTTCCATGCAAATAAAAATTCCTGCGTTTTTGTCTCCATCTTGCTTGCTTTTGTCGGGCCAAGTGACATCTCTGGTTGCATTCCTGTTTCATTTTATGTTTTAAAAATGTGATTGCCACAGAAGCCTTATTTGATTTATGATAAATGTTAATTGCCTTTCTGCAGTTTTCAGCCTGTCCAAGTAAGCGCTCCAGGGCTGCAAATGCTGCGTTCACTCGAGCGTGCTATGTTGTGAATATTATGTATTAAAGCCATTGTGGGTTAAATGAAGCAAATAATATTGAATGAAATGTTTATTCACTTCTTTAGTACCAGATTCAATGCGTATGGGTCTATGTGTATGCACATGTGTCTATGTGGGTACACAGACATTTTTTTTAATGTCTTGCCAATGCCTTTTCTTTTTTTTAAAGAAGTGCACAAATAATTGTGATCCCCCCCCCCGCCAGCTCTTTTGGAGACAATTCAGCAATACCCGGTTGTGTTTTGGGATGAATTTCCATACACAATTCATTTAGACATAAATGACGGTTCATAAATCTGCACTACTATTAATCTTCTCATCGTTCTCACCACCCATCTTCTTCCACTTATGACTATATGACTGTAATTTTGTTGCTTGCATCCTTACGATTTATATTGATATTGTTTCCTGATTGCTTATTTGTACCCTCTGACTATCATTAAGTGTTCTACCTTATGATTCTTGATGAACGTATCTTTTATTTTATGTACACTGAGAGCATATGCACCAAAGACAAATTCCTTGTGTGTCCAATCACACTTGGCCAATAAAAAATTCTATTCTATTCTATTCTAACTGACTTTGGAGGATCTTGTAAAAAATAAAATATCAGTCTGGTTGGCGCTTCAGTAAGAAACCAGCAGGAAAATCCAAGGTTACAAGCTAGACTGGAAAATCCAGGAAGGCTTTGGAGAGAATGTATTTTACAGATGAAGGCGAATATACATGTCTTAAGATAAGGATCCAATCTGGTTGGTCACTGGGACCAGAAGTTTAGTCTTCTAAGCTTTTGGATTCATCCTCAGGAAACTTCTCTCTATCAAAACATGTACTTTGGGTTATTCTGTGTGTGGTATTTATATCCTAAGAGGTCTGTAAAGGGAGCGGGCATAAGCACACCAGACAGGATCATCCCTGTCCTACTTTCCCCATTTATTTTTATTCATTTCTTTCATTCATGTCCATATTCAGATTTATACCTGCTATCTTGTACATGTTTGACAAACTAATAAATAAATAAAATAAATAAATGGTGTCTGGTTGTGTGTCACTTTTTAGTTGTTGATTTGGGGTGTTGATGGCTGGCTTTATGTCATTGGTTATTGTTTCATTGTGCCAATGACTTAATATTCAACCATCAACACCCCAATCAACAACTAAAAAGGCACAGACAATCGGGAACCATATAAATATCACACACAGAATAACCCAAAGTACACATTTTAGTAGACAGAAGTTCTCTGAAGATGGGTTCCAGCATAAGTCTGAAATCTTGGAAGATTAAACATCTGGTCTTGGTGACCAATCCAGATTGGATTCTGCAGGATTTATTTTCATGTTATTGCCAGGAAAACCTGAAAGGGCCCATTGAGTCCTCAAGGCTAAATCTTGACTCAAGAGAGTTTTTACCTTTCTGTTACAAAATAGTTGGGGTAATTTCTCAGAACATCAATAATGTCTTTCAAAATAATGGTAGGGGGAAAAAACCATTTCCCAATCACCTATATTTCAATGGGATTTGTTTTGTGATCTAGTAGCAAGCTTCATCTATATAGGAACAAAAATTGTCTTCAGGAATTGAACACATGAAAAGTTTTAAAGAATGGGGTACAAAAAATGGCCTCATCTTTTTTATTCCATAAATTCCGCCCATTCTATTGGACATCTGAAGGGGAGATGCACAAGTAGTCCTTATTTGATGACTGTCCCATTTAATGAACCATTTGTAGTTACAAAGGTAATGAAAAAGTAACTTTGCAACCAATCCTCATATTTACGACAGATAAATCCTCATATTCACAGATCTATAAGGCAAAGGAAAGCTGAACACTAACCATGTGTGTCCCATTTCTCAAAGCAGGAAAACAAGTCCAACCAATTTCCATGATGTGATTTTGAGCACGCACCCACCATGTCCAATAAGTACAACAGAAATCTTTTTGAAGTCCTGAAGCTCATTGATAAGTCCTGAATCCCAAATTATAAGGAGCCAGTGGAAGAACAGTGGAAGAAATCAATGAAGTTGCTAAGAATGGATGTGAAGAATGATTGACCAAGAAACAGATACAAGCTATTCTGGATGTCAGAATAGACAATAAAAATTGCCAAGAAGAGAAGATAAGCCAAAGACAGAAAAAGACAAACATGTCAGGAAGGAACTTAACAAATTTAGGGGAGCTGTTAGAAAAAAAGAAGAAGCAATATCATAGTGACATCTAAAAAGACATTGAAGATGGAAACAAAATTGGAAAATAAGGAAAGATTCCAAATAACATCAAACAATCTTGGAAGGAGTATACTGACATTTTATACATGTCATCGTCATATAATATAATTTTCTATCTTGCCATTGCTCTTTATTCCCATTATTTATTTATTTTTTTATCTTTCTTCTCAAAACTGCTAATTATTTAGGCCATGTGTTTGAAAAACAGATTAATAGGACGGGGAGAAGACTGCCTTTGTGTGTCCCATAACATCACTTTAATAAAAAGAGAGTATGCTATTCATAACTATTCATGAATTAAAAGTTAAATAAATAATATTTAATGCATGAAACTGTATGCAAACTCATAATTTCAAATGATTTCTCAGCATTCTAAGAAATTATACACGCTGGAGTCTGTCTTTTCTGAGTTACAGCAAGAAGATGAATTAAAAATATAACATTGTCAGAACACTGAAATCCCCATATATATTCAGTCAGTAGAAAAATACCTGTAACAGGATAAGTTGTAGACTTCAATATGTAATTTGTCATTAAAACTAAATGCTAGGGTGCTATTTGAAAAAAAGCTTCACCATGTACCTCCAATGAAATAAAACTAAACACAATGTGCTTTTTGTACCAATCAAATAGAAACGTTCAGAATAAGGGACCTTTCACACTCTTAAGATTAAATTGCACTCACAATTGATGAAACAATAATGTAACTTTCATAGACTAAGCCTGTGATAAATCTGATAATCTCATGTACTGTTCATCTGTTGATGAAAAATGAGAGTTATAAAATTTAGAATATAGTTGAAATATTGTTTAACAGAACTGTACTATATATACATATTCCCATGTGTGTCACAAATAGATGGCACAGAATTAAAGTACCTAATTTGTATGAATGCCAGTGGCTTATGAAGCTTCTCTTCTATTTCATAAATTGTCTAGTGTCGTTACCAATTACATGGACCTTGCCCACTCATGCTTTGTGAAAAAAAGCTGCTGATCTTTAGAAAGAAAATAAAAAAGCTGAAAAAGGCATTTCAGTAGCTCTCTTTAGCTAATACTTGACTATGCTCGCTTAGAAAACTCAACCTTAAAAATGCCATATAATAAATTACAAAGATATAAAATAGGCTTAATACCCTGTTTCCCCCAAAATAAGACATCCCCTGATAATAAGCCTAATTGGGCTTTTGAGCACATGGCAATAAGGCCAGTTGCTTGTTTCAGGGTTCAAAAAAATATAAGACAGGGTCTTATTTTCAGGGAAACACGGTAGTAGTAACTGCTAGAAGGATGCATTATGCACTGGCCACACCCACCCCTGGTTTAGTGAATGGGAAAAAAAGTTGTGATACATCACGTGATGACAACATGACACCATGAGTTTGACACCCCTGTAATAGATGATCACTTAAATATCAACCAGCAGTGTGCTGCAGCTACCAAAAAAACCAACACAGTCCTAGACTGCATTAAGAGAGGGATAGAATCAAGATCACATGAAGTGTTAATACCACTTTATAATTTATTTATTTATTTATTTATTTATTTATTTATTTATTTATTTATTTATTTATTTAATTTTTATACTGCCCTTCTCCCAAAGGACTCAGGGCGGTGAACAGTTAAAATAACATACATATTTTATATTTTAATATAATATACATATTTTATATATTTTACATATACATATACCCTCTCGCAGGTCTGGCCCTCTTCTTTATCGAGGGCCTATCTCGATGACGGACTTTGGAGTCCGGAGAGATGGCATACAGCAAAAAGAGGGTTATGGGGTTTTTTAGGGAAATTTCTTAATAAGATTTTAAGGGATTCTGGGAGGGGGGTAGAAGACCCGCGGGGGAGGGTATCTGGGCCAGCCGTAGGGCATGGCATGGGAGGTGTGAACTCTGGGGTCAAGGAGATGATTAGATCTTATGATACAGATGCCCATAACATCGATACTGTAGGTGGGAGGGGCAGATATGGCGGGAGCAGGGGGCCACATCATCCTACGGGAGTGCGTCCTCGCTGTTTACAAGCGGTGGCGCGCTCCGACCCTCAAAGCTCTTCTCGTTCCCCAGGTTGTATGGAACCTCGGGCCCCAGGCCTTCGGCTGATGCTGTGCAACGCCAGGTCCGTGGTAAATAAAGCCCCCCTCATTTGTGATCTTATTCAGGAGGGGGGTGCGGACCTGGCGGGTATTACGGAGACCTGGTTGGGCCAGGAAAGGGGAGCCCCCCTTGTTGATATGTGCCCACCAGGTTTCCGTGCTTTCCATCAGCCAAGGTCTCAGGGGAGGGGCGGAGGGGTGGCGGTTATTATTAACGAGGGTCTTGGACCAAGGGAGGCCACTGTTCCTCAGACGGCTGGATGTGAGTCCCTTCTTGTGAAGTGGGGTCATAGGGTGCAGTTGGGCTTGCTAGTCACATACCTGGCTCCCTGCCATGTGGCAGCAGCCCTGCCTGAGCTGCTTGATGTTATAGCCGCGGTGGCTGTTGACACCCCCAGGCTTATGGTCATGGGGGATTTTAACCTGTCATCAGTTGGCGAGACATCTGAGGTGGCTCGGGAGTTCATGGCTTCCATGACGACTATGGACCTGACCCAGTTAATTTATGGCTCTACTCACATGGGGGGGACACACACTGGACCTTGTTTTTGTCTCTGGACAGTGGTTGAGTGATCTTGAGATAGGGGATATAGCGATTGAACCCTTGTTATGGTCAGATCACTCCCTCCTTCGCCTGGACCTTCAAACTGCCACACCCCGCCGCAGGGAGGCAGAACCGACCAGGTGGTTCCGCCCCAGGCGCCTGATGGATCCTGAGAGATTCCAGATGGAGCTTGGGCCATTTCCTGAGGTTCTAGCACACGACTCGGCTGAGGACTTAGTGGCCGCCTGGGATAGGGCGGCGGCTGATGCTTTAGACCGAGTCGTGCCTTTGCGGCCTCTGACCCGGCGCCGGTCTCACCTGGCTCCTTGGTATACTGAGGAGCTGAGGGAGATGAAGCGCCGGAAAAGACGCCTAGAGAGCAGTTGGAGGGCTAGTCGTTCTGAATCCGACCGAACACTGGTAAGATCTCATATTAAGAATTACCTAGTGGCGATAAGAGTAGAGAAGAGTAACTACTTTTCTACTCTTATTGCGTCATCAGATAATCGCCCAGCCGCCCTGTTTAGGGTGACCCGCTCTCTGCTCCATCAAGAGACGCGGGAAGACCCCTTGGAGGGTAGAGCTGAGGATTTTGTACAATATCTGTATGACAAAATTGCTCAGATTCGTGAACAGCTAGACTCTGACTGGATTGATCCAGAGGAGATGACAGGGGCAGGTCCTGAGAATATTATTTGGGAAGAGTTTGATCCTGTGACTCCCGAAAGCGTGGACAGGATACTGAACAGACTAAAGGTGACCACATGTTTATTGGACCCGTGTCCATCCTGGTTGGTACTGGCCTCCCGGGAGGTGACACGAGGCTGGCTCCAGGAGATTATAAATGCTTCTTTGAGTGAGGGTGTCTTTCCCACCGTCTTGAAAGAGGCGGTGGTGAGGCCCCTCCTCAAGAAGCCCTCCCTGGATCCAGCTGTATTAGCAAATTATCGTCCTGTCTCCAACCTTCGCTTTGTTGCAAAGGTTGTTGAGAGTGTGGTTGCACGACAACTGCCTCAGTACCTGGATGAATCGAATTATCTAGATCCGTTCCAGTCGGGATTCAGGCCCGGGTACAGCACAGAGACAGCATTGGTTGCATTGGTTGATGATCTCTGGAGGGCTCGAGACAGGGGTTGCTCCTCAGTCCTTGTCCTATTAGACCTCTCAGCGGCTTTTGATACCATCGATCATGATATCATGCTGCACCGGTTGGAAGGGTTGGGGGTGGGGGGCACTGTTCTACAGTGGTTCTCCTCCTTTCTCTCTGACCGGTCGCAGTCTGTGTTGACAGGGGGGCAGAGGTCGACCCCGAGGCCCCTTATATGTGGGGTGCCACAAGGATCGGTCCTCTCGCCCCTTCTATTCAACATTTATGTGAAGCCGCTGGGTGAGATCATCCGTGGTTTTGGGGTGAAGTACCATCAGTACGCTGATGACACCCAGCTGTACATCTCCACCCCAGACCACCCCAATGATGCCCTCGAGGTGATGTCCCGGTGCCTGGAGGCCGTACGGATCTGGATGGGGAGGAACAAACTCAGACTCAACCCATCCAAGACCGAGTGGCTGTGGCTTCCGTCATCCCGATATAGTCAGTTGGCGCCATCTCTGACTATTGGGGGCGAGTCGTTGGCCCCCACAGATGGGGTTCGCAACTTGGGCATCCTCCTGGACTCACGGCTGTCTTTTGAAGAGCATATGACGGCCGTAGCCAGGAGGACTTTTTATCAGGTTCGCCTGATTCGCCAGTTGCATCCCTTTCTGGATCGGGACTCGTTACGCACGGTCACTCATGCCCTTGTCACCTCACGCCTGGATTATTGTAATGCTCTCTACATGGGGCTCCCCTTGAGAAGCACCCGAAGGCTCCAACTGGTCCAGAATGCGGCCGCGCGGGTGGTAATGGGAGCAATGTGGCGCTCTCATGTAACCCCCCTCCTGCACGAGCTGCACTGGCTCCCAGTGGTCTTCCGGGTGCGCTTCAAGGTTTTGGTTACTATCTTTAGAGCACTCCATGGCTCAAGACCAGGGTACTTACGAGACCGCCTCCTGCCACCAATAGCCTCTCACCGACCAGTTCGCTCCCATAGAGAGGGACTCCTCAGGGTGCCGTCGGCCAAACAATGTCGACTGACGGCCCCCAGAGGGAGAGCCTTTTCTGTGGGGGCACCTACCATCTGGAACGGGCTTCCCCCAGAGTTACGAAACATCCAAGACTTACGCATATTCCGCCGAGCCCTGAAAACATTTCTATTCCAACAAGCTGGTCTGGCCTAACTCTCCCTTTTTAATTGGCTTTTAAACTGTCTTTTAAATTGGGTTTTAAACCTCTTTAGATAAATTTGGATGTTTTTTAATCTTTGAGCCTAAATTACTTAATCTGTTTCTTAATAGTTTTTAACTTCTATATGTATTTGTATTTATTATGGCTGTTCACCGCCCTGAGTCCTTCGGGAGTAGGGCGGTATACAAATATGAAAAATAAAATAAAATAATAAATATAAAATGTGAATATAAGATGATTAAGCCAATTTGGTTCATCGGTTAAAAATCTTCAACATAAAGATTTAGAACAATTAGAAGAGATTTATGCCAGCCCGGCTTGGTGAAATAGAAAGGTCTTAAGTGCACGACAGAAAGTACGAAGATCTGGGATCATTCGTATCCCTGGGGGTAACCTGTTCCAAAGGGTAGGTGCCCCCACAGAAAAGGCTCTTTTTCTGGGAACCACCAGTCAACATTGCTTTAGTGATGGCACCCTGAAGAGGCCCACCCTGTGGGAGCGTGCTGGTTGGTGGGAGGTTATTGGTTGCAGAAGGTGGTCTCGTAAGTACCCAGGTCCTAAGCCATGGAGCACTTTAAAGGTAAGAACCAACACCTTGAAGCGCACTCAGAAGACCACCGGGAGCCAGTGCAGTTCGCACAGGAGAGGTGTTACATGTGAGCATCATGTCGCTCCCAATATCACCTGCGCAGCTGCATTCTGGACCAGTTGGAGCCTCCGCATGCACCTCAAGGGGAGCCCCATGTAGAGAGCATTACAGTAGTCCAGACGGGAAGTGATGAGGGCATGAGTGACTGTGCATAAGGAGTCCTGATCTAGAAAGGGTCGCAACTGGCGAATCAGGCGAACCTGATAGAAAGCTCCCCTGGCCACGGCTGTCACATGCTCTTCTAAAGACAGCCATGTGTCCAGGAGGACACCTAAGTTCAAGCCCTCTCCGTGGGGGCCAATGACTCGCCCCCAATAGTCAGTGATGGTATCAGCTGGCTATATCAGGATGCCAGCAGCCACAGCCACTTGCTCTTGGAAGAGTTGAGTCGGAGCCTGTTTCTCCCCATCCAGATCCGCACGGCTTCGAGGCACCGGGACATCACTGCAAGGGCATCATTGGGGTGGTCTGGGGTGGAGATGTATAGCTGAGTATCATCAGCATAAAGATGGCACTGCACCCCAAAACCACGGATGAGCTCACCCAGCGGCTTCACATAAATGTTGAACAGAAGAGGTGAGAGGACCGACCCCTGCGGCACCCAACAAATAAGGTGTCTTGAAGTCGACCTCTGCCCTCCTGCCAACACAGACTGCGACCGGTCAGAGAGATAGGAAGAGAACCACTGTAGAACAGTGCCTCCCACTCCTAGCCCCTCCAGCGGGTGCAGCAAGATACTATGGTAAATGGTGTCAAAAGCCGCTGAGAGATCTAATAGAACCAGGACAGAGGAGCAACCCCTATCTCGAGCTCTCCAGAGGTCATCAACCAATGCGACCAATGCCGTTTCAGTGCTGTAACCAGGCCTGAAGCCGGACTGGAACGGATCTAAGTAGACAGCTTCATCCAGATACTGCGGGAGTTGCTGTGCCACCACACTCTCAACAACCTTTGCCACAAAGCAAAGGTTGGATACAGGATGGTAGTTTGTTAGAATAACTGGGTCCAGAGAGGGCTTCTTGAGGAGGGGCCTCACCACCACCTCTTTCAAGGTGGAAGGCAAGAAACCCTCACACAGAGAAGCGTTTATAATCCTCTGGAGCCAGCCTCGTGTAACCTCTCAGGAAGCCAGTACCAACCAGGAGGGGCACGGGTCCAATAAACATATGATTGCATTCAACTTCCCCAGTAACCTGTCCATGTCTTCAGGGGTCACAGGGTCAAACTCATCCCAAATAACATCCTCAAGACTCACCTCCATCACTTCGTCTGAACTTACCCAGTCAGAGTCCAAGTCTTCCCGAATTATAATAATGCCTTGGTAAAACCACACTTGGAATATTGCACCAGGTTTTGGTTGCCATGATATAAAAAGATGTTGAGACCCTGGAAAGAGTGTAGAGAACAGCAACAAAGATGATTAGGGTACTGGAGGCTAAAACATATGAAGAACGGTTGCAGGAACTGGGTATGTTTAGTTTAATGAAAAGAAGGACTAGGGGAGACACGATAGCAGTGTTCCAATATCTCAGGGGCTGCCCCAAAGAAGAGGGAGTCAAGCTATTCTCCAAAGCTCCTGAGGGTAGAACAAGAAGCAATGGGTGGAAACTATTCAAGGAGAGAAGAACCAACCTAGAACTAAGGGGAAATTTCTTGACAGTTAGAACAATTAATCAGTGGAATGACTTGAAGTTGTGGGGGTTTCAACACCGGAGGTTTTTAATATGAGATTGGATAATCATTTGTCTGAAATGGTGTAGAGTTTCCTGCTTGAACAGGCGGTTGGACTCCAATGTCTCTTCCAATTCTATTGTAAAGAAAACTGCCTTCAGGTTCAAGTGAAGAACACATATGTTTTCTTAAAGATGCTCAATTCCTCTCTCTCCACATGTACACACACATACACACACATACACAACTGGGAAGCTCTCAGAAAAACTAAAAAAATAAAATAAAAAAAATCTGTATATCATGATTAGTAATAACAAAGTACATTGCACCACATCCATCAATACTCTCTCCATAAAACATTAACCATATTATGGTTAATTATTATTGTGTTTATTATTGCTGGAAAGAAGAAAGGGTTCTACTGAAAGAGGTAGATCTTAAGTCAAATTTTAGAAAAACTGGGGAAGAGAGGGAGGGAGTGAATAGACATTGGGGGGTATGCAATTATCTTTAACCAAGGCAATATTACAAAGATTTTTTAAATTAAGAATCAGAAGAAGAAGAAAAATTAGAAGCCTAAACACAAGTAGCACAACATAGGAAAAAAGGAATCCATTTCTAAAGGGGTATGAGGATTCTAAAAGGGTAAAGTTTCCACTTGATTATGGAATAATATCTCAGTGCCAGGTGATAATTTTTTTTTTTTTTTAATTTGATTTATATGCCGCCCTTCTCCGGAGACTCAGGGCGGCTTACAGTGCGTTAAGCAATAGCCTTCATACTTTTGTATATTTATACAAAGTCAGCTTATTGCCCCCACAAACTGGGTCCTCATTTAACCTACCTTAGAAAGGATGGAAGGCTGAGTCAACCTTGAGCCTTGGAGAGATTCGAACCAGCAGTAAATTGCAGGCAGCTGTGTTAATAACAGGGTGCTTTAAACCACTGTAGTACCAATTTGGAAACAAAGGCTGAAAACATAATGAAATACTGAAGAATTTTCTTTCAAGCATTTTTTTTCACTGTATTAAGCATCTTCCTTTGTTGTTCAACTGCAGTGACAAATCCTTTTGATATGACCATATCCTTAAAGCATGTAGTAATTTAATTCCATGTTTAAAGACCTGAAGCTCTAACTCAAAAGACTTCAAACTTGGCAGCTTTAAGATTTGTGGACTTCATCTCCCAGAATTCTGGGAGTTAGATGAATTCTGGGAGTTAGATGAATTCTGGGAGTTAGACCTCTGCTCTTACTTTTGTAATCAGTTCACTAATCAGTGTGTGATGGAGTTTCTTATCAATTGCTTTGCTGAAGTAAAGACTTATTATATCTCCAACATTCCCAGATTCTATTAAGAAAGTTGCCTGATTTTTTTTAAAAAAACAATAAGATAATTTTGGTCTGGAAGTTATGACCTTAATAAACACCTTCTGTCTTCTGATAATTATGACATTGTTTATATGTTCTTACAAACTGAATGATTGAAAATATTCCAGGATGTCCTTATCAGACTGACTAGATTTTAGATATCCTTTCACCAGAACAGGCCATCAATCAATTCTGGAAGGCAAAAATGTATATCTCCTTCTGCTAATTGTCCACTAATTGTCATAATAACCTTGTGATGTGTTTTCCTGCTCTACTTCTAAAGTATATTTTTCTATCTTATGTTGCCTTAGCTTTCCAGTTCATTTCAGATATCATGCTTTAGTTTGTTGCTGGCAGTTGCCTTGCAGTTCATTTGTTACTTCTCCAAGAGGTGGGGATGCCATTTCAACTGAGTGCTTATTATAGAATCTGTTTAGAGCTTATTTTCCAGGTATTGTATATAGTACAATGGTTGTCACGCTTATTTTGTAATTAAAAAGTAGCTGGTTTGTAACTTACAGTAGCAGAACCATTTTTCCTTTGCTTTTATCTATCCTTAAAACAATTCTAGCAATGGGATAATTTAATCATTTTTCCAGTTATCTGAGATGGAAAGGTTTCATTCCCAGCTTCCAAATAATCCATATGCTATCTGTAATATTTGGGAACAAAGAATGAAATCATTCTACCTGGAGTGACCAAAAAAAATAATGAAAAATATTGGACTTGTTTAAAAAAACAACAACCCAGAAAATAGAGCCACAGGAAAAGAAGAAATGGGTACGTTTATTTAATTCTTTACTGATTAGTATCAGGTCAAAGAGTTGATTCACATGTCTCCTAGTCTCTAAAGGGGAAAGCCATCAACAAAGCAAATAAGGAAAGACATGTCATTTTTTTAAAAAAAGCCATTTCTTTCTAGGTTGTGGTAATGGATTGTTCCATTGATTGCATGCCATCAAATCATTATTGACTCTGATTGCATGCCATCAAATCATTATTGACTCATAGCATCCACATAGATTTAGACACAATCAGTCTCTAAACTTCCAATGCTGCACTCATTGCCACTGTAACTTTGCTTATCCACATTGCTGCTAGTCATTTTCTTCTTCTCTTTCCTTCCAGGTATACTGCTATACTGTTAGCTTCATGGAATAATATAATGGAGACTTTCTTGGACACCACTCAACCAAACAAAAACTAGATCCTCTCTGATAATCAAAAGTATCACCAAGGTAATAAATTCCTGATTCTGCTTCTAGTATTTGTTGGTCAAATTGCAAATCAATGGTAATCTCTCTCTCTCTCTCTCTCTCTCTCTCTCTCTCTCTCTCTCTCTCTCTCTCTCTCTCTCTCTCTCTCTTTCAAGGTCTACTGGAGAAGTCAAATCACAGTTCAATCGTAATCAGTGTAGATAGATGGATGGAATGGAATGGATGGATGGATGGACGGATGGACGGATGGAGATAGAAAGATAGAGAGATAGACTTAGACAGACAGTCAGATAGATGATAGATAGATAGATAGATAGATAGATAGATAGATAGATAAGACAGATTTTGTGGGTCTACTGAAAACCTATCTTGACTGGAAATCAAGAGTCACTATAAGTGAAATGGGCAGCATAGAAATGTAATGCATACATACATATACACATACATGCATGCATACATACATACATACATAATACATACAGTCTGAATCCTTGTCATATGGCCTTATCTTGACACTGGAGACACCTTTGAAATTGGTCAGCCTAAGGTAAGTTTTCCCCCTTTCATATTGAAAAGTTTTAGTCTATAATTCCAGTGTCACAGCTTGCATTTCTTCATTTCTGTGCCAACTTGGTGACTGCTATTTTCAGAGGCAGTGGAAATGTCAAGTAACAAACCAGATAAATGTGCCTAAATCAGATGGAAGAAAACAGCAATACAATTGTTCCACATATTTTTTTGTTTTCTTCATAAGCATGAAGTGACTGGGCAGTTTTCTGAGGCTCTGTCCTGAAGTAACAATTACTGTCTTTCTAGGAAGGAAGGAAGGAAGGAAGGAAGGAAGGAAGGAAGGAAGGAAGGAAGAAAGAGGGAGGGAGGGAGGGAGGGAGAGAGAGAGAGAAATAATCTAATTTTTTAAAAATGACTGCCTTATTGCTATGAATCAGCAGAGGGAGAAAAAAAGAAAAGATCTTTCCATTTTATTTAACTAAATTCATTGAGTACCCTTTTCCTCCTTAAGTGGCAGATTTGGTACATAACTCATAATGTACATTTTGCCTCGTCTCTCTTCGTAGACATTTTGCCTGAAGAAACTGATTCCAAGTAAATCCATCATAAGGAAGTATCAGCTGTAGTGACACTTCATCTATTCTCTGTATGATGAAGTACTGGCAACTGTGAGTAGAGCACCTTACTCACTGGGTCATTACCGATTTCCTACCACCTAAAGGCAAACTCTGAATCATGGCTTAAGTGTGTACTAAGCCATTCAATAGCAGTTCTGCTATTGAAAGTTGAAATAACAGGGAATAATCAGTAAAGATGGGCAATTCTGTCCACTTATGCTTTGTGAACTTTCCATCTCATCAAGTGTTCACATATTAGGTACAATGGCTTTTGACTAAATCCATACAGTGGGATTATTATTGAAGTGGTTCGGGAATAACGAGAGGCACAACCAAGCAAGTGACAACAGCTCTTTAATATACAGTGAGACTTCAGCAAAAACTCAGAGGCTGCAGCCCTCCTTATATACAATCCTGGAGGGACTGTCAGCCAATCAGAAACATAGGCAGGTTTGAAACTCCCGCTTAAAAGTATCAATACATAACACCCCTCCCTTCCCAGAAGGCACTAACATTCAAATATTTACATAAGTACACACAAAATCTCGCAGGTGCCCAGGCCGAGTTCTCGTCCTAGTTGACCTGCGCAGTTCAGTGTTTGGTGGGGCGTCGAGCTGGTCGGAGGGACTTTCTGTCTCTCCCGGCTCCGCCAATGGAACCTCCTGGATTTTGTCCAGGGCGTGGTTATCCCCGGTTGGGAGTGGCGACTCGCTGGGGCAGCGCTGGAACCAGGGCTTGTCAGCTAAGTATTCTCGCGAACCCGGGCTTGAGTTAGCTGTTTTGGGAAAGTTGTTATAGTTAGGCTCGGAGATGTCTAAATTGATGTTTGCTTCGCCGACTACCCTTTTTCTCAGTTGGTCTATGTGGCGCTTCCAGAGTCTGTCTACCCCTACGTCTACCGTATAAGATTTCGGGCCTGTTATGCCCACTATGGTTCCTGCAACCCATAGAGGTCCGCTGGCATAGTTGCGAGCGAACACCGGGGACCCAACCTGAAACTGTCTTAGGCCAGAGGTCTCTCCCTTGAAATTTTCGTGCGAGTAGTTGGGGTGAAGCCTATCTAACACGCACCGAAGCTTCCTGCCCATGAGGAGCTCTGCTGGGCTTCTCCCTGTGGCTGTGCATGGTGTGGCATGCTGGACAGCTAAAAATTGGTCTATCCTGGCCTGCCAGTCCCCGTTATCTAGTCTGGATAGGGCCTCTTTGGCCGTTCTTACAAAACGTTCGGCCAATCCGTTAGAAGCCGGGTGGAACGGGGCCGATAGGGCATGGCGGATGCCCAGTCCGGCCAAGTAACCCTCGAACAGGGTTGCTGTGAATTGAGGGCCATTGTCAGATACTAGAGTATCCGGTAGGCCATGTGTGGCAAATAGCTTGCGAAGGGCTTTAATAACTGCCTCGGCTGTGGTAGAGGGCATTAGAATTATTTCTAGCCATTTCGAAAAGGCATCTACTACAATTAAAAATGTTTGCCCATGGAAGGGGCCGGCAAAATCAATATGGATTCTCCCCCATGGCCCTTTTGGTTTCTCCCACTCTCGGATGGGCGCTACCGGGGGATCGGGGCGAGACTCCTGGCAGGGTCTGTACTTCCCCACCCACTCGGAGATAACTTGGTCCATGTTGGGCCACCATACATAACTGCGGGCTAAACTTTTCATTCTGACAATGCCCGGATGCCCTTCGTGCAGCAATTCTAAGACCCTTGTTCGTAGCTTTGTTGGCACTACCACCCTGTCACCCCACAACAAACAACCACCTTGCGTAAACAGTTCGTTTCGTTTGTTTACAAAACCTTGGTAGTCCCCCCCGTCCACCTTGACCGGCCACCCTTTCAGCACCCACCCCATCACAGTGCGAATGATCGGGTCCCTGGCTGAGGCTTTTGCCACTTCGGCAGAGGAAATAGGTCCCAAAGTTAATGAGTCCAGTAGAAGGATGGAGGCCTCTGGTGTTGGATTGGTCAGTAAGTCAGGTAGGGGGCAGCGGCTGAGGGCATCCGCGTGACCCAGGGTCCGTCCAGGTCGATGTACGAGTTGATATGAATAGGCCGAAAGAAAAATAGCCCATCTAGTCAAACGTGGGGAAAGAGCAGCGGGGGTGGGCCTGTCACCTGCCAAAAGTCCTAGCAAGGGCCGGTGATCAGTCACAAGTTCGAATTGCCGGCCATAGAGGTATTCATGGAACTTTTTAACCCCCGCAATTGCAGCCAGAGCCTCTCTGTCCAACTGACTATAGTTCCGCTCTGCGCTTGACAGGGTGCGAGAGTAAAACGCAATGGGCGCCTCTAGGCCGTTTGGCAGTCTATGGCCTAGGACGGCACCAACTCCTACGGGGGAGGCGTCACAAACCAATACAAGCGGTAGCGCTGCATTGTATTGGATTAGGAAACTGTCTTCCGATAGAAGTTTCTTTACTGCCTCAAAAGCGGCTGCTTGTGGTTTCCCCCAGACCCATGGTACATTCTTCCCCAAGGGATCTGCGAAGGTAGCTTTGTCTTTCAGGAACATTGAGTAAAAATTGAGCAGTCCAAGGAAGGCTTGGAGCTCTGCTTTGGTCTTGGGGGCAGGTGCGCTTCTAATAGCTCTCACCTTGCTTTCGGTAGGGTGGATGCCTGTGCCGTCCACCCTGTACCCCAAAAATTCAACGGAGGGGACAGCGATCATACATTTATTCTTCTTTAATTTAAGTCCCGCTTCCCTAAATCTAGAAAGGACGTTCCTTACTCTGTCCCCTAGCTGACGTTCGTCCTGAGCGCTGACTAGAACGTCATCGAAATAGGGCACCACTCCGGGGAGCCCTTGCAGAAGGCGCTCCATGGTGCTTTGAAATAGGCCGGGTGCAACGCTCACCCCAAACTGGAGCCTGGTGCATTTAAATGCACCCCTATGAGTTACAATCGTTTGCGCCTCTGCCGTGGCATCATCAACTAGTAATTGTTGATATGCCTGAGCCAGGTCTAATTTGGCAAAAATTTTTCCAGGCCCCAGGGAGTGTAGTAGATGATGCACGATCGGCACCGGATAGGCGCTCGGCTGCAAAGCCTTGTTGATCGTGCACTTGTAATCGGCGCAGATCCTAATTGAGCCATCAGACTTTACTGGGGTCACTATAGGGGTCTCCCACTTTGCATGGTCCACGGGAACCAACACCCCTTGTTTAATTAATTTGTCCAGTTCCGCATCAATCTTCGGTTTCAATGCAAAAGGCACCCGTCTGGCCTTGAGTCTTATTTGGGCTACGTTGGGGTCTAAATTAAGGGAGATAGGGGTCCCCACATACTTGCCCAACGTGTCCCCGAAAACGTCCTGGAACTCGGTCAGGAGACTGTCTTTTAACAATGACTTGAGCATCTGGTGGACGCCGGTGAAACCCATGCCGAGGGCTCGGAACCACCCCATGCCGAGAAGGCTGGGAAGCTGCTTCGTGACGATGGTCAGTGGCAGGTCTCTTTCGTAGTCTCCGTAGGTGACTCGGAACGTGCCCACGCCTTCGAGGGGGACTCGGTTCCCCTGGTAGTCTAGGATGCGCAGTCTCTGTTTGGAGAGCTGGTCCTTCCGGAACGATGGCAGGAGGGTCTTTAGGGTCGCCCATGACATTATGGAGAGAGCTGATCCGGTGTCGATCTCCATTGAGCATGGCTTGCCATTGATTTCAACCACCGTGCTGACTTTGTCCTCGATTTCCGCGCTGGCCTGGTCTATGTGAATGCTGCGGCCATCTCGAGGTTCAAATTTGTGCCGTTTTTTCACGCCGCCTTCTCTCGTTGGCTGTTTCTGACGCGTTGATTCTGGTTAGCTGCGGCGCTCACGTGGTTGGTGTTTTCTGGGCAGAATGGCTCTACAGACTCGCGCCAAGTGCCCTTTTTTCTCGCAACGCCTGCAAATAGCCTCCCTGTATTTGCAGGACAGTCTATCATGGTGCCCTCCACAGCTGGGGCAGCTTCGCCGAGGGCTGCCTGTGTCTTTTCTCTGGTGCTCCGTTCGGAAGACGTCCTCATCCGACTCGGACTCCGAGCTGGATCCGGCGTCTTCTCTGTGCACCGGGGCAGACTTAGGATTGTCTTTGCTGGTCAGCGGATGCTGCAGCGTTTCTGCGGCTTTTGTGGAGGCTTCATGAGCCCTGGCCTCGTCTAGGGCTCCAGCAAGCGTCAAATCAGGCTTGGCGAGCAGGCGCCGTTGCAGCCTAATGTCCCGAACGCCACAGATAAGTTGCTCAAGCAACGCATCGTCCAAGTCTCTATAGTCGCAATGGGTTGCGGCTTTTCTCAGGCTGGCCATGTAAGCGCTGACCGGTTCTCCCTCTCGCTGAACGCGCTGTCTGAGTTGGTATCGTTGCACGAACTTGGAGGGCACGGGAGCATAGTGAGCCCGGAGCGTGGCCATCAGGGTGTCCCAGGAGACGGTCTGGACCAAAGTTGGCTCACACAGTGACTCTGCCATCTCGAACACGTCGGGTCCACAGTGGCTTAGGAAGAGGGCTCTCTTCCGATTAGCGGAGAGCCCTTGCATGTCGCTGGCTTCGAGCGAGCATTCGAACCTCGTTAGGTACGAGACCCATTTTTCGCGGGTCGGATCAAAAGGCTTGGGCGGAACGTAGGCAGACATGTTCGGTATGCCTCCTGTAGTTCGCCTCGTCGCCTAGCTGAAGCTCGTGGTCTCACTGGTTCGCTTCTTGTGACCTCTATCCCATCCTCGTCGCCAGTGAAGTGGTTCGGGAATAACGAGAGGCACAACCAAGCAAGTGACAACAGCTCTTTAATATACAGTGAGACTTCAGCAAAAACTCAGAGGCTGCAGCCCTCCTTATATACAATCCTGGAGGGACTGTCAGCCAATCAGAAACATAGGCAGGTTTGAAACTCCCGCTTAAAAGTATCAATACATAACAATTATTATTATTTTGGCCTCTTTTCTGAAGGGCACATTTTTTTTGCACAGACTTTTTCTAGTCTAAGCAACTCTGCAAGTAATTTCCCTCCTAATTAGAATATACACTTCTCTGTGTATTTTTTTTTCTCTCTCCAAATGTATGCACTTTCACACACTTTTGAATGTCACACAAGACTCCTACATTCTGAACCGTGTAGATTTTGGTGTGGAAGTATATTCCTTGTATTTGTTTGCATTTGGAAAGTACAGAACTTACCAGTTTCCATCTAAAATTTCAAACAGAATAATTTACTTATCCATTCTTTCCATTAAACACATAAAGACCACACACAGAGCATACACAAAGCAGATGCTCAATGCTCAGTCTTAAGATGTGATTTACAGGCAAATAACATGCAAAAGTTATTTCGCATATTATTTACGTTATGTGCTGGAGAAGACTCCTGTGAGTCCCTTGGACTGCAAGGCGATCAAACCGGTCAGTCCTATAGGAGATCAACCCTGACTGCTCTTTAGAAGGCCAGATCCTAAAGATGAAACTCAAATATTTTGGCCACCTAATGAGAAGGAAGGACTCACTGGAGAACAGCCTAATGCTGGGAACAATTGAGGGCAAAAGAAGAAAGGGACGACAGAGAATGAGGTGGCTGGATGGGGTCACTGAAGCAGTCGGTGTGAGCTTAAATGGACTCCAGATGATGGTAGAGGACAGGAAGGCCTGGAGGAACGTTGTCCATGGGGTCATGATTGGTCAGACACAACTTTACAACTAACAACAACAACATGCAAAAATGAGCATGCCCTGCTATTTCATACATTACTTCATGACCACGACTGGGAAAATACTGTTCTTCCTCTCATGAATGTGGACTGAATACCTTTCATGCTTATTCTGTACTTAGCCAGTTTAAAGATATTGCTATATTCATGGGATACCACTTGATGTCAATATCAGGTTCCCACGTCAGCTTCCAGCATGACAATAATCAGTTACAGGGAGTCCTAAACTTACAAACATTTGTTTAGTGACTGTTTGAAGTCACAGAGCACTAAAACAAGGGACTTATGACCATTTTTCACATTTACATTGCAGCATCCCAACAGTCACATGAACAAAATCCAGACGCTTGGCAATTGACTCATATTTATGACGGTTACAGTGTCCCCCGGGTCAATGTGATAAACTTTTGCAACCTTCTGACAAGCAGAGTCAATAGGGAAGCCGGATTCACTTTACAACTCTGTTACTAAATGAACAACTGCATTGATTCACTTGATAACTGTGACAAGAAAAGTCATAAAATGGGGCAAAACTCACTTAAAAATTGTCTTGCTTAGCAACAAACTTTTTGGGCACAATTGTGGTCGTAAGTAGAAGACTACCTATATCATAAACTGAGGTAGACACTTGAATCTTGGTATTTTATGAGGAAGTTATATGTCTGCCTTGAGTTATAGTCTGATCTATTGTTGTAAATTACCATTAGTGCGGATTCCAGGCCTTCACGGCTGCCTCTTTTGTTTAAAACTAATCATTCAGCAGAATTCTGAAAGTGGCTACATAATTATTCATAATCTGGAAAGTGCAATGTAGGTACTTTCTTTTTTTGGAGAAAATGACCTTATATTAAAACAGACCACTAATTTGCTTAGTACTATTCACCTTGACTGAGCTGATAATCCTCATGTTTTCAAGCTAGAATGTGGTTACTACTGCTATTGTTGATGTTGTTATATTCCTATATTGCTCTTCTTCCCAGAATGGGTGGCACAGTGGCTCAGTGATTAAGATGTGGGGCTTCTTGGCTGGAAAGCCAGCAGTCTGGATTCGAGACCTGAGTGCCACACAACCGGGTGAGTTCCTATCCTCACCCCAGTCCCTGCTCAATTAGCAATTCGAAAGCATGCTAATGAAAGTAGATTAATAGGTACCATTTCAGTGGGAAGGTAATAGTGCTCCGCAATGCCATGTTGGCCACATAACCCTGGAAAAGTCTTTTGATAGTGCTGGCTCAGTGGCCTTGAAGCAGAGATGAGCACCATCCCCTACAGTTGGCAATGACCAGTGGAGTTAAATCCACAGGGACTCCTTTACCTTTGACCTCCTTCCCATAATAATGAATTATACAAGTTTTAAAAAGTCATTGCAACAAAACTAATAATTCTTAAAAGAAAATATGCCAAAATTAAAACAATACTGATTTGTGTAACAAGAGAGGAGCCAATGATGAGGAAATTTTAAAGTCTGGCCTTGCAATCATTATTATCTCACACATTTATGGTTAAAGGCACATCTTTACTTATTTTGTGAAAGGAGAGAGAGCAGGGGTGAAATGCTACTGGTTCGGAGTGGTTCACCTGAACCGATAGTAATAAAAGCTACTGGTTCAGGTGAACCGGTAGTAAAAAAAAAAATGCTACCAGCTCGGACGAACTGGTATTTCTGATGATCAGCTGTGCCGTGTGATTTATATCCTGCTTTCTAGCTAATCTAAATCACGCAGCACAGCTGTTCCCCCCCTCGCTGTTCTACTTACCTCAGAAAAGGCTTCTTAAGTCTCCTTTTTCAGCGCTGCGTTGTAGCGCATGTGTGTGTGCATGTGTGTGAAGTATGCATTTGGCGCGCACCACACATGCACGCACACAGCAAACGAGTAGCAGACTTCAAAGAATTTCATCCCTGAGAGAGAGTATGGGTCAGCCAAACATTTATAGGGAGAGAATAATTTGGGACGCTGACACCGAGAAGGCTGAACTCACTGGTGATCCCACAATCGAGGGCCTCCAGTTCATCTGATTATAGAGTTTACATGATATTGGGGAGGCAAATTTTTCAATGCCTGGATCTTAAATTAGAGTTGTCAAAGGTTGAAATTAGAACCTCTTGTTCTACATTCAGGGCATTTAGTGTTTTTTTTCCCCCTTCCCTGTTTGCCAGTAGCACAAACAGACCTTCACACAGATTTGCTTGCTTCTCACCATTCTAAAGTGGCACCTTGGTCTCTATCCACAGAAGAACAATCAATGGACCATTCTGTGCCTGTGAGAAGAAATCAGATTATTTGCTTCATCATATGATAATGGTAAGCGTGCAACCATGCTGAACATGCCCTATTTGTGTGAGGTTTAGCTTGGAAGTGACAATTGCTTAGTTTATTCACATTAAGTTTATTATGGACTGAAATAATATTGCTTGTTCCTTTCTTTTAAAAAAGAAAAGAAAAGAAAAGTACCCTCATGCTATTTTGAGTATGTTTGTAGCAAATGCTTTCATTAAACCAAACTTCATGCTCTTGAATAAAAAAAAAAAAAACTTGGTCGGCAATTGTTATTAAGAAGAGAGCTTGTACACTGAGGGAGGGATTGGAGAAGACAAAGGCTTGATTGGACTTTATTGAGGATGCTTTCAGAACATCACAACCCTTGTAATTGGCACTAAATGATGCAGTAGAAGAGTGTGTTGGATTAACATGGTTGTGCTTTGCTGCTCTGCTTGTCCTGAAGAGAAGATCATTGTTTGTTTTAATTCAAGTGAACTCATGGCTTAGCTGGCAATTGGAACTAAGCTACCAATTTATCTTCTACCAAACCATATGGGTATTTAAACCTTTTTTCTGCTGCCAGATACTCTTCAAATCTTGAATCTTTCTTGTGTCCTCTTCTGTTTTGGTATTTTTTCCCCTTCCTCCTCATGAAAGCAACATGTGAATGTATGGATGAGATCCGTTTGGCTGAACCTACCCAAAAAAGCATTTTCTGCTGAGGCTTTCTACCTATAGATCAGAGTTAAGATTTATTCATTTGATCTAATGCAGGGGTGACAAACTCAAGGCCTGGGGGCTGGATCTGGCCCGCGGGGTGCTTAGATCTGGCCTGGGGGACCGCCCTGGAAACAGCAAAGGATTGGCTTGCGGTACCTCTGTCAGCGAAAATGGAGCCATTGCAGCCAAAAATGGAGCTTGAGATGGCAGCAGGTGGCACTCCCAACTCTGTTTTTGCTGGCAGAGGCAGGAGGCTGTCGCAGCTGAAAAGGAGCTAGGGAGCCCATTTTTGCTAGCAGAGTGCTTGGGCCACCACAGGCACCCTCAGCATGAGTGACCACGCCCACCCTGGCCAGGCCTACCCCAGCCCAAGGTCAAACCCTGATGCGTCTCTCAATGAAATCGAGTTTGACACCCCTGATCTAATGCATTGTGAAACCAGCCTTCTAATCTTCTTTGCAAAGCAACATAGCAACCTGGTCATGTTAGTTTTAGCTTTCTGGGTGGGTAAAATTCTAGCATTGGGCTAGAACAGTTGCTGATTCTTTTCTGTACTGCTGTTCTGTAGTTTAGGCAGAATGCATCTGACAAATAGGTTCCAACTTAACAATGCAGGATAATTTCTTAACACATATTGGATGCTTGATCCTCCACTGATTTTTTTTTTTACCCTTAAATTTCATTTAATTGTATGAACTGATTTTTTTTTTACCCTTAAATCTCATTTAATTGTATGAACTAAAGACCCTAAATAACACTTAATATCAAGAGCTAGCATCAGGCTCAATTTCTGTACTTTCAATTAAATATACAGCAAATATATCCCGTTTTCGTTACCACTATGATTGGCATGACAATCAGCCAGGCAGCTTTTATCAGGTTATTTTAGGAAGTATATTTTTCAAAGTCTTATTTGGGTGGTGAAGTTTTAGTAATGAAAAAGAAGTCACTTTCTTCTGAGACATAAGACAGGTTATTCAGTATTCAGTATTATGAGGACCCAGTTGGTTGGGGGCAATATGCTGACTCTGTAAACCACTTAGAGAGGGCTGTAAAGCACTATGAAGCAGTATATACCATGTTTCCACGAAAATAAGACTGGGTCTTATATTAATTTTTGCTCAAAAAGATCCATTAGGGCTTATTTTCTGGTTAGGTCTTATTTTGGGGGGAAATACAGTACTAAATGCATCCATCTGGCTGACAATCTTAACTGGGACTTATTTGGGGGGTTATGACTTATATTACAAGCATCCTAAAAAATCATGCTAGGACTTATTTTCCAGTTGGGTCTTATTTTCGGGGAAACAGGGTAAGTCTAATCGCTATTGAACTATTAAAAAGAACCTTGGTGGCACAGCAGACTAAAGTGCTCTTAAGTAGCACCAGGTGCCTGCAATTACTGCAAGTTCAAGTCTCCCCAGGCTCAAGGTTGACTCAGCCTTCCATCCTTTCGAGGTAGGTAAAATGAGGACCCAGATTGTGGGGGCAATAAGCTGACTTTGTATAAAAAAGAACACCACTTGGGGGGGGCAAAAGCCCTACTAAGCAGGTATATACAAAAGTATGAAGGCTATTGCTAAACACATTGTAAGCGGCCCTGAGTTTCTGGAGAAGGGCGGCATATAAATCGAACCAATAAATAAATAAATAAATAAATAAATAATGCTACTGAAAGATGGAGGTTTCCCGGGGTCTCAAGCAGCATGATGTGAAGATCTTGGGTGTGTCCATGCAACAGTGATTTATTCTATTGGGGTCTGGATTCTGCCAAGATTTCTCCAAATATGATGGGACAGGTTCTGGAACAGGTTGCGACCTTCTTGATACAAAGCTCATGGTCTTACCTTGAATTGGAACCCTTTTGAAAATGTCCATGGATTCTGATGTTGTAGTTTTACTCTGGTTCTCTCAGAATTGTGAATCAAGGGCTCTTTAGTTTTACAGTAGTATGCCTAGTATCAAACCCTAAAGAACAAGAGACTCAGATTTAATCTAATTTAGTTAAAATTAGATTACATATAGTTAAAACTATGTGTGATGCTTCTGCGCATGTGCAGAAACATCTGGGCGGAGCCTCCCACCGCTGCTGCTACCGGTTTGCCAGATTCTGGGCGAACTGGTAGCAACCCACCACTGATATAGTTCTGTAGCACTATCCTGTTCCTATTATGTCTAATAATTTGGTTCCTCATTCAAACTATAATTCAGTAGCAAATTTTGAAGGGGCTATGAAGATCACTATACAATTTCAGGAGTGTTTTTTTTTTATTTTCAAAATTCCCAAAGATTATAGATTAACCGTCATTCTAAACTTCTAATTAAAGCATCATCCTTTCCTTGACAGTTTTTTTTTTTCATTCTGATTATGGACATTTAAAAATAATGACTGAGTAATTTGCTCCATGTTTGAGGTCTTTTTCTCTATCTGAAATAGGCAAATATTTATATTTATCATATACATAACTTTTTAAACTTAAGCAATACATATCATCAATTGGATTAACTCCAACTCAAGTTGGAAGACATGGAGCTAAATTTATTAAAAAAAATTTAAATTAATTTTATAACAACAACACAACACAACATACAAAACACAAAGAAACAATATGTGTTTCTTTTTATGTATCAGTTTCGTTCCTCTTACTTCCTATTTTCTACATTTCCCATTTTTCTCATCCTTTATTATCTTTATCTTTATTGTCCCTTTTGTTTCCAGTTTTATTCATTTACAGTATTTTACACATTTGTCATATCATTTATTCACTTTTACTTTCCCTAATCTCGAGCCAATCGTACCGTCCGTACTTGATAATATTCTGTGTCTTTCTTTTCTTTTATTTCTTTCGTTAATTTATCCATCTCCACACAGTCCAGGATTTTCTTAATTGTTTCTTCCTCTGTTGGTACCTTTTCGACGTGGAGCTAAATTTATGTGACTTGAAAACACCCCATAAGAAAAGTTGAGTAGATATTGGATGCATTCTAGTATCCATTTCTTATATATTACTATAAAGCATTATCTTCCTCCTCTCCTTCCACAGACTGATATAATACAATGCAGAGAATATAGTAACAATTGGAGCAAGGCCAGTTCAAAAATCTCATTTTCACAGTAGATTTTCACTACCAAATGACATGCATTTGTGCTCAGGGAAAGCACTGCGATTGCTCCCTAGAAATATATAGCAGCTTCTTTTTTAATATATGCCTCAGGTGGAATCATTTACATACAGTTAGAGGGTTTAATGAATAGAAAAGTCCTTATAGTTATGAGCTTTTGATAGTTTTTGTGTTTTCTTTCCCCCAAGTACAATTTGTGGAGAAAATGATGTAAATGGACCATAACAATAGTACATTAATAGAAAGAGCCCTAGGTATCCATTTTTATACAGTGCATAGCATTTGAATTGGGCTTACAAAAGGACCCTTGTGTTTGTATGCAATGGGTATAGGAAAACATTAGAATCTGCAAAAATATATGACATCGATTGAAGTAAATTTGTAACATTTTCTGCATTCATAGACTCTACGATTTGGCTTAATAAGTAGACGGCACATGAATTTCTGATAGGCACATCTACACTGACAGGGCAAGCCACTAGAATATAAACAGAGCAAACCCCACTCCCTACTAATGCTGATGATGTTACCTAGTTTGGTAATGAAATGTCTGCAAGAAAACTACCAAGCTCAAGGAGCACCAAGGACCCTACAGGCATGCCTGTGTCATAGGAAAGGAATCATCTACTGTCCCCTATATATTGACATGTCCAATATATCCAGTTCTCCTTCCTACTTTACAAGCTATCCCCATTTCACAGGCTTCCTGAACTTTTAAGAATGTAAGAAGTTAGCATCAGGACAATGTCCATTATTGGCTTGCTAGAGTGACCAGCTAGATGTCTAAGAAGCTCACATTAAAAACAAATATGTACCTTTAAGTAGCCATTGGTTTCTCTGTAGTTATTATTTGGAGACATGATGTCCCAGTCAAAGGAAGCATTGAGTAATCAAGACCAACAGTCTTTGATAGATTGGTTCCTACATGAATTTATTTAATCCCCTTTAAAAGCCATTCAAGTTCCTCCTTCTCCTCTTTCTTCCTCCTCCTCCTCCTCCTCCTCCTCCTCCTCCTCCTCCTCCTCCTCCTCCTCCTCCTCCTCCTCCTCCTCCTCCTCCTCCTCCTTTCTCCTTCTCCTCTTCCTTCCTTCCTTCCTTCCTTCTTCCAAGCAATTTTATTTAGGAGAATGGATATCCATCACTGCTTTAATTCTATTTTCAAGAGATTCTAATGGATTTCCATTAGAATCCATATTTTTGAACCCACTTGCTCCAATGTTTTAGATATACTTCCCTAGTAGAAAGAGATGAAAATTAGCAGGACCAGAGACTGTGTGACCTAATTTTAATTTTGGAGGTTGTGCTGGTTCCTTCCCTCTCCAACTGTAAACTTGATTGACTCATTGTGTCAGGGAGGCTGAGTATTTTAGATGAAGGTATTATTAACATTGTGAGCCTCCTGGGATCAATTCACCTTCAGGATTAAGCAACAGCAGGAAAAGAGGAGCATTTGCATTTGAAACTGTGGAAATCTACATGATTTTGCATTATGATGTAATTCAGGTCATTTGTGCATTTGACAGAGGGGTGAAATCCAGCAGGTTTTGACAGGTTCTGGAGAACCGGTAGAGGAAATTTTGAGCAGTTCAGAGAACCAGCAAATGTCACTTCTGGCTGGCCCCAGAGTGGGGTGGGAATGGAGATTTTGCAATATCCTTCCCCCAGGAGTGGGGAGGGAATGGAGATTTTGCAGTATCCTTCCCCCAGGAGTGGGGTGGGAATGGAGATTTTGCAGTATCCTTCCCCCAGGAGCGGGGAGGGAATGGAGATTTTGCAGTACACTTCCCCTCGAGTGGGGTGGGAATGGAGATTTTGCAGTATCCTTCCCCTGCCATGCCCACCAAGCCACGCCCACCAAGCCATGCCCACAGAACCGGTAAAAATTTAAAAATTTGGATTTCACCACTGATTTGGCAGTCAGGGCCAGTGGTTAGGTGATCGAGTTATAGATTGAGTAATGGGCCAGCCGCGGAATACTCCAAAGAATAGATAGGGGCAGGAATATAATGTGGAGATATAATGATCAATGGGTTTAATAGTTCCCTTCTTCTCTCATATTGCAATTCAATAATAGTTTTGGAAGTACTGGTGATGACAAGAGCACAAACAGCCTAAATGAGACTCTAGAGCAGAGGTCCCCAACTTTTCTGGTTCTGCTGACAGGCGGTGGCAGTGGGTGGTGGGTGGGGGAGAAGGGATGTTTCCACACAGACAGCAGGTGCACGTGTTCATGTACATGCCAACCTCTTGCACAAATGGAACTTCACGTGTTTGCCACTCGGCCGCCGCTTATGCAGCCTGGTTCCCAATGAGCCATGGCTCAGTACTGGATCATGGCTCAGGGATTGGGGACTCTACTTTATAGAACCAGATTTGGTGTTCCTTTGCTGTAAGGCCAGACTGCGTGCCTTCCTGTTCAGTTTATCTGGGCATCTTAGTATAATGTAATCTATCTATTCTGCCTAAGGAATGGGTAAAAATAATCCTGGCTTGACTAGAATGTGTTTATGTGCTTTTGAGAGAAAGATACAGAAGGGATGGAAAAAAAAAAAAAGCATGGTTCAGAAGATATAAAATTATATCAGAATGCATTTTTTTTCTTCACACTTTTGGAAACATCTCTGTCCCGATGTATGTATCAGGGGTGGGTTCTACTTACCTTTACTACCGGTTCACAATGGGTTCGCGCATGCACAGATCGCCGATGACGACATCCGGGGCAGTGGGCAGGGCCTCCCGCCGGTTTTACTACCGGTTCTTGCGAACTGGTCTGAACCGAGGGGCAACCCACCACTGGTATGTATGTATGTATAAGTGGTTCTCTCTGTGTGTGTGTGTGTGTGTGTGTGTGTGTGTGTGTGTGAGAGAGAGAGAGAGAGAGAGAGAGAGAATTTACCACATGAGTCAAAGGAGATTTTTCTATCGCTGAAGAAAACGATACTGACTTGCTTAGATTAATAGTCTCCTTTAGTATAAAGCTACTTCCTTTGTTTGTATTACCAAAGAAACTGCCTTTGCTGTAAACTGTCTGTTTGAAAGGTCAGGTTTGCCGTTATTAACTTGTCTAAATCCACTTCTTTTACATTGCAGCTGGGCACTGAAGCAGGCCTCCCTGCTGAATTCAGTGTTTGGTTTGCATTAGTTCATTTTCCTCTTCTAGCTCCTACCCAGAAGACTAAAACCATATGTCTCCAGTAGGATGAACAACTTAAATTCACCCAATCTCAGTTTGCATGTATTCAGTCGTCCCTTCCGCTTATTTTTATATGCCCCTTTTCCTGTTATATCTATTTTCCTATTCTATATTACATAATATAAATATTGTTACATGCAAATTGTGGGCCAAGAATTACAGGAGCTATGTGATAAAGGCACTCTAATCTGCATAGTAATTTGGAACATGCAAATATGTCAATTTGCTTTAAAAGCAGAACGTACTAAATTCTTTGGCATACTTTTGTGCAACCCTCTGGGAATGTACTACTTCATGCAAATCAATCTATTCTTCTTTAGTGCAGATTCAAATACAAAAGCCTGCAGAACACTCCCTTACACATTCCTGTAACTGTGGCACAAACATGTCCTAGTAAGCTTTTATAAAAAGGACCCCAAAATTGTGTATTCATAAAATTGCCTTTGTCTTATCTCCAGTGAGGCAACATACAGTGTTCCAGTTTTAAAGTAATATTTCCTTTTTTTCTCTTGATACAGTTTTGTCATGCTTGATTCATGGACAGCTTAGTACATGATGCAGGTGGAAGCTAGTTCCTATTTCGTCCAGTTACTCGGCACTCCCTTCCCTCCCCATTTCACTTTGGGGAGAAGGAGAAATCAATTGCATATCTTCCATTGAGGAATTTGCCCGTGTAATATAGGTAGTCGTCATGTTACGACCACTGCTGAGTAAAAACATGATGTTGCTAAGCAAGACAGTTGTTAAGTGAGTTTTGCTCCATTTTATAAGCTTTCTTGCCACAGTTGTTAAATGAATCACTACAGTTGTTAAGTTAGTAACATGGTTGCTAAATGAATATGGTTTCCCTTTTGACTTTGCTCATCAGAAGTTTGCAAAAGGGGATCATGTGACTCAGTGGTGGGTTTCAAAAAATTTTACTACTGGTTCTGTGGGTGTGGCATGGTTTGGTGGGCATGGCAGGGGAAGGATACTGTAAAATGTCCATTCCCACCCAATCCAGGGGAAGGTTACTTCAAAATCCCCATTTCTTCCTGATCAGCTGGGACTTGGGAGGCAGAGAATAGATGGGGGCGGGGCCAGTCAGAATTTTTACTGCCGGTTCTCCGGACTACTCAAAATTTCCGCTACCGGTTCTCCAGAGCTAGTCAGAACCTGCTGAAACCCACCTCTGATTTGCAGCCAGCACTGTCATTCCCTTGCAGCACTCCTTGACAACAGAGCTCCCATCCATCCATCCCTTCACCCTCTGTACCTTCTTTACCTTCTGCTTTACCTGTGATCTGTGAACTTGGCTATTTCTTGAACAAAGTTTAAAGTTCTTCAAGAAGATCACCAGAGCCATGACTGGAAATAGCTTGCCATGTCAGCTTGCATGGCTGACAAGTGACAAGAATGAAGAACCTTCACAGACAATTTAAGAAAGGTCCATGCCAGCTGTTCTAAACTCCTAGTCAACCATCCCCACTCTACCCTACACTGAGAAGAGAAATTGGTGGCTCTTTTGCCCTCTGGCAGATGATGCTTGGTGCAAAGGGAAGGAAAGCCGGAGGATTCTGCCAATCATTTACCGTAACATCTCACATATTAAAATATAAAGATAGCACCATTTGCTCTCCTTCTTAGAGAGGCAGAATATGGTTGAGCAATGAGGACAGCACCTTTTAGTACAGCATTCCTAAATCAGGAGCCATGGTGACGCAGTGGTTAGAATGCAGTATTGCAGGCTAATTCTGCTGACTGCCACTAGTTCGATCTTCACTAGCTCAAGGTTGACTCAGCCTTCCAGCCTTCCAAGGTCGCTAAAATGAGGACTCAGATTGTTGGGGGCAATATGCTGACATTGTAAATTGCTTAGAGAGGACTGTAAAACACTATGAAGCGGTATATAAGTCTAAGTGCTATTGCTATTCTACAATTGGCCCCAATCCTTATGTGCAGTGAATACTGCTAGATTTACTGTCTAGATTCTAGATAGAATCATTGTTCTATTCTTTACAATTTACAATATTCTTTACAGTTATATTCTGTCCCTGCAAATGCTGATCCTCTGCACAGAAGTAATGGCTTTTTTCAGGAGGAAACAGTTCATTATGTCAAGGACAGGATGTGTCCATGGTTTGGGGAAATTCAGTAATAAGCTTTAAAAATTTGCTCAATGAGAGACATGTCCTGACATATCCCTCTCCATGCCGTGCAGGCTTCACAGAATTGTATAGCACTCCACAGAGCAAATAGAAAATGTTCTGAATGAGGGTCATCTTGTCCTTCTTGTGCAATCATAGCAAAGTTGCAGCAAAGCATTTGTTATGTCACACTTGAAAAATAGAGGTGTGAAATGCTTTAACCACTATCCTTTGGAATATATCAGCCCATTTTATTTTTCATTTTTATCGACATCAAGTCTGAACTGGAAAAGTTTGAAGTCTGAATCATCTAGACCAGGGGTGTCAAACTCAAGGGCCGCAGGCTGCATGCGGCCCTCAGGTTGCTTAGATCTGGCCCACGGGGCCGCCCTGGAAACAGTGAAGGACAGGCCCCCGCAGGTCCTCTGCCAGTGAAAACAGAGCTCAGTGGCCCTCCCGAGCTCCATTTTTGCTGGCAGAAGTTTGCAGGAGGCCGTCACAGCCTCCTGAGCTCCGCTTTCACTGGCAGAACGCTTGGGCCACCACAGGCACCCCGACATGAGTGATGTCGAGCTGGCCATGCTCATCCTGGCCACGCCCACCCAGCCCCCAAGATCAAGCACAACCCTGATGCGGCCCTCAATGAAATCGAGCTTGACACCCCTGATCTAGACCTTTGTGTTTAATTATGCATAGGCAAGAAGCTGGGAGAGCCACAATTCCTTCTTGTAATGCAATTTTATTCTTTAGGCAGGAATACTTTCTCATAATGAAATTATTTCTCATGTGCATTCCGAGATGATAGTATTCCAAAAAAAAAAAAAACACTGGATGTTGACATTTGTTGTATGATCGTATTTATTCTCTTAAATTAGGGTTGGAGAAACCTTTAGTTTTCTCTATACTCCTGAACTGTAATTCCTAGCATCCTTTTTCTAAATGGCCATATTGTCTAAAACTGCTGGAAGGCCATATTTTCTTCACCTCCCTATATTGAGTAGCAGTATTTCTCCATGAAGAGGACTCTTCCTGACATCTTCCTCCAACACAATTTAAATTATCTCTTTGTCCCCTTTTAATGTATGGATTGTCTGTTAAGTTTGAAATATGACATACGTTGAGAGAAACTGAGGGAATCTTGTCAATTTAACATTATTTGGTAGACTACCTAAATTCAGGTGGTATTTCCTGAAAGGAAGGGTAGTTCTATTGCTCAGTGGCAACTTTCTCTTGTTTCTATCAATGTTGACACAGTTGACACATATCTTTGATGTGTCTGTAAGCAACATAAATATACAGTTGAAGTTCAGAACTTCAAAGTAATATAAACAGATTAGAACTTCTAATCTAGTCCAATTTCTATAGGAAAGCATCTCTTCCCTATACCTCCAACTAACTATTTTAATATATATACTTTTATTATCAGATATCTACAACAGAATTTGATGGACACCCCCCCCCCGAAGATCTTTCTATAAACAACTAGCTGCAAGCTCCTTCATGATCACTGAAAATACTCTCACAGCACAGTGGTAAATCCTCGGTAAGCTAAGGCAAGACTGCAATTTGACTCTTTATAATAGATAGATAGATAGATAGATAGATAGATAGATAGATAGATAGATAGATAGATAGATAGGAAGGAAAGAAAAGGAAAGAAAGAAAGAAAGAAAGAAAGAAAGAAAGAAAGAAAGAAAGAAAGAAAGAAAGAAAGAAAGAAAGAAAGAAAGAAAGAAAGAAAGAAAGAAAGAATTATTTACTGGCCAAGTGTGATTGGACACACAAGGAATTTGTCTTGGTGCATTTGCTCTCAGGGTACATAAAAGAAAAGATACATTCATCAAGAATCATAAGGTACAACACTTAATGATAGTCATAGGGTAGAAATAAGCAATCGGATCATACTAGGAAAAAATCAATATAAATCGTAAGGATACAGCCACAAGTTACAGTCATACAGTCGTAAGTGGGAGGAGATGGGTGATAGGAACGATGAGAAGATTAATAGTAACAGCAATAATAATAATAATACGGTAATAATAATAATAATAATAATAATAATAATAATAATAATAATAGCTGCTGAGCTATTAACCAGCCTCAAAGGCTGTGAATCTCACTAAAGATTAACCAATAATAATAATGATTTGTCCATTATAATCATATGTGTGTATACTCCAAAATATATCCCGTTGAATTCATTATTTTCCTAAGTATGGCTTAGATGGTGGTTTAAATGTCATTATCTGTCCCAAAGCTTTGAAATGATTGTCTCCATGAAACATATGTACAGAATACACCATATGAAATTATATTTAGATTTTTCTTAAAAAAAAACTTTTTTTCTTTTCTACCAAGCAGAACAATATGCATAAATGATTGTCTTTTCTAATTAATGAATTGATGTTTAGTTATTCACTGTATGTGCACACACACACACAAAGATGGATTATTTTATAAAATACATAATGATACCTTATACTTGCATCCCAATAGCCTATTGTCCAAAATGTAGGCATGGATGAATGGAAGATTACATTCTAATTAGATTTGTATGGCCTTTTAAAATTCTGTATTCAGCTTTTCTGCTTTGACTTCTGGTTCCTGAGCAGAATCCAATGATTAATTCCCGCTGAAACATATTTTCATATCTCATTGCAGCATCTCAAACTCAAAAAATAGACTTTTTTTTTTGGTCATACTGGGGTGAAATCGGAAGTTATTGTCATTTCTTCATGAGACAATTTCATGTAAAAGCTGTTTAGAGCACAATGGGCCTCTTCTTCTATTCTAATTTATGTGACCACAGGAACAGTACATATTGTAGTCAATTATCAAGTCAGTTTGGCAATGTAGAAAATAGTAAGCAATCTTCTATTTACAACTCACAAGATGTTTGCATGTTTTCTTCCTCTTTTCTTTAGCAATCCTTGCAAGCACAAATGGACATATCTTCTTCCTACCTTCCCACCCTGCCATTTAGTTTCCCCTTCAAAGATATGCAGTTATGAAGTTCCTGGGACGCGGTGGCTCAGTGGCTAAGACGCTGAAATTTTCGATTGAAAGGTCAGCAGTTCAGCGGTTCGAATCCCTAGTGCCGTGTAATGGGGTGAGCTCCCATTTCTTGTCCCAGCTTCTGCCAACCTAGCAGTTCAAAGGCATGTAAAAATGCAAGTAGAAAACTAGGGACCACCTTTGGTAGGAAGATAACAGCGTTCCCTGCGCCTTTGGCGTTGAGTCATGCTGGCCACATGACCATGGAGATGTCTTTGGACAGCGCTGGCTCTTCAGCTTTGAAATGGAGATGAGCACCGCCCCCTAGAGTTGGGAACGACTAGCACATATGCTTGAGGGGAACCTTTACCTTTTAAAGCTTTCCTAGCAAGTTTTAAATTTATCCACATTTATCTTTACCTTTACTTTAGGAGCACTGTAGAAAAAGATAAGAATGGCAATGCTATAATTACCGAGTCATGGTGGCACAGTGGTTAGAATGCAGTATTGCAGGATAATTCTGCTGAAAGCCAAAAGTTCAATCTTCACCGGTTCAGCCTTCCATTTTTCCGAGGTCAGTAAAATGAGGAGCAATTGCTGAATCTGTAAACTGCTTAAAGAGGGCTGTAAATATAAGTGCTAATGCTATTGCTAAGAAAATAAGTGAATCATTATTGCCTTGTTGATATTTCCTTCTGACCTTACGTTGTCAGTCAGCATTGGCACTGAACACAACAGAGGGTCAAAAGAAGAGGATTTAGAAGAAGTGGATTTTCTATCTGGACAGGTATTTTGCCTGAGCTGAAAGGAGTGGCCACAATAGCCTGAGGCAAAATGAAGAAAAATTGTTAAATAGAGATGGCTCCATAATATCTATTTTCACTCCGATTTTCATATTTTCCATATGTGGCTAAATCCTTTCTCTTCCTTATTTGTTTTTGACCATTGTTCACAGAAATTTTTTTCCCTAACATGCCTTGTCATATGTACTTTTTTCTGATAGGGTACAAATTTCATAAGCAAACTCCAATTATATATGATGCCTTAATACGCAAAATGCCCCCGACAGATTTTATGCCTACACGAGTGCCAGAATAAAGCTTCAATCATCACAACTCTTAGCCTCTGCAACTATTTCCCTTAAAGACTGTCTTTTTCAGTCACATCTAGGAATTTGGCCATTTTCTTGCAAATTTATTTATTTATTTATTTATTTATTAGATTTTTATACCGCCCCCTCTCCCGAAGGACTCGGGGCGGTGAACAGCCAAAATTAAAAAAACATACAATATAAACAATTAAAATACGTTTAAAACAGAATTAAATCCAAAATGGCTCCCCAATTTAAAATGCCTTACCCATACCCCTATAAATAAGACGAATTTAAAATTTAAAAATTTAAAATTTCCACATTTAAAAAGGGGGAAGATTTAGGCCAGGCCAGCTTGATAAAATAGAAAAGTCTTAAGCGCGCGGCGGAAGGTGCGCAGATCCGGGATCCTACGTATCTCCGGGGGGAGCTCGTTCCAAATCGTAGGTGCCCCCACAGAGAAGGCTCTCCCCCTAGGGGCCGACAGCCGACATTGTTTGGCCGACGGCACCCGGAGGAGCCCCTCTCTATGGGAGCGTACTGGCCGGTGGGAGGCTATTGGTGGTAGCAGGCGGTCCCGTACATAACCAGGTCCTAAGCCATGGAGCGCTTTAAAGGTGATAACCAAAACCTTGAAGCGCACTCGGAAGACCACCGGGAGCCAGTGCAGCTCGCACAGGAGAGGTGTTACATGGGAACTCCATGTCGCTCCCATCACTACCCGCGCGGCCGCACTCTGCGCCAGTTGGAGCCTCCGAGTGCACCTCAAGGGGAGCCCCATGTAGAGAGCGTTGCAGTAGTCCAGACGAGAAGTAACGAGGGCATGAGTGACTGTGCGTAGAGAGTCCCGATCTAGATAGGGACGCAACTGGCGGATCAGGCGAACCTGATGAAAAATCCTCCCGGACACGGCCGTCACATGCTCTTCTAACGACAGCCGTGAATCCAGGAGGACACCCAGGTTGCGAGCCCTATCGCAATTAAAAAAAAAAAAGGAAATGTAGCAGAAGGCTAAAATATTACTCTTCCAAGATATCTCTTTCATAAAGCTCATAAAACCTGTTCTTTGGAATTTGATAGAAACATTATTTCTTAGCTATAATCATATCTGTGTTGCTCTTTATTATATGTGTATCAATAGACAATCACAATTTACAGGACCAAGGCAGCATTCAGCTGCCCTTAGAAGTTCCTGCAGTTTCAAAAGGGGAAATAATTTAATTGATGGAAAGGAGACATGCTAGCTATATTTCATTAATTACGTTTTATATGGACTAAATTGAAACTTAAATCAAATTTAGTTTTTATCTCAGCCTTTCTTGTCTTTTAGTCAGTTGTGGGATTCAAATAATTTAACCGGTTCTCTGCCCTAATGACTAGCTGGGTAGGTGTGGTCGGATGATCATGTGACTGGAAGGGCATGGTCAACTCGATATCATTCAACACACCCAGCCCTGCCTCCTGGCCACTCGCCTCAAAGACCTCAACAAGATACAATTTCCCTCTCTATTTATTTACTACTACTGAACATCCAAAATACACTATTTAATCCTATGTATATATGCTATATGTGTACATACACATTGCATGGTATAGACCGTGTATAGGCACGCAAAAAGATACATTAGGTACTATATGAGCCTTGGTGGCGCAGCAGACTAAAGTGCTGTTAAGTAACACCAGCTGCCTGCAATTACTGCAAGTTGACTCAGGTTGACTCAGCCTTCCATCCTTTCGGCAATCGCTTGCAAAGCGCATGCATGAAGAGAACTGGTGGTAACACCGGTTGGAACCCACGACTGATCATAAGTTGCATTAGACCTCAGCTCTTTGACAAATACTTAGCATATTATCCTGTGAAATGGTCTCAGAAGCCTTCTAAGACAATATCTGCTCCTGGGATGATTGAACATCTCTGCAGAGGAAATGGCCCCTCAGCTATGTTGGAACTAAGCCACTTAGGTAGGCTGTATAGATAATAATGAGCTAGAAATAGTGTGCTAGAAACACACTAGGAGCCAATGCAGCATCTGTAGTATAAGTGTTGCACTGTTAAAATGTTTCTCACCTGCCAGTATGCAGGTCATTTCACCAGCTGAAGTTGCTAAGTAGTCTTCAGGTGCAACCCCAGGAATGTGCACTGAGAAATAATAAATCTGCTAAATTATTTAGCACATTATTTAGCACCTGTAACACGAATGATGTTGTTAGGATGTTCTACATGGAATTCCTGTGGTATAAGAAAGGAGTAAGCTGCCAACTAGCAAAACAGTTTCTTGTCAAAGTCGGGCTGAGAGTCCAAATTCTGTAGTATTTGGAGAAAATGGTGCTTGCAAACAGTTTGCAGATGTGGTTGGGACAATGAAATGGGTGTAAGCATCTGGAGCTATGAAATTCATTCTAAATGCTTTTTACAACTGGTTGTTTTAGAAAGGGTCGAGGCAAGGAGACCTGAGGCCTGAAAAGCATGACATCTCTTCCTTGGAAGACTGCAGGTAGTTCTTGGCCAATGATCACAATTGAGCCGAAATTTCTGTTGCTAAACGAGACAGTTGTTAAGTGAGGTTTGGCCCATTTTACGACCTTTTTTGACACAGCTGTTAAGTGAATCATGGCAGTCGTTAAGTTAGTAACACAGCTGTTAATTGACTCTGGCTTCCCCATTGACTTTGCCTGTCAGAAGGTCACAAAATGTGATCACGTGACCCCAGGACCAGGGTGGATAAAAATCAATGATTTTTTTTTAAAAAAATAAAAAAACAGATTTTTTTTTATTTAAATTGGATTTTTTTTATTTAAATCGGATTTTTTTTATTTTTATCGAATTTATTTTAATAAAAAACTTTTGGGGTAAAAATCTATCGTAAGATAGTTTTCTATTTAAGATACATAAATAATTTAGTTTATTCAGCATGAAATGAAGCTTAGTTATGTAGCATGAGGCTGTATATTCTGCCACACTGGGACTATCGGTGAGTCCACAGTGGGTCAAAGGAGTAGCAGAGATGACAGTTGCTCTTTAAAAATTATGATTTAAATCGAGTTGATTTAAATCAAGCCTTTTTACTAGTGATTTAAATCATGATTTAAATCGTGATTTAAATCAACTCGATTTAAATCAAATCCACCCTGCCCAGGACCCTGCAACCATCATAAATATGAGCATTTGCCAAGCATCTGAATTTTGATCACATGACCATGGGGATGCTGCAACAGTCATAAGTGTGAAAAACGGTCATAAGTCAAATTTTTCACTGCTGCTGTTGTAAGTTTGAGCAGTCACTAAATGAACTGTTGTAAATCGAGGACAACCTGTGCCTGTCCTCTGTAAAGGACAGAAAGGTCTCATCCTTGAGACTACTAATGAATTAAGAAAGTGACTTGTGGTTATAATCTTCTAATCTCCACTTGTTGCTCTGTCGCCTCTTCTGAGACAAATTTGAAATGCCCAGAAGTGTGGATGGATATTATAAAGTAGAACTGAGGCATGGAGTCTGAACTATTTTGTATGCAGCACAACAAAATGGCTTGTAATGAGGCATATGGAGTGTTCCTGTTACCAACCTCATCTGTGGGTGGTATCATGTCAATAATAATAATAATAATAATAATAATAATAATAATAATAATAATAATAATAATAATAATAATATTATTTTAGCTCAGGATAAGAAGAAAAAAACAACAACCATAAAGAGGGATGGAAATGATTTTCACATAAATAAAAATAGGCTGCAAAGTGAGGGTTAGATCAGAGAGATCACGGTAGCAATGGAGGCCAGGAGCTTGGGTTTTACTCACAGAATACATCCATCATCTTGTTTTGAATCACGGGGCTGTAAGAGGAAAGAGCAATCAAGGATCAGAAATAAGAAAGGAGGTAGGACCAGCGGTGGGATTTCAGCCAGTTCACACCAGTTTGCCTGAACCGTTAATTGCTTATGCAGTTCGGAGAACCGGTTGAAAATAAAATGCAAGAGAGGTGTTTTTTTTCTTCTCTCCCTTCAGTTAATAGCTCTGGGCAGACAGCCAAGAACCACTTAACAGTTGCAGTTGGAATGCATCCAGACACACCTTGAATAAAGTCAATAAACAACAGAAACTGACAGGATTAGGGCAAGAAAATCCATCAATCACGGATCTAGGGATGGGATTAATCTCTTCTCTTCAGGAAGAAGGACACGATTACACACATTTTCATTATAAAGGGTATTAAGTAACACTTTTGTGATCATCTGATACTCCCTGGAGTTCCCCAAGACCCTTTATAGCTGCTGCGGTGTTGGCTACTTCTTGTTTCTTCCTGGGGGGGGGATACAGGAGGGGACAATGATGCAGCTTGGTCATACAGACTGTGAATTTAATGCATGTGTGGTCCAGCCAGCTGAATTGTTTCTGCTGTGAAACACCCATAGAATAACATGATAACATAGAATATATAGAGTTGGAAGGGTTAATGGCTTTTGGCAGGCTCTTAATTTCCCCTTAGCTGGTGCTTTTGCTTTGGGGTTTTGACTTTTTTTAAAAACGGAGAATGACTGTTTTAAGTTTTCTGCATTGGTTTAGTGGTTCCTGGCACTGTCCTTTTGGGGTGTACTTTCCTCACTCTTTTTGAAAGCCTCTAGTGATGGAGCACCCACAACTTCTGAAGACAATCTATTCTATTGGTTGATTGGTCTCACCTTTAGGAAATTTCTCCTTAGTCCTAGGTTGTTTCTCTCTTTGGTTAGTTTCCATCCATCATTTCTTGTAGTCCTTTTTGGTGCTTTGCAAAATAGATTGGCTCTCTCGTTTTTGTAGGAGCTCCTCAAATTTCCGGACAGTAAGAACAATTAATCAGTGAAACAACTTGACTCCAGAAGTTGTAAATGCTCCAATGCTGGAAGTTTTTAAGAAGAGATTGGATAGCCATTTGACCAGTGGTGAGTTGTTACTGGTTCGCCCTCAATCTATTGCTGTCTCTAGTCCCAGCTGATGACTAGAGGGAAAAAAACTGTTTAAACTCTTGCTGCGGGGCTTCAAAGGGCCATCCTACAGCTGATCAGTGTTAAAAGCAAACAAATGAGTTGGGTCGTAAGTGCAAGGACTGGTCGTAAGTGCGAGGACCTTCCAGAAATGACTCTGACCAGCTAGCCACACCCACCTAGCCACATGACCTCCAAGCCACACCCACAAAATAAGCCACGCCCACAGAACCAGTAGTAAAAAAATTTAGAACCCACCCCTGGCACACGCGTGAGCAAAGCGAGCGAACCGGTAGCAAAAGTAAGTGAAACCCACCACTGCATTTGACTGAAGTGGTGTAGGGTTTCCTGCCTAAGCAGGGGGTTGGACTAGAAGCTCCTTTCCAACTCTGTTATTCTATTCTAAATATTGGAACAGTGCTATTTTATTGTGCTATTTTATTGTGAGTTGGACTAAGGAGAAATTTCCTAAGGGTGAGATCAATCAAGTTGACCCAGGAGTGAAATGTAAAATTTGTTACTACCAGTTCTGTGGGCGTGGCTTGGTGGGGGGGTAATGTGACTGGGTGGGTGTGGCCAACTTTTTTTTTTAACTTTTCAAAGCATTTTTTCTAATGCTTTGAAAAGCCTCTGCCGATCAGGCAACTCAGCTGGGATCGTCAGAGAGGCTTTTTAAAAATGCTTTGAAAAACCTCTCTGCCAATCAGGCAACTCAGCTGGGATCGTCAGAGACTTTTCAAAGCATTTTTTACCACCTCTTTGGCCAAGAGGTTGCAGAAAAAAATGCTTTGAAAAGCCTCTGACGATCCCAGCTGTGCCGCGCGATCATCAGAGGCTTTTTTTTTAACTTTTAAAAGCATTTTTTCGTTGGAAGAGGTTGTAGAAGAAATACTTTTAAAAGTAAAAAAAAAAAAGCCTCTGATGATCGTGCTGCTCAGCTGGGCATGGTAGGGGGGCCACAGGGATTTTTGCTACCAGTTCTCCAAACCACCCGCCGCCATCGCTACCGGATCGGGTGATCCAGTCCGAACCAGGAGCATTTCACCCCTGGCCCTGCCCACCCAGTCACATGCCCACCCAGCCACACCCACCCAGCCAGTCATTAGGGTGGAGAACCAGTTGTTAAATTATTTGAATCCCACCACTGGGTAGGATCTCAGTTTAAAGGCAGAATATGATATAAGAAGTATGGAGTTGAGGAATGGAAAACAAAAACTGAGGCTTCCACAGATGGAATTGGGAGAGATGAATTATGAAAGTGATGTTTCACCAAAACAATGCAACAACTCTGCCCCTTTTGTGATGTTGTGAAAACATAGAAAATGTGGGGCTGATGGTATCCTTTTGGTGAGATGCGTTCATCCTGCAGCTGTCCCTGGCCTCCTTATCCCAAACCTATTATACTGCTTAGGATAAGAAAAGTAATAGATTGGCTTCCGGTTGGCGCCGCCGTCGTCGCCAGACAGTCTTTCATGACCATCAGCCCTGCCGCCCGTAAAGAGCCGCCTCCACAGCTGAGAGGTGGCTTGAAAAACTCTGTTTCTTTGAGGAAACGTGAGAAGAGCCGGCGAGATTAGGTAGAGCCCCCTGTGAAGTCCCCAGATTGTTTTTTTTTTTTTTTTTGCTTCTGGGGAGGAAACGGGATGAGGCTCCCTATCCAGATCGCCGAGGCTCCGGACGCCGGGGGAACTCTGCTTGTAGCAGAGCCAGACGATGCGACCAACATAACCAGCGAAAGTTAAAGGATTTATTAAAATAAACAGGGTGAAATCCGGATCTGGAACTCAAAACTGCAAGTATATATAATAGCCCTGTGATTGAATTTAGGAATGAAGAAAGAGTGAAAGTTTAAAATGGCGTCCGGCTTTAGCTGCTTGAAAAGAAAAAAAAAAACCGAAAGCGAAAGTGGACTTGCCTGATTATCTCAGTATGTTACAAAGAATCTAAAATAACAGCGCTGGTTAGAAGAGAAGGGAAAAGTTTTTTTTTTCTTTCCTCAAACTGTCTCCCTTAGAGACTTGATTAACTCTGAGAGGATTTTGTGCTGGTAGAGAAAAGGGAGAGAAGACTTCCTTTTTAAAAAAAGAGTTTGTCTGCGTGGCAGAATGGCTTCAAAGCCAGATAATAAAGCTGTATGGGGCGGTTCCCCTATTTATAAGTCACAAGAGCAGTTTTTAAGTTTGCAGACTCAGAGCCAGAGACAGGAGATTGATTTTAAAGACTTGAAGGAATTTATTATTGCGGCTTTGATGAGACAAGATGTGCTTATGGATCAGAAGTTTGAGAAATTTCAACAGGAAACTAAGGAGGTGGTCCAAGAAAAGTATGGTAAGATGAAACGAGATATTTTGACAGTTCTGACTGGCTTTTCAGAAGTAATTCTCCAGATGGATAAAAAAATGGAAGAAATTAGTTTAGAAGTAGAGTCTAAAATGAAGTAAGCTGATTATAAGATCTATAATGTGGATAATAAAATGCAAAGGATTGAAAATGAAGTGACAATGATGCAATTCAAATTTATGGAATTTGCTGTAAGACTGAGGGGGATAAAGGAAAACAACAGAGATTTGAGAAGGATTTGTGCTGATGCTTTGGCTGTGATGTTAAGGGTTAGCCCTGAAGAGGTCTTGTCCAAAATTGTCCATACAGAGTGAATTCTTGGGCGGCAAGGCAAAGGCAACTGCCCAGAGATGTAGTGATATATTTTACAGATAAAAGAATAAGAAATGACATCTTGCAAAAGTCCTTTGTTTCTACCCTACAAGTGGATGGAAGGCAGATTGGGATTTATAAAGAGTTGCCGCCTAAGATGCTAAAAGACAGAAAAGATTTTGGATATTTGGTGACTGAACTAAAGAAACAACAGATTCCATATAGATGGGATGTTCCAGTTGCTATAAGATTGACGTATCAAGGAGAAAGATATCGATTAAATACTGTTGAAAAAGCGGAAGAATTTTATCGCAACGTTTTTAAAAATGGTCCAACATCTCCATGTATATTTTCAGCATCAGGAATACAGGAGGGAGATAAAGAAAAGCAAATTGAACAAGAGATTGAAGTCCAGTGGAAGCAGATGGAAGTGGAGCCAATGGAAATACAAGGAGCCACAGGGGGCTTTTTGGATGACCCGTTCTCCGATCAACCTTTAAAGGTTTTAGGTGGACCACCTAAAAATACAAGAGAAGTGGCTTTGGATCTTGATTTGATGTCCTGCAAAGTTAAAGATCAGCATACAATTCGAACAGCATACAAGCAAATTCCAGAAAAACAACAACAGCAGAGGTTCAAGCCAGCACAAGGCAAGAAGAAAAGCAGGTTCCACAAAACTAGAAAATTTTAGACCAATATCTTTTTTGAATATGGATTATAAAATTTTTGTAAAATTATTAGCCAACAGATTAATGCCAGTTATCTAAGAACTGATTTATGTTTAAGCAGGACTTACAGAAGGCAGATATATGAAAGATAATATGAGGCAAACTATAGACTTATTGGATTATCTTGAGAAGAATAAACAGATCCCTGCAGTGCTGGTATTTAAGGATGTGGAGAAGGCCTGTAATTGAGTGAATTGGAACTTTCTATTATAGATTTTAAGAAAGATGGACTATGTGTACATTGAAGGGAATAATCATGAGGCAAGAGGACTACGAAACAAGGGCATTTGCAGTTGATCTGGTTGTTACCCTAACATGGTTGATGGAATTAATAATCTAGATGAAAGACTTTGCAGAAGATATCATATGGAATATAAATATAAAGTCACTCGGGGGGGTTTATATAAAGAAGTGCTCTTTAATGATGGGGGCAGATGGCAACTAAAGACATTAAATACACTGTTGGAAGAAGGATTTGATGTGATTGTTCAGATTTTATAAATAATTATATACGGCGGACCTGCGGGAAAGTGGGTGAAACAAAATTGATATGGTATATGGTGTTAGGCTAAGTTATATTGGAAAAGGGATGTTATGTTAATTATTGAAGAACGGACTCTGAAGGTGGCCAGTTTCGTAGAAATGGTGAAGTTATCAGCATATATAAAAGACCGGACACAAGAGATCTATGTAAGGGAGTGGAGGACATGGATAGATTATGTGTAGAATAAATACTAAACTAGGAAGTACCAGATAATTTTTAGTTGAATGTTGTGTAGAAATGTATAGTTTACAGGGGATAGTATACTAGAATGTCAGGAATTGTATACTACACAGGGGGTAGAGTAGATGGGCGGTAAAGTATTACATAATATGATTTGGATTTGGATTTCATCCTGGGGAAGCCATGGGGGGGGAGGGTAAGGGAGGGCTAGGGAGGGAAAGGGGGGGGGGAAGGGGGAAAATTTGTATTTGTAAAACTTTTTCAATAAAAGAAAAGTAATAGATTTATTTGTTTAGTTCGTATTCATATTCTTCAGTATGATTTAGCTATTTAGCATGATTTGGCTAGAGAGAAGTTCCCTGAAGATGGGCTCCAGTATGAGTCTGAAAGCTCAGAAGACAAAACCTCCGGTCCCGGTGACCGACCCGAATTGGATCCTGCAACGTTACCCTGGCACAGGTATATTCGCCTTCATTCGTGATTTAGCTATGTTTCTATTCTAGCCCTTCTTTACTTTTCATATATCTTTGTGCGTAAAGCTCGTGTGTTTTAAAACCATTCATTTAATGGAACTTTTTAAGTATATATTCTTCACAAGCACAACATATTTAAATATATCTTTTCTCCAAAATGAGTTGACATTTTGATACATTTAAACTAACAGAACTCTTATTGCAGCCTCCAAGAATTACAAAATCTGGAAGATTTGCAAAAGCTTTGTGGTAAATGCAAGATATAATAATTAAATCTAGGAGGCTGCAAAGATTGAATTCCTCAAGGTTTCAGAAGTGAAAGCTTTCAAGATTTCCTACCCATAGTCAAGACCAAGGAAGGGAAGGGAAGGCTAAATTTAACTTACTGATTTGAACTCATTATCCAATGCTTAGAAGCCAAGCTGTACTTTATTAAAAAGCTGCTCCAAGATCAAACGTCCAATTTTGAAGAAACTTTTCTTCTTCCAGTTAAATTCTCTCCTCTTCTATTTATTTCCCCCAGGGAGCTTTCAAGTTTATTTCATATTTCTTCCGATGGTATCTTGGAGTTAATCTTATTGTTGTGCAACAGCAGAAGTAGCTGCCTATTATTTATCTCACCTTCATTCTGCATTCTCTCTGGTTTGTTTGTTTGTTTTTTTTAAAAAAAGCCTTACGGATGGAGTTTTGTCATGATGGCTCCCATTTAAATTAACTACCACAGTAGGAAATGATAGAGGCTGTAGGCCTTGGAGATAAGATTCCACTTTGAGTGTTTGAACACTGACAGCCTTCAGCCCCTGTTAATAAAGTCAAAGCAAGAACTTCCACATCCATTAGAATTTCAAGAACACCCAAGCAATTTTTTTTCATTAAACCGAAAGAGGGCAGAAGAAATTTCCCTCATAGCAGAGGTTTATCATCTCATATTATTTGGATAGCACTGTCCAGCGTCTGACTCTGATTGATTGGCCTTTAATAATGGAAACCTTTTCGGGGGGGAGCGGAGTTGAAGGAGTTCCAGGAATTCCTCCAATCACCAGTTTCCCTCCATCTGGACCTCAAAAGAAGCCAGAAGTAATTTTTTAGAACTGGAAAATAAGTAAATTTTCTCCCTACTTAAAAAGTACCAAGGAAAGGGATATTGAGAACATGTTGCAAGGTCTGAGGTGTCCTTCGTGTTAAGCCTCCTTGCACTGCAATTACATTTGGGTTGGCTTCTAGTGTATTACATGTTCAGAATAACTCGGTGTATATATATAACGATATAACTAAGTTGACTTATCAGTGACCCAGCCTTCTTCTTTAAATACATTTGAAATTGAAATGAATTGATCAAGGTTAATGTCAGTTTTAGTTCCCTAAAACTTCTTCCATTTTTGCTTCTTCCATTTTAGCACTATGCTGTGTTTTCATTTCTTCGCTGAAAATTGAAAGTATGTTTTAAATTATTGCAATAGCTCCATTCCCTAATTTAAACTTCATGTTTCTCTCAATGTTTAAACAATGGGCTAATTTTTACTTCTATTGCTGTATATTGAGTTTTTTAAAAAATTGTAGACTATTTTTAACATAAGCTTTATAAAACACCTTGAAATTTAAAAGAAGAAATTGAGGGAAATATCTACCCAAAATTGATGACGATGATGATGAGGAAGATGTGATGATGATGATGACCATATGCCCTGTGGAAATAACATCAAGAGTTTGGATGAAGATAATTACTATAAATACCTGGGCATCCTTCAAGCTGGCAACATCAAACACATTGATGTCAAGAATAAATTTAGAAGTTTGTTTCAACAAAAAGGATGAATATAAAGAAACTTTTCTATTTATTTATTTATTTATTTATTTATTTATTTATTTATTTATTTATTTATTTATTTATTTATTGGTTCGATTTATATGCCGCCCTTCTCCAGAGACTCAGGGCGGCTTACAATGTGTTAAGCAATAGCAATCATACTTTTGTATATACCTGCTTAGTAGGGCTTTCGCCCCCCCCCCCCCCGAGCGGTGTTCTTTTTATACAAAGTCAGCTTATTGCCCCACAATCCGGGTCCTCATTTTGGGTTTAATGGAAAAAGACTTGGGAAAAATTTTGGAATTTTGATGTTATATATGTTGAATGCAGCAAGATTACTTTATGCACAAAAATGCATTTCGATCCCCACAATGGACAAATGGCTGCAAAAATTGTTCGAGTTAGAAATGGTTAAATTGACTGCTTTGAAAAAAAGAGAAAAAAAACCCCACAAGTCCTTTTGTGGAAAAAAATGAAACTTTGATTTTGGGTTTTACTGATTAGATAGATCTGTTGTTATAGAAATGGCTAGTTTATATTATCATGTAAAAGTACAAAGTTGATGTTAATTCTTATTCTACTGCACCAAAAGGAGTCAGAAGTCAATGCCCTTTCTTCCTTTTTCCCTTTTCTCTACACTTTTCTCTTCCCTTTTCCCTCCCCTATTTTTTGTATTATTTGCTTTTGTACTTTTGTATTTTATATTATAAACTAATAAAAAAAGATTGACATAGAAAAAGAATAAGGTTAGATGTTAGATATATCATGAGAATACGTGTGAATGAAGAAGTCCAAACTCAGCTGAAGAAATACCATCAAGGCAATGAATACCTCGAGAATTCCAGGCATTAGTTACACAGCTGGAATAGTGAACTGAATTCAAGCAGAACTAAAAGGCCTGGATAGGAAGGTCAGAAAAATAATGATAGTGAATCATGCCCCTCATTCACATAGAGGTGTTGACAGACTGTACTTACCAAGGCAAATAGGCAGGCTTGAAATGCAGGTACAAACCAGACAAATGAAAAGGTACTACAAGAAAACCGAGAGCTATGCCAGAGGTTCAGCCATCCTGAACACGTCTCATCAGAATAATCAGACAAAGCGTGACTCAGTATGATGAGATATAATTCACAGAAACCCATACCACATTGGTCATTTCCCAGGTGGTGTTGACAGACTCCGATTACCAAAAGCATAGGTGGACATGGAATGTTGCAGGCACACCAAACAGGTGAAGCAAAAAAAAGGACATATCTGAAGGTACTGAAGAAGATCCATGAAGGTAGTAAACCATGAAGACTTACTGAATACCAGAGACAAAACTAGCCTACAAAAAAAGGCCAAATGAAGAACAGAATAGTCATGGCAAGGCAAGGCAAAGTATCACATGGTCAGTACCTTAAAAAAAATAGCAGGCAAAGCAGATAACAGCAAGACCTGGCAATGACTAAGAGCAGGAAAATTAAAAATGGCGTGCACAGATGAAGCCTTAAGAGCAAATGCTTAAAATCCCAGAATTGAGAAATCAATAACAGATAGCAAATGCCACCTCTGTAAAGAAGCTGAAGAAACGGTGGATCGCCTAGTTGGCTGCTGCAAGAAGATTACACAGACTGGCTACAAACAATGGCACGACAAAGAAACAGCAATGGTGTATTGGAATATCTTCAGTAAATACCATTTGCCTCAAGTAAAGAACTGATGGGCCCAAAAAACAGAGAAAGTGGTAGATAATGTAGCAACTAAAATGCTTTGAGAATTCAGTCAAACCTGCCAAATAACATCCCAGACTTGACAATTGTTGATAAGAAAGAAAGAAAAAAGTCTGGATAGTGGATATGGCACTATCTTGAGACAGCAGAAGAGAAGAGAAAGAACTGGAGAAAATCACAAAATACAAACAATTGCAAATAGAAATAGAATGAGTGTGGCAAATCAAAACAAATATAGTATTAATAGTAATAGATGCCTTTAGTGCAATCCCAAAATATCTGGGACGCCATTTGAATACCATTGATATCGACAAAATCGCTGTGAACTTCAGAAGGCTGCATTACTTAGAACAGCTTACTTCCTCCAACATCCTTTAATATTATTTAGCCATTTGACTATGTGTCTATAATCTATTATACTTGCATGCTGCCCAACTGTCAATGACTCTGGGTGACTCACAACAATTAAAGGAGTTACAATCAAACCAATAAAATATAAAAGAGATTTAAAAAATTGTGATGAAATAAAGGCATCCTCCCATGCCACTCTTGACTAAGTCTTCACAGCTCTTCTAGACAACAGCAGAATGAAATCCATATGGATTTTAAGGGAACCTTCTTCTAGAGAGCAAGAGAAAAGAGGAGGTGTGTTTCTGGGGTCCTAAAAGATGACATTGTTCAATCAAAGGAACCTGGGGCACACCAATCCTGTAGGATCAAATTGGTTGGGCAGAGGTAATGCGAGATAGGTGGTCCTTCAAGTAATAATTCCTTATGCCATGTAGGGCGTTATGGGTAACAATCAGTCCTTGGATTGCATCCAGAATATCTATGCAACTTTATCAAAAACTGCCTGACCACTACAGCACAACCAACACAAGCTATGAGGAGAATAACACTGCCAAACATTTCAGGAACAACCAATAGACTATTACAACTACATGGCATGACCATGGCACACAGCTAAAGCCCTCCAAAACATCTTAAGTAAACCCAAAGACCCAGTAGCCCACAGTAGCTTACATATAATGTAAGGATTTTAATAGCCACTATGTAGGAGAGACAGGCAAAAGACGAACAGAGCACATCCATGAATACCAACTAGCAATCCGAAGTCACAATAAAAACTCCTTAATGTCACAACACATGGACTGACTCAACCATAGTTTCAACTGTAAAACTGTGAGCATCCTAAAACCAAGTTAAATCCAAAAATACAAGGGAATTCCTGGAAGCATGGCACTCAGAGATGTCAGCCATCAAAAGATACATAAAATTAAAACCCATTCACACACCACTGAAAAGAGAGAATAAAAAAAGCTAAGAAGGAAACCAAAACCCAGAATACATCTACTTCAGCAGGGATTAACACCTGACAAACAGTCAAGGAGAAATCAATTCCCCAATCAAGGAATTACCAAGGAGAAAATCACACCCTTACCAAGGACTAGGGGTGAAATCTGACAGGTTCTGGAGAACCGGTAGAGGAAATTTTGAGTAGTTCAGAGAACTGGCAAATACCACCTCTGGCTGGTCCCAGAGTGGAGTGGGAATGGAGATTTTGCAGTATCCTTCCCCTGGAGTGAAGTGGAAATGGAGATTTTTCAGTATTCTTCCCCTGCCACGCCCACCAAGCCACACCCACAGAACTTGTAGTAAAAAAATGTGAATTTCACCACTGCCAAGGACCACACATTTTTGTATGGAACTACTAAACTTCATATATAAAATCAATATTTCCCAATTATTGTACATACTTTTTAATGTATATTTTAGTCCTAAATATTAGGTTTACTAGTAGTATCCATGCCATCCAACATGCTTCCATGCTGCAATGGATTCCCTTCTGGCTGGTCATGCCATTTTAGTTGTAAAAAAAGCCCACACTATAATAGGTCTCTTTTTTTTTTTTTGTAACTCTGTCTATTCAAGTAAGCATGCTACGGGTCGGAAATGTTAACACCATTTGCTCAGACATCAGAACAACAAACCTGTCAAAAAGAATTCCAAAATAGAAATGCACGTATTATTTTTCTTCTTCTTGTGTTCGCTTAGCCCTGTCCCTTTCAAGCTGCAGCAGCTGGTGAATATTTAGAATTCTACTTGAAGTCTCACCAGTTTTGATCAACAGATCCAGCCACCGTCAGGGGATAAATCAATTGCCAGCAGATGTGGATTGCTATTTGAATATGAGGCCTGAACAGCTTAATTGGGGGGAGAGATGTTAAAAGTTAAATTGACAGTCATGTAAATTTTTTTTTTTATTGAACTCCCAGTGCTATAATTTGTGTCTGAAACGAGCACTGAGTTGCGCTGCTCATTAAGAGGGAGGTACTGATGTTTGTTATACATGTCTTACGCACTCTGAGCCTGGAAGTAAATTAAGACCAGAGGGCACACAATCTGAAAATAAGGGAAGCAAAATATCATTCTTCATTCTTCAATGAAGCAGTGCGCGCACACACAAACGCTGCTAAGGAAGACATTTATTTGTACAGGTAGTCCTTGACTTACAACCATAACTGCACCTGAAATTATAGTCATAAATCATGCTGGTCAGGGGTGAAATGCTCCCGGTTCGGACCGGATCACCTGATCTGGTAGCGATGGAGGCAGGTGGTTCGGAGAACTGGTAGCAAAAATCCCTGCCCCTCATGCCCAGCTGAGCCGCGCAATCATCAGAGGTTTTTTTTAAAAAAAATTTAAAGCATTTTTTCTACAACCTCTTCGGCCGAAAAAATGCTTTTAAAAGTAAAAAAAAAGCCTCTGATGATTGCGCGGCTCAGCTGGGATCGTCAGAGGCTTTTAAAACCATTTTTTCTACAACCTCTTCGGCCGAACATTCCCCCCCCCACCAGGCCACACCCACAGAACCGATAGTAGCAAATTTTACATTTCACCACCGATGAAATGGTGAAATCCTGACTGGGCTTAATTTTATGATCTTTTTTGATAGCTGTTAATCTGTAGAAAGTTAGCACCCACCCCTCTCCTAGAAGAATGAAATATTTTGGGGAATATTAAAAAAGGCAGAATATTATATTTTCCTAGATGAAAAATGGAGAAACATGTTTTTTTTTTCAAAGACAGAAAACAGACTAAGTCTTCCTTAAAAGCTCCAGCAGATGCTGAGGCCAGCTTTTAGAAATGCAGATTTGGTAATCCATTCAAAACAGGATATATATTTTTTTTTTTTATTGAAAAAGTTTTTCAAATACAAGTTTTTCCCCCTTTTCCTCCCTTCTTCCCTAACCCCCCCTCACCACCCATCCCCCCCTGTGACTTCTTCTTCACAACAATAAGCTAATTCATAATTAATTACATAATATTTTACCATGCCCTTACTCACTCCTCAAAGTACTGACCCTTAGCAAAGTATTCTTATAACTCCGCTTTTCTCCGCTTTTCACAATCTACCCTTTTTCTCCTCCCCCAAACTTATAAAATATTATTATTATTACAACAACATAACCTTTACTTTTATATATATTAATTTAACATTTCAAAGCAGCCTTCTCCAAATTTAACATTTGTTCAGTTCTATCCGATTCTTCCACTCCCCAAAATATATGACTTAAAAATCCTTTTTCTTAAACTAATCAATCACTAAACTAGCCTATTTCAACCCAGTTTCCTGCAAGATTACCATGCACTACAATTCTAAATATAATCCACTGCCCACTCTGCTAAAATATACATATGTCTATATATACATTCCATTTTATAAAAAAAGACAATAACTTTAAATTTATAATTCATTTAGTATCTTCTTTGATGTCTTTCCACTAGATTGTTAAATCCATCATCCATAATAGGGTAACATAGCATCCTGGTGCAACAGTTTATTCAAAATCTTCAGTCATCTTCTGCCCCCATCAATAATGAATATCCTCATGTATATATAAAAATAAAAACAACCACCCGAGTGACATTATAATTATATTCCATATAGTTGTAATTGTGGTTTTCATCAGGATTATAAATCCCCATCATCTTTGTGGGTAACAGCCAGATCTTCTGCATGCCAGGATATTTTGAACAAAGGCAAAATTAGGTAGAATGGTAGGATTAACCCTCACTCAAGATTCAACACAGGCCACAATAGGAATTGTCCAACACCCTTTCAGAACACAAGTCCCTTTGTTGCAACACCCTCAGAAACTTCAACCAAACTTAGCTCAGACAATCTCCTGTACTTTGCCTATAGAGCCAACTATGACCCCTACATAACCCCTACATAGCCCCATGATAGTCTGACAACAGCCAATAGAATAAATGTCCTTGCACAGGAACAGGAAGCTCATGTACAAAGCCCAAGACAAGGAATAAAAACCCCTCTCAACTCCATTTTGTCAGCTGCACCGGAACCATGTGCTTGGTGGTTCTCTTTATCATTAAACCATCTTTCCAATCAGCCTCCATGTTTCCAATGTCTTTCTCCCAGCTTGGAACTGAATCAGGGGTGGGTTCTACTTACCTTTACTACTGGTTTGCAGCGGGGCCGTGCTGAAACGTTTTGGTGACATCAGGGTCAGTGGGCGGGGCATCCTGCCGGTTTTACTACTGGTTCTATAGAACCGGTGCGAACTGGGAGCAACCCACCACTGAACTGAACCAGATGGATATTTCTTCTAACAAAATGAACATGGCAGTTGTTAAGCAGATCCTTGGGTTTTTTTTGTTTTTTTGTTTTTTTGCTGTAAATCAGAAGTAAATGATGGTTCCCAGCAAATAAATAAATTGTAAATTACGGTCATGTCACCATAGGATGCTGCAAATGGCTGTAAATGCAGGCTGGTTACTCAGCACCCAAGATGTGATCACATGACTCCAGTGGTCCATGGAAAAGTTGTTTTCTGCAAAATCAGTCCCTGGGGCCAAACAGATTGGGGCCGCTGCTCTATCAAACAGGATTTAATTTTTTAATTATATGAAATTAAATGAAAACTAAAACATGGAGTAGGAGTGGAGAGAAACTCGATGTCAGCGTTCCAAATTAGGTTTTCTTCCAGCGCTGACATAACAAAATGAAGCAGAAGCTGAGATGAACTTTTACCTAGTTTTGTATGTTACAGATAGTGTTTCCTGGGAGACGAGGATGGGGGCTACATTCCTGTGAAAAGAACGTGCCGGGATGTAGAGATGGATCTGTATGATGGCCAATGGGACATTGGGGTTGGAGAGCGGAAGAGGAGGGGGTTGGAAGGAGGGGCCAGTTTGGCTGCAATTTGAATCAGAAATGTCGGATTCCGCTATTCTTAAAATAAAAATGATTCATTAGACAGCTTGCGCTTGAGAATGAAGTTTATTCAAGATAGCACCGAAACCTGACAGACAGCCAAACTCTCCTCCAAATCCAGGCTGGCTGAGTTTAAATCATCCCGTTCCCTCCCAGACATCTGGTCGGACGGACTATGGCTGAAGCCAAGCTCTCGGAGGAAAGCCTGCTTCAAGAAATGGGAGGAGCAGAAGCGGTCGTGATTCCAGCCAACTTGGAAAATACAAAGGTTCAACTTTCTCCGCCTTCCCTCCCCGCAGAACTTCAAGCAAAGAAACGTGAGGCAGATAAGTACCTGGGGACTGTGCCAAAAGCCTTAGAGGCGGAATTTCCTTTTGCAAAAGATAAAGATAAAGAAAACCCCCTAAGTGAATTGGGAAGGGCGAGCTGGGGATGGGAATGGCAGCGAAGCCCAGACAAGGCAGCACCTCCCCACCCCAGGATGAGAGACGAGGCAGAGGACTATCAACACCAAGGCCAGCCCTCCAGAGCTCAGCACAGAGAGGAGAGGGCAGAGAGGGAGGAGCCACCCCAGTTCAGAGGAAAGTTCAATGGTGACCCAGACAACCTCGCCCAATTCCTGGATTCAGCTGAGATATACATAGAGCGGTTCGGACACTCTACCCTTTCCCCAGAGCCCTAGTGAATGCTATCTCGGAAGGGCTGGAGGGAGAAGCAAAGAGGTGGTCAGCATCACTCTACAAATACAGGGCCCCCCAGCTACAAGATGCGGATGGGTTCTTGCAACTATTGAGAGCCTGTTATGAGGAGGAGGAGGAGGACCCCTATGTGGAAGACGAGCTCAGAAACCTAATGCAGAGGGGGAAGCCCATCAGAGAGCATATCCGTGAATTCAGGAGAGTCATTGGGACACTGCCTCCCCTACCAGAGCGATTGCTGGTGTATTTTTTTAGAACAAGCCTAGATAAAAGAATTTCCCAAGTGACTGCCTATCGTGACATCCCAAACCGACTCGCTGAATGGTTCCGGGTAGCGATAAAAGTCTACAGAGGGCTGCGGGCGAGTGACACGTCAAAACCGCCAGAGGGAAAGGAGAGAGGCCGACCAGACCAGGGGCCACTCAACAGACGAGAAACCCCAACATCACAGCCCTCCTACAGACCAACTGCCCCACGGAGCCCACTGAAATGCTACAGATGTGGAGGAAGCGGCCACATAGCAGCAAGATGTGGAACACCTAGACCGGGACCAGCTCCACCACCCAAAGCACGACCGGAATGAGGGCCCAAGCGCGTCACCCATGTACCGCGGGAAGCTCCCCAAATCCCTGAGTTTTTCGCTCATCTGACCAAAACCAGAGGAATCCCAGAGGAGGGAGATCAGTTCCCCGAACCCTATGACACAGAAGACGAAGGCGAGGATGACCCGATGGTGAGTGGACCCGTCCATCCTTTTCTTTTCCCCATATGCCTAACAGCCCCCAAAACAGGGGCCCAAGAGACTTTCCAAGCCCTAATAGACTCGGGTAGCACATGGTGCCTAATCAACCTACCCACAGTTCTAAAATTGGGAATCCGAGCTAAACAGCTCAAGCAACCAATTCGCTTTGAGCAAGTTGATGGGTCCCTAGTGGGAGGAACGTACGCCACACACTTGACTGAACCCGTGAGACTAGAACTCGCAGATCACTGGGAGACGATCCGCTTCATAATAGCCCCCAAGATGACAGAACCAGTCATATTGGGACTCTCGTGGCTCGACAAATGGGGCCCAATCATTTGGTGGCAAGAGGGAACCCGCAGGCTGAGAATAGCAAAGGGGCCCCAACCCCTGCCGCCCCGACCAGAAGAATTCCCTCCCACGCTGAAACCCCAAAGCAGCCCTCCACTACAGAAGAAAACACCACCAACACAAGGGTCCCTCCCAGAAGGTGCAGCAAAGCAATTGGCAGCCGCACCCACCACCACTTGTAACGCAAACCAGATCCCAAGGGAGTACCAAGACCTTGCGGGGGTATTCAGCGAGGCCGAGTGTGACATTCTGCCCCCCCACCGCGAGACCGATTGTGCCATCGAGATTATCCCAGGAGCGAAACTACCCAAACCTAAAATGTATGCCATGACGCCCCGAGAAATGCAGGAAACGCGGGACTACATAGACAAAAACTTACAAAGGGGATTTATTGAGCCAGTGAAACCAAGGGTAGCTTGGTCATGTTTAAAGAGAAAAAGGACGGCTCCATGAGACTGGTGGTCGACTTTCGAAGTATCAACACTGTTTGCGTACACAACTTGTACCCCCTCCCCCTCATGAAAGACATGTTAGCCCACCTAGCTAAAGGGAAGGTTTTCACCAAACTAGACGAGGATGGGGGCTACATTCCTGTGAAAAGAACGTGCCGGGATGTAGAGATGGATCTGTATGATGGCCAATGGGACATTGGGGTTGGAGAGCGGAAGAGGAGGGGGTTGGAAGGAGGGGCCAGTTTGGCTGCAATTTGAATCAGAAATGTCGGATTCCGCTATTCTTAAAATAAAAATGATTCATTAGACAGCTTGCGCTTGAGAATGAAGTTTATTCAAGATAGCACCGAAACCTGACACTCATATTCTTTCTGATGTAAAAAAAAATTGCCAAAAAATTGTTTGGTTAGTTTTATATTTGTGGCAACTCAAATAAAAATTGACTAGAGGAGTTGCTATTTTTATTAAGTTTTCCAATGTTATACTTGTCTAATATCATTCATGCTAAATAGTTCCTGCAATTGAATACATATTGTTATTGTTTTGGATGATACTTTGAGCCCTATTAGTGATTTTTAAAGATCTTTGCCAGATCTTTTAATGTGTGGTCCTGACTCTTCATGCCTGAGAGCCAGTGGATGGTGACTGTATGACAATTTTTGAAAATAATAGAAATAGATCTAATGTAATGTCAATTAGAATAACATTTCTGTTGAAATTTGTCTAATTTGAGCTTTACTTTAATTGTTTGGACTTTCATAAATATTTGGAAAAATATTCCTAGAAAAATATATTTGTTAATAGAAATATTTTAATTAAATAACACAAATTAGTGGCATTAATATATGGCTGAAAATACTTACAAATCTGTGGGGATGAATACATCTTTGGAAATTGAATATATATTTTAAGAGGAATCTTAATTTAATTTAGATAAATTGACCAGTAAATGCTTAATTTTTAATGGAATGTCAGACGTTAAGGTTCTTGCTTATTAAATTGCAACTGCTTTATGAATACGGGGCTTCAATTTTCCAGATACTTAACTGTATCATTGGCTACACATATTAAAGGGATGGGAGCAGGTTGGAATAAATAAATCATGTTAACTGGAACTTAATGTGTGGTCCTGACTCTTCATGCTTGAGAACCAGTGGATTTTGGATTTTAAGGCCCTTGAAATTAATTAAATAAATAAAGAGTGCATACTGTCCTTCCATGGGGGAAAAGATCTATTTGAGTTCTCTGAGATAAATGACTGGCAGAATTTTGTAAACAAAAAGAGAATGGAGTACTATAAAAGTGCAAAGACATTAGAAATGCTGAAGGCATCATTGTGAAAGTCCATAGGTTGTGGAGTTTTGAGTGAAAAAAAACTAACATTTTATTTTATTTGTTGCTTTCCCTTCCTTTTCTGGATTATAAATTAAGATTTAGAGAGATGGTTACTACCAGAAAAGAGGTGAAAGAAGGGAAGAGAGTCCCAAAGGTGTTTTTTCAAGAGGCAACTGGACTTCCTAGTTTTTCCTTCTCATCCAAAAAGCTTCTTCAGCTCTGACTGGATGGTGGGAATGGAAGGATTTATACTTATACAAAAAATGCAAATGATCAGCTGTCTGCGAGGGATATAAATCCTTCCATTCCCCACTATTCAGTTAGAGCTGAAGAAGCTTCTTGGATGAGAAGCGAAACATCTTCAAAGAAAAACAAGAAAGTCCAGTTGCTTCTTGAAAAAAGCATCTTTGGGACAACCAGGACCTAGATTATTCTTCATAGACATTCTGTGAGAAAAGAAATGAGTTTTGTGTCTGTTGCCACCATTAACTGAGCACCGGGGATTACATCAGAGACTTGATTTACAATACAAGATATAATGTAGAACATATATGCTTGAAGAAATGGGAAAGACTGTCACAATGTCAGTGATAGCAAACATGATAAGAGCAAATCATGGTGAATATGGAGGAAAGAATTGGTTTTAAAAAATGGAAGAATCTGGAGTACAAGTAAGAGGAGAGGTTAAGCAAATTAAGGAAAAAAAATAAACATTTTAGAGATCAAGACAGAAGTGATAGAAAGTCAAGAGACAGACAACGATTTAAACCATGTGGCACTATTGAGAAATAAAAGAATTTTGTTTGAGGTTGAAGGTAGTCTTGGAAGAATCTGATAAGGACATAAGAGAGGATAATTCAGGCTTCCACAAATTTTTGGGAATGGGAAGAAGAAGATATGGAGGCAGAAGTGAACTAAGTGCCTAACATCAGAAATAAACTTTGTTCATAATGCTTGGTTCCAGCCTACTGCTAATCAGTAAAGAAACAGAGCTGCTTAACCAACTGGGCATCTCAAAAGATTTGCTATAATATTTTTAATACACAAAGGGAAACTAACTTTCTATCTGATCTCCTGTAATCACTATTCCAAAACAGGGAAAAACACAAATATATCTTAAACAACATCAGTGTCAATGGCTAGCAGAACAAACAGGAGATTGGAGAATTTCAAAAACAATTTGGTGTAAAGATATATTGTTTTTTTTTAAAAAAGTCAAAAATATCACTGAAGAGCTTCAAGTTGACCTGTTCATCCTATCCAGTCCTAGTATACTTTATTTATTTTTGCTGGATACAGTATGAAAAAATTATATATTGTTTTCCTCAAAAAAAAAAAAAAAGATAATTGACCAATAATATATGGTCTCTTCTTCAAATGATCAAACTTTGTCTAATTCTTAGAAGTTTAATATCACTAAAAAATAAAGCACATGGTAAGTGTAATCCTGATCATATGAAGCCTTCATTTTTCTCTATCCAACTGTAAGTTTATAATCAGACTTAAGAATATGAATTTGTGCTGTGCTCCAGGATATACTGTCATAGTTCTATTGTGGTACTCAATTTGGTATATCTGAAACAAATGTAGGCAAGAAGGAATAGTAAGAATGTTTGGAAGCCAGTTCATTAGTTCAAATTTCGTGGTAAATTTGAACTAGCTGGAAGTAGCAGAGGTTGAATGCAGCTTAATGAGGCATTTAATTGACAATTAATGTGTGTTGAATGCCAGCCAAAGAAGGAAAATAGGAAAGGTTGTGGTAAGAAATCTGGTCAGTGAGTCAGTTTTAGGAGACAATTCATTATAGGAGGAAGGTTGATTGGCCAAATAAGTTAGGGAGAAAATTTAAATATAGATCATTAAATAAAATGGAAAGTGACTCAGTAACATTTCTTTGAAAGAGTGGTTTATCTCAGTGGTTCTTAATTATAAGTCCACTATCACCCGCCAGGCATGCAACTCAAACATTAAATACTCCCAAACTACCACTGCAAAATTTAGACATAAAAAAGAAATGTTACAGAGCACAGCTTATGATATGTAGGTGTATATGTGCAGTGGAAAATAATTCAGTTCTTCTGAATAATTCAGATCTTCAGCTTGTATACCAGTGTTAAAGACTTTTCTGCACTGTATGTACCTGTCATAAATTGGAAACTGGCTATCTGCAGTAGTGGGATTCAAATCCCATTGCTACCGGTTTGCACGTGGGCCCGCATGGGTGCTCACGCATGCGTGCAATGCTTCTGCGCATGCACAGAGACATCTGGGCGGGTGGGTGGAGCCTCCCGCCGTCGCCACTACCAGTTTGCCCAATCGGGGGTGAACTGGTAGCAACCCACCAGTGGTGGGTTTCAAATTTTTTTACTACCAGTTCTGTGGGTGTGGCTTGGCGGGTGTGGCATAGCTTGGTGGGCGTGGCAGGGGAAGAATATTGCAAAATCTCCATTCCCACCCCAAGGTTACTGCAAAACCCCTATTTCCTCTCAATCAGCTGGGACCTGGGAGGCAGAGAATAGATGGGGGTGGGGCCAGTCAGAATTTTTACTACCGTTTCTCCAAACTACTCAACATTTCTGCTACCGGTTCTCTAGAATTGGTCAGAACATGCTGAAACCCACCTCTACAACCCACCACTGGCTATCTGCTACAAAAAGTTTGGACAACTTTCCTAGATAACAGCTTTTCTAACCCTGATTTAAAATTGACACATTCCACAATCAAATCTCAGTTATACTATCAATGAGACTGTTGTGCTTGATGGAAAGCAGCTCTTCAATGTTCTTCACTATTCAGTTTCTTCTTGATGTTTTATGTATTAAGAACCTGCTTCTTCCCTGCCTTTATTACTGTTACAGAACAGAATATTTTCTTCATGGGAAGCCAATCACATGTATCATTTTTGTGAAACTGTTGTCCCAAGTTGAAATCCCCATTTGCTGTGGGATTTTTTTTTTTTTTTTAAATAAAATGGTTTTGAGGATTACCATTTAGAGCACAGAGCTGAAGTTGCATCCGAAGGATATTGGATCTCTGGGTCTTTCGCCGTGCCCTGAAAACTTTTCTTTTCCATCAAGCAGGGCTGGCGTGAACCCCCCCCTTCTTTAGTCTTTTTTAGTTTTTTAGCTTTAAATTGTCAATGGGTTTTAATTTGAATTGTTTTAAATTTGGGCCAAAGTTATGTAATTCTTTTAATAATTTTAAATTTTGTATTGGTATGTATTTTAGTTCTGGCTGTGCACCACCCTGAGTCCACTAGGAGAAGGGCGATATACAAATTGAATAAAATAAATAATAATAAATGAATAAAATAAATACATTTGATGTTGTGATTTTTAAAATAGCAGGTTATTATTTATTGTTGGATGAGTAGCATAGTCACTTTTTGCTGACTGTGAAAAGCCATTGTTAAAAGACTCTTGCGAATTCCTGACCTTATTTAGAAATAAGGGGTATCCTAGCTTAGTGGAAAAGCACAGGCTATGTAGAATAGAGTAGAATCATAGAGGTGGAAGAGACTCTGGAGGTCCTTTAGTTCAACCCCCTACCCAAAGCAGGAAACCTTATACCATGGATGTCCAACCACTTGGCTTGTCTGGGCTGCACTGAGTCAAGAATTGTCTTAGGCTGCATATAAACTATATGATGTAGTTAGTATGGATAAATCACATAATAATGTTAAAAGTTTACTATCTTGTGCTGCTGCGTTACTAGCTGTCCAGGGCTGCATAAGGCCCATGGGATGTGGGCTGGACACCCCTGCCTTATATCATCTTGGACAGACAGATGTCCAATCTTTACTTGAAAATCTGTAGTAAGGTAAAGGTAAAGGTTCCCTTTGCACATATGTGCTAGTCATTCCCAACTCTAGGGGACAGTGCTCATCTCCGTTTCAAAGCTGAAGAGCCAGCGCTGTCTGAAGACGTCTCCGTGGTCATGTGGCTGGCATGACTAAATGCCAAAGGCGCACGGAACACTGTTACCTTCCCACCAAAGGTGGTCCCTATTTTTCTACTTGCATTTTTTAACGTGCTTTCAAACTGCTAGGTTGGCAGAAGTTGGGACAAGTAACGGGAACTGACCCCATTACGTGGCACTAGGGATTCAAACTACTGAACTGCCAACCTTTCGATCAACAAGCTCAGCATTTTAGTCACTGAGCTACTGCATCCACTTTAAATCTGCAGTAATGGAACACAATTCCAGTGATGAAACACAACTCCAGGAGGTAACCTGTTCCAAAGACTAATTGTTCTCATTGTCAGAAAATTTCTCCTTAGTCTGAGGTTGGCTCTCCCTTTGATGAGCTTCTTGTCCTGCCCTCAGATACTTTGGAGAATAAGTCAACCCCCTCTTCTCTATGATTGCCCTTCAAGTACTGGAAGACATGTCATCCCGAATCCTTCCCTTTATTTGGCTAGACATACCTAGTTCTCCTTTAACCATTAGCCTCCAGACCCCTTATCATCTTTGTTGATCTTCTCTGCACGTGTAGTAGATCCTATATGAGATCATATCTAAGTAGGGCTGTGAAATTGTGTTTGAGGTTCTGTACAGTTGCAGTCAATTATTTTTAACAATACTAAGACATTGTCTCAGTATAGGCAGATTTCTAGTTTTTCTAACACTAAAACTATCCACCTGGAAGTGTGCAATGACAATTGACTGATCTTTTGTTAGTAAAAATCAAATGTATTTATGGAATGAAAACCATAGAACAGTGATGGCTAACCTTTTTGCCATCACGTGGCAAAAGTGGGGGGAGCACGGTGGGGTCACACCCATGCGTTCCCACATCCATAATTCTATACACCCCCCGTGCTCCCCCCACTTTTGGCACATGATGGCACGTTGGGCCCAGTAGGCATGTTTTTCGCTCTCCCCAGGCTCCAGAGCCTTTCTAGGAGCCTGGGGAGGGCGAAAACGGCCTTCCCTACCCCCCCCCCAGAGGCCCTCTGGAGGCCAGAAACAATGTGTTTCCTGACTTCTGGTGGGCCCAGAAGGCCCAAAAATCAGTTGGCCAGTGCACACCTGCATGCCGGAGCTGAGCTCGCATGCCCACCAATATGGTTCCACGTGCCACCTGTGGCACCTGTGCCATAGGTTCGCCATCATGGCCATGGTATTTAATGTAACTAAAAGTGTTGGAAGCTAGATCAGCATGCTGATTAGGGATTATGAATTTTGTAATCCAACATATATGGAGGTCATCAAATTGGAGAAACCCAGGTAAGGATGAAAAACAGCACATCAAACTAATGCATTATATGGGCACTGATCAGTACAGTATACTCATGGAACAGAATCTGTCATCAAATTCCATCAAATCCCAACAATGTCCAGTCCTACCATCAACCTTACCTGCAACTTTCTATAAAACCACTGCCTTGATATCATGGTAAAGTTATGCAATGGACATTACATCTTTACAGGAAAGCCACAGATTGCCAAGTATATCTATATGCTGCCAGCTTCCATCCAGAACATACAACCGAATCTATTGTTTATTCTGGTGAGAGAGAAGATCCCTGAGGATGAGCTCTAGCATGAGTCCAAAAGCTCAGAAGACCAAACCTCTGATCCGGTGACCGACCCAGTTTGGATTCTGCAACATTATCCTGAGACATACAGTATACTGTACATTTATTTGCACAAAATTGGAAAGCAGAAAAAGTTCCTACAAAGGGAGAGGTAATTAAGAAAATATCAGAATGTGCAGAAATAAATAGATTAACAATGGAAATTAAAGGGAAAGAAGAATCGGAGTATTACAATATATGGGGGCAATTTTATCAATGGATAGAGACTGAATATAGACATAAAGCAGTATAAAATTTAAGAAATTTGGAAAGAACATGTTGTAATAAATTAAATTAAAATGTAAAAGCAAAGATATATATGTATGAAGAAAATGGTGGTAAAGGTTGAATATGATGACACAAAAATTTTGTACTCGGATGACACACTGATTGATTAATGATGTGAGGTTTGTTTAAAAATAAAAATAAAGAACTTTTTTTTTTTAAATAAAAAGTATACTGTATATTTTCCTTCATTCTACCATCAATACTTAGGCTGTATGCTACAATGTTCTGATCTATTTTACACCAATGCTCAACTGGTGGATTAAAACAGGCATTCAGAAGACTAATCTGCCTATCCAATAAGATCATTAGACAAGTCAGTAAAGCCACAACAATTCACAGGGAAGGCCTATTAAAAGACAATCTATCAAAAGAGAATACCTACAGCCTATGTTCCAGCCTCCCAAGCACATTATGAATAAGCTATAATCTATTCTGAAAATGACACGTCACACTAGGTGGCAGGCCCATTCTTGCATCCAGACAACCACCCAACCTGAAAGAGGTTCTCAAAAACGTCAAGGAACAACAGAGCAATGATGCTAACATGGGAACCAGAACCTGCAAGAAACTCAGACTTTGCCCCCATATTTATACCCACTGCACTATGACAGGCCCCAACAACTTCATACATAAGATTAGAGCAGGGGTCTGCAACCTTAAACATTGAAAGAGCCATTTGGACCTGTTTCCCACAGAAAAGAAAACACCGGGAGCCACAAAACCCTTCCCGTGCCTGACTATTTCTCGAGCAGCCACAAAACTAGCATATGTAGTTGAATTAAATGTTCTGTTTTCTTCTGAAACTTTTCTTTTCTTGGATTTATCTATGGTTGGCCTACTGGGGGGACTGAAAAGCTCAATAAATCACGTGCTGGCGGGTGTCGCACATTGGCAGTGGTGACGCATATTTTGAGTGACAGGGAGCCGCAGCAGAGGGGTGAAAGAGCCACATGCGGCTCCAGAGCCGCAGGTTGCTGACCCCTGGATTAGAGGCACCATCACATGTGCTAATCCTTCAGCATGATATAGTGATGACTCCTTTGCCTCATCCTCTTTTCAAATCCTGTATTGATTTAATCACTCTGTAAAGTGAATTGCAGCTTATGAAGTTTCTGCTTTTAATAAAATGTGTTAGAAAAGGTGATACCAGGCTCCTTCTGTTTTTTGTGATGTATATATGTATTTAGGATATCAGTAAACTAATTAGTAATAGGGAGGTTTGTTCTCATCTCAGACATGAGCACTTGAAAGTTTGGCTGCTTGTGAAATATATATATTATACAATTATCCTAGGAACTGAATGTTGAATGTGAGCCACATGCTATCATAACAGGAATAGGATTTTATTATCATTATAATCACTTTTTTCCCAGTTCTGATCCTGAATGTTTTAAAATCACCAATCTCCCTTACATTTTACAATTTTATTTTGCCACAAGCCCAGTGGTGAAATCCAAATTTTTTTTTACTACCGGTTCTGTGGGCATAGCGTGGTGGGCATGGCATGGCTTGGTGGGCATGGCAGGGGAAGGATACTGCAAAATCTCCATTCCCACCCCACTCCTGGGGGAAGGATATTGCAAAATCTCCATTCCACCCCACTCTGGGGCCAGCCAGAGGTGGTATTTGCCGATTCTCCGAACTACTCAAAATTTCCACTACTGGTTCTCCAGAACCTGCTGGATTTCACCCCTGCACAAGCCTTACAAGCTTCTAAAATGCATTGAGAACTTTTACGTTTGATTAAACATTACTTTTTATGTAAAATTGTTATGAATTAATTTGTGCTTTTCGGCACTGAAATAAATTTATTACAATAGGACTAATTTGATTGTTTTTTGTTTCCTTGTTGTTCCAAATATTAGGAATGTATACTTCATAAATCCCTTGCATGGAGAGTATATCTATCCACTGTTTTAATAACTATCATGAAGAGTGTTTTGTTTTATTTGTTTACTCCAAAAGAGGAAAGTTAGTGGGCTTCTAATTTATTATAACATATAAAATATTTCTTGGCAAGGTGATAGGTCAGATGTTCAAATATTGGATGGAATAGAAGATCAAGGAACTTTAATCCAGTTACAAATAGTCCCAAAACAGCTTCCTAAGGAAGTGATGTCATGCTGGCCACATGACTGCTGAAATGTCTTCAGACTCAATGACCTTGAACCGGAGATGAGCACTGCCCTCTATAGACAGCAACTACTAGTGGAATAAAATCTGCAGAGACTACTGGCAGGGGTGTCAAACTGGTGGCCCGTAGGCCATATATGTCACGCACAGGCCATGCTCATCACAGGTCTGTGAAGGGAAAAATGTCATGATACATCACGTGTTGGCAACGTGATGTGGCAAGTTTGACACCCATGTACTAGACTAGAGGGAGAATCTGGACTTTGTCTGTTTGTGCTAAACCATACCTAGTTACCTGCTTGACATTTTATGTTATGCTATGTTGTAACCAATAATCACAAAACCTTACTAAAATAAATTACTTATTTACTTACTTTCTTTACTTGCCCAGTGATAGACTGATCATATGATTCTACCACAGTTCTGTTATGCAGCTACCATTTTTTTTATACTTACAAGTTGATTAAGCAAATAACAAGTTGTACACTGTATCACATTTTTGTTGTATTTGCTGTTTCCATTTTTTTTTGCAATTCTCTCAATGTCAGTTCCATTGTTACAACATAATTTGAGAATATGAAAGTACTTTACTGTACAGTAATTATTTGTTGGAGGAACCCCTAATCAACATTAATTAAATTAGCATGGTGGATCAAAGCTAAAAAGTCAGAGTTTGTTCACTGACAAAGCAGAGAAATTAGTGGGTTCCCCAAAATTTGCATTTTAATTGAAATATCACTGAGCATAATAAAATGTGAAGAACACCAGGTGATTGAATTTCATAAAATCATAGAACTGGAAGGGACCTCAGAGGTCTTCTAATCCAACCCTATCTCAAGGAAGGAATCTTATATCATCCAAACTAAATGATTGTCCAGTCTATATTTGAAAATATCCTGTGATGGAGCATCACAATCCCAATAGCAAGCCCTTCAATTGATTAATTGTTCTCACTGTCAGATAATTTCTCTTTATTTCTAGGTTATATCTCTTTGACAGGCTTCCACCCATTACTTCTTGCCCGGCCCTCTGATGGCCTAAAGAATAAGTCAATCTCCTCTTCTTGTGACAGCCCAAGTACTGGAAGACATCATACCCCTCACCCCACATCCTTCTCTTTAACAGGCTAGATATACCTAAGTCCCTCAACCATTCATCATACGACTTAGCCTCCAGACCCATTATCAATGGGTTGCTCTTCTCCGTACACTTTCCAAGGTCACAGCATCTTTTCTGAATTGTGGTGCCCAGAAGTGGATGCAGTATTCCAAATGTGGTCTCACCAGCACAGTGAGACAGCTTGATGCTATCCTTCTGTTGATGCAAACTAAGATAGCATTGGCTTTTTGGGCATCTGTAGCATACTGCTGACTCATACTTAAATGGTAGTCCTCTAGGACACCGAGATCTTGCCTGTTTGATCATCCACTCCCTACAGAATTTGTTTCCCAGTTGATGTCAGGGGTAGTTAAAGTCCCCCATTCACTTGATTAATTTTGATGAATGATAATTCTTCAACTTGAACTGGCTTGCCATTTATAACTGTTTTTTGATTCAGATAAAGCTACTTTGTCCATCTCTCTTTATTATCAACACAATCAAACTTAACCGTCTTTAATTCCTATTGATTTCAGCTGGAAAGAATTAAGCACTGAAAACAGTTAGTTTGGAATTAAAATGTAAATTTCTGACCTCAGCTTTTTTTTCCCATTGGAAAGTACATGCAATAGTAAAGGAAGAGTTAAGATCCACAGGTGGAACAATTAATCTGCCTAAATTACTGCCTGAAAGAAAGAATCACTTATTCTTGGACTTGTAGTTGTTAAAGTAAATCCTTGTAGAAAGAGAGAGCCTGGTGGGCCTGAGTTGTATTTATACTAAATTAAAGTAGTTTCAACATTTTTCAATGAAATATGTTTCCTAATGGAAGCCCCAGAATTTTTATAATGCTGCATGACGAGTTTATGATGAAATTTGCAAATTTGGGTAAGTCCTTATTTTTTTAAAAAAATAACCCACCTGAAACACCCATCTCCACTGCTCACATTTAACAGAGCCGGATGTCAAAGAAATTTGTTACCAATTTCATTTAGCTGAACTGCAACAATCTGCCAGAGGTGACCATATTATGGTACAGATGGCAGCAATGACTAAAGTCTCCTGTCATCCATCGTTCATAAAACTTCATAACAATTCATAAAAGTTCATAAAAAATCAGTATACATTCAGAAACATTGTCTGGGAAATGGTGCATCACTTTGAAAGTTAAGCACAATTCCATGACAAGTCTAACCTTGGCTAAATAAATGGCATGAAAAAGACTGGTACAGCAAAAAACAAAAACAAAAAAACAAGAATAATGTCCTGTAGACATTATTCCTTAAGAATAATGTCCTGTTTGAAAAAAATAATTTTGCATTGGGATTGCATTCATTGCACAGAACAATACAGGTACTCCTTGACTTACAACCTCAGTTGCGCTGAAAATTTCTGTTGCTAAGCGAGACATTTGTTAAGTGAGTTTTGCTCCATTTCGTGACTTTTCGTGCCACCTTTGTTAAGTGATTCACTGCCTAATCACTATTTCAAAATGTGATCACATGACCTTGGGACACTGCAACCGTCATAAATATGAACCAATCACTAAGCATCTGAATTTTAATCACATGACCAACTAAGTGTGAAAAATGGCCATACATCACTTTTATCATTGGCGTTGTAACTTCAAATGGTCGCTAAAGGAATAGCTGTAAATCGAGGACTACCTAGACTCTTTTAACCTCAGAAAAAAATTGTTATGTTTAAATTGTAAGGTTTCACTTCAGCATAATTTCATTTATGTTTACCTTCTTTTTATCCTGTTTCTATCCTTTCTTATTTCTATTACTTTTGTTGACGAGGATTCTAATAACTCTTAATGATTGGTCTAAAGATTCTTATCTTGAAATGACAGAAATAAAAGTTTGGTGAATCTGAACAAGCATTGACTTTGCTTGTCAGAAGGTCGCAAAAGATGATCCACACTCCAGTGGTGGGATTCAAATTTTTTTACCACCGGTTTTGTGGGTGATCAATAAAGGAAAAACCCTGCAACTTTCACAGTGCAGCCTGTGCAGTTCACAAAATCCAATAGCATAATAAGTGTCCCTGGATTGCATTTCTTTCTTCAACAGTACTACTTCAGTGGTGGGTTTCAAAATTTTTGACAACCGGTTCTGTGGGTGTGGCTTGGTGGGCATGGCATGGCTTGGTGGGTGTAGCTTGGTGGGCATGGCAGGGGAAGGATACTGTAAAATCTCCATTCCCACCCCACTCCAGGGGAAGGATCAATGGTGAAATCCAAATATTTTTACTACCAGTTCTGTGGGCGTGGCTTGGTGGGTGTGGCAGGGGAAGGATACTGCAAAATCCCCATTCCTTCCCCACACCTGGGGGGAGGATATTGCAAAATCTCCATTCCCACCCCACTCTGGGGCCAACCAGAGGTGGTATTTGCTATTTCTCTGAACTACTCAAAATTTCCGCTGCCGGTTCTCCAGAACCTGTCAGAACCTGCTGGGTTTCACCGCTGGGAGGATACTGTAAAATCTCCATTCCCTCCCAATCAGCTGGTACTCGGAAGGCAGAGACTAGATGGGGGCGGAGCCAGTCAGAGGTGGTATTTACCCGTTCTCCAAACTACTCAAAATCTCCACTACCGGTTCTCCAGAACTGGTCAGAACCTGCTGAATACCACCTCTGCCTGGGACACTGCAACTGTCATAAGTATGAGTGAGTTGCTAAACATCTGAATTTTGATGGCATGATCATGGGGTTGCTACAATGGTCCTAAGTGTGAAAAATGATCATAAATCACTTTTTTCAGTGCTGTTGTAACTTTGAATAGTCACTAAATGAACTGGACTATCTGTATACAAATTATAAGGAACCATATATAAAATATGCAGAAAAACAACTTTCTAGAGAATCTTTAAAACACTTGTAAAACTTTTTGAATCTCTCAGAATTAGGAATAATGAATATACCTGAAATTCTAATTGGTCTTTCCTATAATAGAAGAGATGAAAATCCTAATTCAGCACAGCAAATACAAGTACTAAAATGACACTTAAACAAGCCAAATATGCAAAGCCTTTTGTCTGAGTGAATACATTTTTGGTTGCACTTTATCCATATATTGTTCTTTCTATTCATTTATTTAAATTGTACGTTTGTTATACAAAAAGAAAAAAGAACATAAGTCTCACCTTTTCTTAGGAAGGATCGATGTGTCTGTTTGGATATAACCTCTAATGCTGCTTGTAACATAGCATATTTAAATGTTAACAAAGGAAAAAAAAACAGGCATTTATGCCCCCCCCCCAAATAGATTATAATTCAGGAAGCCTACCGTTGTTGCATTTCATTCTAAATGTGGTGTTTCTGACGGTAACTATTTTGCATTGGAAAAGAACTAAATTTCTTTTCTCTTTGAACTAACTTGGGAAATTGAAAAATGTTGTTAGACAAACAGCCCCCTCCCATTATCTCCCACTGTGAAAACATTTAGAGTTAATTATACAATCTGCAAAATTGAACTAGACTGCTTTTTCCAGAAATATATTGCAAATAAGAGTTTTGCTTCCCAGTTCCCCAGTTCCCTAAAACAGTTCCCTAAAAATGTCTGAAAAGAGGCTTTCAGGGGTGTAGTTTTTCTTTGCAAACACATCTACAAGGAAGTAGTACAGAGGTGGGTTTCAGCAGATTCTGACCAGTTCTGGAGAATCGGTAGCGGAAATTTTGAGTAGTTCGGAGAACTGGTAGTAAAAATTCTGACTGGCCCTGCCCCCATTTATTCTCTGCCTCCCAAGTCCCAGCTGATCGGGAGAAATTTTGCAGTAATCTTCCCCTGGAATGGGTTGGGAATGGAGATTTTGCAATATCCTTCTCCCAGGAGGGAGGGAATGGAGATTTTACACTATCCTTCCCCTGCCATGTCCACCAAGCCACGCCCACCAAGCCATGCCACGCCCATCAAGCCATACCCACAGAACCGGTTGTCAAAAATTTTGAAACCCACCACTGAAGTAGTACTGTTGAAGAAAGAAATGCAATCCAGGGACACTTATTATGCTATTGGATTTTGTGAACTGCACAGGCTGTACTATGAAAGTTGCAGGGCTTTTCCTTTATTGATTGGCATTTTTATATCAAAATGATCGTTTCCTGCCTTCGTCCTGAGTTCCCCCAAATGGCCAAACAGGCCAAGGATTCATGCAGCTGTAAATTGCAAAATGCAATGAGTGCTGCAAGACTCCAGACCAGTCTTGTTATTCCACTCTGCTGTTCTCATTGGTATGTGCAAGGCCAAGCAGAAGGGAGGGGGGGGGGGCGAGAAAAAGAAAAGAGCTGAATAGAGTAAATGTCAACACTTAATAAATCTTATTGCCAACAACCTGCCAGCAAACGTTTATCACACTTCTAATAATGCTCCAAACAGTTACTGCACAATGATGAATCATGCCCTTATATTGCACACATGTTGATCATAAACATTTCTCAGGCTTCTGGCAGTGCACACAGCATTGGAGAGACAGCATGGCTGGCTGAGGAATGTTTGTCCTAAAGTGGTCCCTGCGAAGTGTCAGTGTTTTAACACACAATGAAATGGAGGTGGCTAACTAGAGGACAACAAAAGGCAGACCAACCAGGCTGCCTTCCCAAAATAAAACAGGAAATTGCCAAACTAATCTTAAAGCATGTTAATGCTGAGTTAAATTCCTCTCACTTTGACTGGATTGATTTCCTTAAAAAACAAAAAACAAAAAAACAACCCTCTGTCTAGGATTTTATTCTGAGAATTTGTATCTGTGTTTGGATCTAGAGCTACATCTATTGGGTTTGTGTCAAATAGATCTGCCTTGCTCCAGTGAAGTGCTTTGTGCCATAGTAGAGATACAGCTTGTCTCACTGAAGCATGGTGAGTGCCTCATTCTCCTTGGGAAGACGCTTTGTGATGCTTTCGTGACCTTGTCCAGCAGTTCCAACAAGTAGCATGAGTTAGAAAAGGTTTCTGCGCATGGCATTCTGAGACTGTGTTGTGAAGCGGGACAATTCGCCTCTTTGTGGGCTTGGATGGGCTTGGCTAATCAGAAGACGCCGATTTCCAAGAAAGCAAAGGGATGAAGTTGGCAGCCATTTCCTAAAAAATTACTAAAATGCTCCCTGTCACTGATTTTTTTTTTAAAAAAAAAACCCTATTATATGTGGGAACACTTTCAAAAAGAGCTTTGGGCTTGTAACAGTGTGTGAAAAAGACCTTGGGAGATGGTGGGAGGAAGAGAATCTGCCTAGGAAAGAGAAGGCAAGAGAAGTCATAACCCGCACCTGTATAATGTGGTAGAAAAACAGACTCAGAAGGGACCCTTACTAACTTGCCTGCCTGAAAAAAAGGAAGCAGGACATTTGTATTATCAGACCTTCACACAGTTTGTGTCAGGGTTCTAAGTAGCATCCCCAACTGGGGTAAAATTCACTTGCCTTCACTGCCGGTTTGCAAATGTGAGCTACTCGTACACTTGCTACTCTCGCGTGCGCCTCCTCCATGCACATGCAGAGCTTTCTGCGCACGTGCAGAGGGTCAAAAATGGAACATGATGACGTCTAGGCAGTTGGGTGGAGCCTCCTGCCGCCAGCGCTACCAGTTCGCCCGAGCCGGATAGAACTGGCTGAATTTCACCACTGCTCCAAGTCTAGAAGTTCCTCAAAGTTCCATTTTATTAGAGGTGTCATATTGGCACATTTGGGAAAACCTGAATCTGAAAGTTTCTATTTTTTCCCCCACCCAAAGGAAAGTCGAAGTCCCTTCCCCTGTACCCACGTGTCCGTCACATGATCCAATCAATCCACCGTCCCAACTGGAGATGCCTTCCAGTCATACCACTCCAGGTACAGGCTGTACGTCCTTGACTCCCAGAGAAAAGAATGTTGTTATGGCTCGATATCTCTACAACTCCATGCAATCCCCTCTCCCAATTTCCCACAGCACCATCTGTGGTAGCCCTTGAAGACCCAGAGAAAAAGATGGCTTCCAGGGCTGACAGTCTGCATGATTCTGCTAAGTTAGCCTTACAATAAAGTAATATTAACTCATTTGGTCATGTTTCCTGGTTGTTATCTAGGAAGGCTGACAGACTGGAGCGATATAGTGTGGCCTATTTGTGTGCCCCAGTTATTCTTGTAAATAAGGGTGAGACGATGGCAGTTTGTTTTGCTGACTTTTTTTGCACTGAAACAAAAATAAAAATTAGGCAAGTGGCCTGTGTGGCAAATGAGAAATGTAGGCATCATGGACACCTCTTTTGGCAGTTAACATATCCTGTCCATCCTGTTTTATCCACTCTACATTCCTGTGAGATTTGTCAGTGACACTCATCTGTTGCCGGTAAGGAAATTCTGTATCTCACTGAACATTCTCATATGACAAAATGAAAACTTGCTTGCTATATTAACAATTACATGTATGAAGATCTCATGTGGTTAGTTCTACTGATAGTTCTTCCTCTACAGAAAGAGTTGGCGAAATTGGACAGGGCCACTGAGGATTTTTTGAATGACTTCTGAGCCTACTGATTTATTTTACTTTTTCTACTGTTATTATGTTTCTTCCAAATTACTAGCAAATTATTAACAAATTATTTTCAGGGCAGAACTCATGGGTGACTGGGCTAGTTACTTTCTTTCAGCCTATCTCATTTCACAGGTTTGTTCTAGGGAAAAAAGGAAGAGAAAGGAGTAATAGGAATACTTACAGCCTTGAGATATTTATAAAAGTAATAAAGGTGAGATCTATCTATCTATCTATCTATCTATCTATCTATCTATCTATCTATCTATCTATCTATCATCTATCTTGCAGAATCACTGTACTGAAGTGATCAGGAATCCTACTAAGGTCATCTGTATGCAGTGGCATCGATTTTAATCTCAACAGAAAATATATATTTATCAGTTTATCAATTTTACAGCCTAGACTATAAATCATGTAAGGTGCGAACTGACTACATGCTACTAGTTTGGGTACGTATTAGAGATTTATGAAAGTACAATAAATCAAATCATTTAATAAGTTCTGAAAATCAATAAGATATGATTTGGATATTTGAGAATTGTCAAATCAGGTCATTTTGATCCAGAACTCTGAACTGATTTAAAACACACACACACACACACACACACACACACACACACACACACACAAAACAAAAGCTACTTTGCTACATGCACTGTATGTCCCAAAGGTTTCAATTGATTCAAACGCATCCAGTATGGCAATTCAAATTGATTTTCTTATTCGATAAATTGATTCAATTTGGAAAAATGCCTTGGAATTGAATCTCCAAATAGAATATTTGCACAGCCGTGGTAGTAGTTATACGTAATAACACTCTCCGAAGATGGTTATCAACATTTGGTAAAAGTGACTTTACCAGCATGAGAAAAAACAAACAGCTAATTCTTAAGATTAATCTTAAAGCAGGGGTTTTCAAACTTTTTCTGGCCTCAGAACAGGTTTGTTAAAAAAAAAATACAATTAAATTCTCAGAAAACCTGATCTAGAAGGGTCAGACTGCAGCATCAGGTTCATCAAGTGGATCTCCCCTCATGAAAACAAAAGCCAAAATTGACTAATTATACTAATTAGCTACATGTACTAATATAATTTTATCAAAACTGCGGTGTGAGGAAAACTCTCATGTGGTTTGGATCAGAGAGGATTCTAAGCTCAGAAGACAGTGTTCAATCTTGTGTCCAAAGTGCTGTGAGTGAAGCTCCTTAACTCACCTGGTTTAACCTGGTTTCCTCCCTGAATGAAAGGTATACTCTGATGCAGGGGTCTCCAACCTTGGCAACTTTAAGACTCGTGGACTTCAATTCCCAGAGTTCTCTTCACATGTCTTAGCATTTGAGCTGTTCACATTGAAGTCATCAAATCCATGGACACCTCCTGCTTTATCAACGGTCTAAGACGGTTCCAAGCCTACAGGGGCCCAGTCAAGGTATTTAGATCTGACCGCAGAACAAACTTTGTAGGAGCCTGCAAGGAACTACAGATCGATGAAAGCACCAACCTTGATTCAGCAATTGACGACTACTTAAAGGCCCATAACTGTGTATGGACATTTAATCCTCCCCATGCATCCCATATGAGAGGAGCACAGGAACATATGATCGGCATAGCCCGCAAAATCCTGGATTCCATGTTGATGAAGACACCCACGCTGATGCATGATGTTGTGGCCCCGCCCTCTGAGCCTATCTCATCGGAGGAAGAAAGTTCCGAACATGAGGAAGAGGAGTCAGCCAGGCCTCCCTCTCCAGGCCCCTCCCCTCTGGCACTGTCTCAGGTGCCGGCCGAGGGAGAGGAGATTAGCCAGGAGCCAGGTGTCTCGGATGAGAGCGAAGGAGAGCCGTCATTCCTGGACGCACGCCAACGAAGGTGTGATAAATGGTTGCAGCAGTTAAGGAGGCGTGCTAGTGATTAGAACTGAGTCACTGGACCACACCCCAGAGACTATATAAGAGAGGGTGGTGGCTGGTAAAACCCTGTGACGAACAAAAACAAACTTTGGCTAGTCACTTGAACAACGTCTGAAGCTGCCGAAAGGGATATTGTTTTTGCTGGACTATTTGCAATGCGTATGTAATTTATGTTATCTGTTGCAGTAAAAGCTCTTGGCAGACGGTGATTATATTGCTGCCAAGTTTGAGATAACAACCTGTGTGCGTGCCAAGTACTTTCTTAACCCTCGGCTGGCTGTGTTTGTGTGTGTGTGTGGATGGGGACAGATCACATGAGATCCTCACCATCCTTATGACAGAAGTGGCAGCTATCATCAATGCTCGACCTTTGGTTCCAGTTTCCTTGGATCCTGAAAATCCCAACTATCCTCACCCCAGCCACCTTGCTAACCCAGGAGACAGGTGACTCGCCAGCACCATTAGGGAACTTCGTTGAAGTCCACAAGCCTTAAAGTTGCCAAGGTTGGAGACCTCTGCTCTAATGAGAGGGAGAAGGGAACTCACCACAATTGTTCTTTCCAGCTGACCTAGATACCAGGGGTGAAATCTAAAATTTGTTACTGCCGGTTCTGTGGGCGTGGCTTGGGGGGGGGTAATGTGACTGGGTGGGCGTGGCCAACTTTTTTTTTTTTACTTTTAAAAGCATTTTTTCTATAACCTTAAGAGGTTGCAGTAAAAATGCTTTTAGAAGCCTCTGACGATCAGGCAATTCAGCTGGGATCGCCAGAGGCTTTTAAAGGCATTTTTTTCCCTACAACCTCTTCGGCCGAAGAGATTGTAGAAAAAATGCTTTTAAAAGCCTCTGATGATCCCAGCTGAACCGTGCAATCATCAGAGGCTTTTTTTTTTTTTACTTTTAAAAGCATTTTTTTGGCTGAAGAGGTTGTAGAAAAAATGCTTTGAAAAGAAAAAAAAAGCCTCTGATGATCGCACGGCTCAGCTGGGCATGGGGGAGGGGGTGCAGGGATTTTTGCTACTGGTTCTTCGAACTACCCACTGCCATCGCTACCGGATCGGGCGATCTGGTCAGAACCGGGAGCATTTCACCCCTGCTAGATACCATAGAGAGTGAGCTGGTTTGGGTGAGAGAAAGGTACTCAGTGGCCTCCTGCACTAAGTGTTTGAATTTTTTTTTCTTTTTTCTATACATTTTTCCCTTTTTTGTTGTTAGTGTTGGATTGTATGTTTTTCTGTTTTGCATTTTATTAATTAACATTTACATCAAAATGTTAGTGATGAAGTGAGAGAACAAGAGAAGCATTAAAACAGGAGCAAATTGCTAAGGACATTCAAGTTATATCTTCTTGGTTCCTTGTGCAGAGGTTTTTTACCCACCCTTGGTAAAGGTAAAGGTTCCCCTCGCATATACGTGCTAGTCGTTCCTGACTCTAGGGGGCGGTGCTCATCTCCATTTCAAAGACAAAGAGCCAGCGCTGTCCGAAGACGTCTCCATGGTCATTTGGCTGGCATGACTAAACACCAAAGACGCACGGAACGCTGTTACCTTCCCACCAAATGTGGTCCCTATTTTTCTACTTGCATTTTTTATGTGCTTTCGAACTGCTAGGTTGGCAGAAGCTGGGACAAGTAACAGAAGCTCACCCCGTTACCTGGCACTAGGAATTCAAACCGCTGAACTGCCGACCTTTCGATTAACAAGCTCAGCATCTTAGCCACTGAGCCACCACATCCCTCCACCCTTAGTCCTGTGGAATTTTTAGATCTTGTGAAAAATCTGGATGTAAGTACCACCACCAGAAGGATTTGCAATTAGCTGACCAAGAACACCCAGCATGTAGTATTCAATGGAACTACTTTAAGGTCTTGTCTTTGGCCCAATACTCTTCAACATCTTTATAAATGATTTAGATGAGGGAATGGAGGGAGAATTCATCAAATTTGAGGATGAAACCAAACTAGGGGAATTGCTAATATTTTGGAAGAGAGGCTCAAGGTATTTCCTTCAAATAAGAAGTATCTTATTACATACAAATTGCCATGACTTACTAATTGCAGATTCTACCAAATGCAAATTAGTGTTGCTTGCTATGTATAAGACTAGGTAAGATAAAAGAATACCAGCTGGGTGGTACTTAATATAGTTTTTATCGTGCAGGAATAAATTAATTGTTAAATGGTCCATCATTAATTTACAAACTATTTGGGGGATTATTCAATTTCTACAGTTGCTGATCTCAGCCAAGTGACTCTAGGCACCTTACAACTCTAAAACTCAGAGGTTCTTCAAGATCAGTAAAAAGTATCACTAAAACAGAGTTTTGCTAGCAGTACAGATTTTCTTTTTCAGCGGGAGGTCAAAAAACAGTTATACGTTCACAGTGGATTACAGCACAGTATACAATCTATTTTCTTATTGGTTATGTTTGAATTCTACTTTTTTTTTTCCTTCAGGAATTCCAGACAGCTTATATTATTCCCCATAATAGCAACCTTGTGAGGCTAAGAGCCTACCCTACTTTTTGGAGAATGGACCTCTGCATATTATGTAAATGTCAAACATAGCATTTACAGTGGCTTCTTGCAGGTTCACAGACTTTTATGAAAGACCCAGTGCAAAAGAAATTATTTTACATATTTCCCCAATTTCCTGTGAAAACACACCCACAAGCTACTTCCAGTTTCATGACATTGTTTAGCAATGAACCATTAGACAAGCAAGGTCACCTCTAGTGCCTTTTCTTTTTCTCCCTGCAGAGGCTTTAGAGACATTTAAACAGAATATTATTTGAGATTGAAGCACTAGCACTTAGATTTATATACCGCTTCATAGTGCTTTACAGCCTTCTCTAAGTGGTTTCCAGAGTCAGCATATCGCCCCCAACAACCTGAGTCCTTATTTTATCGACCTTGGAAGGATAGAAGGCTGAGTCAACCTTGAGCCAGTGGTGAAATCTGAACCGGTTTGCTACCAGTTCACTGATCATGCATGCGCGCTGTGCACCAAGCGTGTGCTGTGCGTGCACATGTGCAGTGCATGCCAAATGTATGCTGCATGCATGTGCAAGCATGGTGCATGCCAAACATGCGCTGCACGCACATACATAGTACACAGCAAAAGGAGGCTCGGGTAAGTAGAACAGTGAGGGGGTTCAGCTGTGCTGAGCAATTTAGCTTCGCTAGAAAGCAGGATTTCCTGCTTTCTAGCAAAGCTAAACCGTGCGGCATAGCTGATCGTCAGAAATACCGGTTCAGAGGAACTGGTAGCTTTTTTTAACTTACCAGTTCACCTGAACCAGTAGTTTTTATTACTACTGGTTCACCCGAATCAGACCGAACCGGTAGCATTTCCACCCCTGCCTTGAGCCTGTCATGATTGAACTGTTGGCAGTGAGCAGAGTTAGCCTGCAATACTGCATTCTAACTACTGCCCCACCACAGCTCTTGAAACCTAATTTGCTTTGACTATATATGTTTTCAGGCTATAATGCTGAACGAAAAAAAATATGTGGATGTGACTATTTCTAATTACGTTACTCACATTTTACATTTAAAAAAGAATGCACTAAATACACATTGGCTGGCTACTTTTCTTGCTTGAAATAGCCCAAATTTTCTTCCTCAGTCTTGCCTGGTAGACTGTATTCTGTCTTCCCCAGTCCTGGAGGAATAATTTTGGTGTAGTAGAAAGCTCCTATGTCCATCCTACTTTTTGATTCTCCAGTGACTCTTCTCGATCTCATCCAAAAACTCTTTGCAGCAATCTTCTCCAGAACTGCCCTTCAACCTATAAGCTTCCATCAGTATAACACTGCCCAGTCCAGTTTAGATTTATCAATCAGCATTCCTCTTTATTTAAACCAAGCAGCAAATTTTCAATGGCCATTGCTATTTGTTGTTAGTTGCAAAGTTGTGTCCAACCCATCGTGACCCCATGGACAACATTCCTCCAGGCCTTCCTGTCCTCTACCATCCTCTGGAATCTATTTAAGCTCACACCTACTGCTTTAGTGACTCCATCCAGCCACCTCATTCTCTGTCATCCCCTTCCTCTTTTGCCCTCAATCTTTCCCAGCATTAGGCTCTTCTCCAATGAATCCTTCTTTCTCATTAGGTGGCCAAAGTATTTGAGTTTTATCTTCAGGATCTGGCATTCTAAAGAGCAGTCAGGGTTGATCTCCTCTAGGACTGACCGGTTTGATTGCCTTGCAGTCCAAGGGACTTGCAGGAGTCTTCTTCAGCACCATAGTTCATAGTTCAAAGGCCATTGCTGTAAGTGTCAACACATTTCTCCTCCTTATCTTTTTTTTTTTATTTACAGGATCCTCTCTGATGTTCTTAAGACTCTATCTTTGAGGCTACTTCAACAGTCCCTCTTTCTCCTGTGAGAACATTTTTCCATGCTTTGTTGGTTCAACTTAATTTCTACTCATCATTTCATTAAAACAAACTTTTTGAGTGTCTGATTAAGTATGTGAACAGACACTAGGAAGCCATAGCTTTTAATAATACCACTTGGTTAAAAAAAAAAAAGCAGCTACATGCATTTCTGCATTATAAAAAACGTAGTACTAAGAATGTACAGATTTAGCTGTTTCTGTTATGATAATAAATCCCTCTCTTTCTCCTTCTAAAAATTTCAGTGATACAGAGAACAAAGAGTTTTCTACTAATTTACCCGAAGGCTTGTTCCACACTTTCCTGCAATTTGTTATTTGCCAAATGGATCAACATTTCTTTAATAAGTTTATTGTAAGGCTTCTAATTTGCCTTTTTCACATACTGTCTTTATGTGACAGGATATGTAGAACACACTGTCTGAAGAAAATAATTGCTCTTTTTTATTAAATGTGTGATTTCTCTTCTGCATAAGAAAAGGAATTATTTATCAGTAAGTTACAATAGTGGCTAAGGGTAGGTACCAAAGATCAAGACGGAGTTCCCACTATATAGGTATTTCAGTGCTCTGTATATCAATACTTTATCACTCTCACTCTGGAAACATTGCCATTATGAAAGTGTGTTTATTCCTGTAGAGACCTGAATATATAAGGATATTAGCATAACCTGTGGCTCTAGGCTGCATGTGATCTCACAAAACCTTGGGGGCAGTGTTGAGAACCCCTCAAAAAGTAGCAATAGCAGTAGCAATAGCAATAGCACTTATATACTTCTCCTGCTCTTAGCGGCTTTTGATACCATCGACCATGGTATCATGCTGCGCCGGTTGGAGGGGTTAGGGGCACCGTGTTGCAGTGGTTCTCCTCCTTCCTCTCTGACCAGTCACAGTTTGTGTTGATGGGAGGCCAGAGGTCAGCCCCGAGGCACCTTGTATGTGGGGTGCCGCAGGGGTCGGTCCTCTCGCCCCTTCTGTTCAACATTTATGTGAAGCCGCTGGGTGAGATCATCCGTGGTTTCAGGGTGAAGTACCATCAGTACGCTGATGACACTCAGCTGTACATCTCTACCCAGGACCACCCCAATGATGCCCTTGACATGATGTCCTGGTGCCTGGAGGCCATACGGATCTGGATGGGGAGAAACAGGCTCAAGCTCAACCCATCCAAGACCGAGTGGCTGTGGCTTCCAGCGTCCCAATATACTCAGTTGGTGCCATCTCTGACTATTGGGGGCGAGTCGCTGGCCCCCACAGAGAGGGCTCGCAACTTGGGTGTCCTCCTGGATGCACAGCTGTCTTTAGAAGAGCATATGATGGCCGTGGCCACGGGGGCTTTTTATCAGGTTCACCTGATTCGCCAGCTGCGTCCCTTTCTGGATCAGGATTCCTTACGCACCGTCACTCATGCCCTCATCACTTCCCGCCTGGACTATTGCAATGCTCTCTACATGGGGCTCCCTTTGAAGAGCACCTGGAGGCTCCAGCTGGTCCAGAATGTGGCCGTGCGGGTGATTATGGGAGCGTCATGGTGCTCCCATGTAACACCTCTCCTGCGTGAGCTGCACTGGCTCCCGGTGGTCCTCTGGGTGCAATTCAAGGTGTTGGTGATCACCTTTAGAGCGCTCCATGGCTTAGGGCCAGGATATTTACGGAACCGCCTTCTGCCACCGAGAGCCTCCCACCAGCCAGTACGCTCTCACAGAGAGGGGCTCCTCCAGGTGCCATCCGCCAAACAATGCCGACTGATGGCCCCCAGGGGGAAAGCTTTCTCTGTGGGAGCACCTGCCCTCTGGAATGAGCTCCTCCTGGAGATACGGACGATTCCGGACTTACGTACTTTCCGTCGCGCCCTCAAAACCTTTTTATTTCATTAAGTCGGGATGGCCTAATCTCTCCAATTGTGTATTTTAATTTGGATTTTTAATGGGGGATTTTAACTGTCAGGCCAAATTGTTTAATTCATTTTTAAATTGTTTTTATATTTTGAATTTGATGTTTTTTACTTATGGCTGTTCACCGCCCTGAGTCCTTCGGGAGAAGGGCGGTATATAAATTTAAATATTAAATTAAATTAAATTAATAATGCTTTACAGCATTCTCTGAGTGGTTTACAATGTCAACATTCCCCCCAATCAACATTCAGGATAACATGAAATGTTAATACCACTTTATAATGCCTTGTTAAGGTCACACTTGGAATACTGCATTCAGATTTGGTCACCATGATGTAAAAAAGATATTGAGACTCCAGAAAGAGTGCAGAGAAGAGCAACAAAGATGATTAGGGGGTTGGAGGCTAAAACATATGAAGAACGGTTGCAGGAGTTGGGTTTGTCTAGTTTAATGAAAAGAAGGACTAGGGGAGACATGATAGCAGTGTTCCAATATCTCAGGGGTTGCCACAAAGAAGAGGGAGTCAAGCTATTCTCCAAAACACCTGAGGGTAGAACAAGAAGCAATGGGTGGAAACTAATCAAGGAGAGAAGCAACTTAGAACTAAGGAGAAATTTCCTGACAGTCAGAACAATTAATCAGCGGAACAACTTGCCTCCATAAGTTGTGAATGCTTCAACACTGGAAATTTTTAAGAAGATGTTGGATAACCATTTATCTGAAGTGACGTAGGGTTTCCTGCCTAAGCAGGGGGTTGGACTAGAAGACCTCCAAGGTCCCTTCCAACTCTGTTATTCTATTCTATTCTAAATTAAAACCTCTGCTCTTCATAGGCTTTTGGAGTCAACTTCTAAATAATTATATATGCTTTCTTTTGGTTTAAATCGTAGTTTTATTGCAAATATATAATGTATTATTTCTTTTAAAATAATACATTGAGTACTTTTCATTCTCTATCTGCCAAGCCAGTTCGTCCTCAATGAATGAATGAGGAAGGGTGTTTTGGGTGGGCCATATCAGTCCCAATGGGCTCCAACATTATAATATCAACTCAGGTGCTGTTTACCCTAATTTCTTGCAACTTTCAAAGTGGTTTGAGTCCTGGACTTTAAATAAGGCTTCATCCGTTTCATCATCATATCAGCACAAAAGCAATGAGTAGAATTCTATGAGAATCTTTTACTGAGGAAAATTATTCTGTCAGCTGAATAGAAGCGATTCATCCTTCTACTAAAGGTCTCTAAAATTTCAGAAGGATCGCATGAAGGATTTCCACAGATGGGAAATGCTTCTTTAGCAGTAGGGAGTCTTAACCATGATCCCTGACAGCAATGCCTAGATTTCTCCCTGCCTCTTCATTACTGTTCAAAGGAAGTAAAGTGATGATAACTTATTAGGTCAGGAACTTGGCTTGGGTGGACTCAGTGGGACATTTTGGCACAACATTAATATCAAGAGGCTGAGAAAACTTAAAGTAGCCTATGCTCACCAGTCAGTACTCAAAAACTCCTAGAATTCTCAGCATGCTGACTGGGGAATTCTGGGAGTTGAAGTCCATACTTCAGGAAGGCACTAAATTTAGGAGACACTATTCTAATGGATACCCTAAAAATACATTACTGAGAAAAAACCCTTAACAGGAAGAGGAAAACCCCCAAACAATGCAATGTAGATGAAGTATGCTAAGTGATATGTTTTTGAAGGAGGTGGAGGACTGGAATAAAATATCTTAGAAGAGGACACAGAAAATTATTTTCTTGCCAATCTCACTTGTAATTAAGATATACATGCACTGGGAAACATGAAAAAAATAACATTTTTCACAATTACCAACAGAAAACAAAATAAATTACAGAATGCGCAGAAATGGATAGACTTACAAAGGAATTACAAGAGAAAGACGATACTGATTACTATTTAGTGTGGCAAAGATGGTATAGCTGGCTGGAGGAAAAGATAGGAACATAAAAATAACCTTGACTATCTAACAGGAAATGTTCAGAATTAAACAAGGAGTAGATTATAATGTTTCTATATACAAATATGTAAATATAGATATAGATATGAATAGAGTAAGATAAGAAAAATTAGAAAAATAACCCACTGATGTGATATTTTTAAGAGTCAGCCATAAGACTGAATCGATGTTTGTTTGTTTTGTATGTTGTCTTAATGTATTTACGTTTGTTTGTATAATTTTTATCAATAAAAACTGTAAAAAAAAAGAAAAAGAAAAAAATAACATTTCTTTTTTTTAAAAAAGCATATATTGCAATTTAATGGTACTGTATATGCGAATCAAAATGAGATCTGTGTGCTTGCCAATCTCTTTGCCCCCTATCCTTTAAATCAGTCTCTCTGCTGATCTCATGCCCGCCCTGAATGCTGAATAAAATATTTGTCAATTGTATTTTTTTAGGAGTTTTTCCAGTTGTTAATGGAAGTATGATTTCACTTGACTCCCCCTCCTTCCTTAGGCTTGAAACAATTCCCTCTTATGAAAATGAAATATTGTGAGTTAAATTACTGTGCACAGCCTCTGGGGATAAACTATGACAGCTATGATGAGGATAACAGGAAAGCAATTACAAAATAAAGGAATAGACATTTTGAGGGTTGCTGCTTAGAGCTTTAATATTGACTTGGATGCACTTCTTAGCTCCCCTTCAAAAACGCATTTGCCATTGGAATGTTTTCCATCACTGTCTCCACTGCGACTTGCTAATAAATCCTAAATTACGTGTAGACATACAAACTTGGTTTAGCCCTCATTATTCCTAGAATGTGAACTTAATTAAAGAGATAATTTACTCAAAGTATTGTAATTCACCCACAGATACAAACTGAGATAAACAGAATTATAAAAATAGAAAAAAATCCTATCAGGCATTGCATGAGTAACCAGATATGTCAAGGAATTGCACAGCAGCTGTCCAGATAAAGTCGGAGACACTGATACAAATTAGTTGTCTTTTATATATAAATATATTTATCATTCATAAAGGAAGAAGACAAAATAGTCAGGGACATAGTATACAGTAGACAGTATACACAGAAGAAAAAGGAGGGGGAAAAGGGAAATGCACCCTTTATACTTACAGCAACCAATCATAGTGTATGTAGATTGCATCATGGATGAGTCGGCATTCTCTAACCAACTACAACTGTGTATTGTGCACTTTACTGTCCCAGCTACTAAATTCAGATATTGCATGAGTAATTAGATGTTTCTTGGGTAGATAATTGAATCAGGTGCTATGGAAGTGTTTTGCAGTCTGAGAAAACTTTTCATTAATTTTATACTTTTTTTCGGCTGTTTATGGGATTGTTACAGACAATATACCATGCTACAGTTACAGTTCCATACATCCTCGCTTAGTGACCAATCATTCACTGATCACTTGACGTTACAATGGCGCTGAATGATGAAATTTACAACTCATCGTTGAAATTGCGGTTGTCACAGGATCACAATTCAAGTGCAATTGGCGCACAATTACAACAGTTGTGGAATCCTAAGGTTCTGATTGAAGAATTCTGGGAGTTGAAATCTAACTTCTAAAAGTTGCCAAGTTTGAAAAAAACGTTATTTGTACATCACCAGATATCATATGACTTGAAGTTTTAGATATGAATAGGTCACCTGAGATGGGGGATTCGGTGCCTTATTATAATTATGTACTTTTTGATTTTCAGAATGCCCTTCCGAACAATGGTACACTGAAAATTGATAACAAATGGGAAAGAAACTATTGAAAATTTCCATTTGCACTTTTTTAATTGAGATGGCAGAGCTAAAAAAATATCGGAGCTTGATGCTGTAAACAGTGAGTTGTGATCATGCATGAATTAACTGTAACTCCTTGTAAGGGAGTAAGGTTGGAGTTGCTGTGTGTTCTTTTCAAAAGTAGCTGTAGTTATGCAGACAAGCTCCAACAGGGAGGAAAAGGGAATGGGGGAAAGGGAGTGTGAGATACAAGGGGGAAGAGAAAAAGAAAGAAAAGGGGGCATTGGCTTTCAACTCTTCCTAGCACAGTACAAGATAAAACACATTCCAACTTCAACTTTTTGCTTTTACACATTAATACCGTGTTTCCCCAAAAATAAGGCCCTGTCTTATATTTTTTTGAATCCCGAAATAAGCGCTTGGCCTTATTTTCGGGGAGGTCTTATTAGTTTGGGGTTCATGGAGAAAACCACAGTAAATGGTGGGGACTGGTCAGTCATGAATTTAAATATTTTCGGGGAGGGCTTATTTTAGTGCATGCGCTCAAAAGCCTGATTGGGCTTATTATCGGGGGATGTCTTATTTTAGGGGAAATAGGGTATATAACTAGCAGTGGTGGGTTGCTACTGGTTCGCACTGATCAGGCAAACCGGTAGTGGCATGAGGCTCTACCCACCGGCCCGGACGCTTCTGCGCATGCGCACGAGCGAACCAATAGTGACAGGATTTGGAACCCGCCCCTGATACCTAGCCATTTCTATAAATCTTTCTAATCAACAAAACCAAGATCAAAGTTTCATTTTTTTTCTTCACAAGCACAAATTTCAGAAGTGATATCCAAATAAGAATATATTTTCCTCTTTAAATAAAGTAATCAATTTAACCCTTCCTGCTTTATCTTCTTTGCCATGGAAATAATGTGTATTTCTATTTGCACCTAGTAATCTTTGTGAGCTGTCATCATTTTTATTTACAAAATGTATTGTATTCTTTCAAATCCATTGGCCTTACTGAAAGAAAATCTATGGATCTATTCTTAAATGCATCTCTCAGCAGATAACGACAACCACAGCAGATTTTGGAGTCAAAGCAAAAAAGTGCTGATCATATTCACTGAGATCTGTCCTATTTGCATTCATTTGGAATTTGGGTTATTCTAGTTATTCTAAAAAGAAAAAAATAATATAGTCCCAAGGCTTTAAATACTTTATTCCAATAAATAATATTTAGATTGAGTCTGTGATCTCCTTTCTCTCTCTCTCTCTCTTTTTTAAATCTTAAAAGGCCTTCATGGCTTGGGAACTCCATAATTTAGAAAGTGTCTAAGTGTCCACTGAGATTTCTCCTAAAGAAACCTGCTCTGTTTGAGAGATGAAATGATCTGCAGAGAAGAACAATGTCTGTTCTAAAAACTATAGAATTCTCAAAATGGCTTAATTCTAGGTAGATGGAGTCCTTTTTGAGCCATTCCTTCAAAAACAAAGAACAATTGTTCAGGTGAGTTCAATTACAGATTTATACTGAGGAAAAATAGTAACCATTCTTCAAAATAGTAACCATTCTTTAAAACCATTCTTCACATTTATTGAACAGTTATGATCTATCTTTAAAAAGTCTAGGGTATTAGATCTTAATTTTTTTTCTTGTTTTAAACATTTTCACCACTTCATAGGATAATTTTTACTTAAATTCAAATAGATTTTTAAATTATTATTATTGTATACTTTATTCATTAAATATGAAACTCAGTCAACTGAACATTCAAAAATGCATCACAAATACCATTGACTGGTGCTAATGGTTGATACGGGTTGCTGCCAGCATCCTAGGTATCAACCAAGTTATTATTGCAAGAAGCTGCAATTTGCTGATGTATCTTATAAAATTCTTGACATGGTACCAAGTGCCCCGATGACAATGCGTATCACTATTACATGTTTCATCCATAGCCGTGTAGTTTCAATGGCCAGGTTGCAATATTTCATGATTTTTTCCAGTTCTTTTTCTTCGACTCTGGCATCTCCTGGTACCGTGATGTCAATAAATTGTACATTTCGGTTTTCAACAACTGTGATATCTGGCGTGTTGTGTTCCAAAAGACGATCCGTCTGTATTCGAAAATCCCACAAGATCTTCACCTTCTCATTTTCTATAACTTTTTTCACTTTATGTTCCCATGACTTTTTGGATGCAGGTAAGTTGTATTTTTTACATAATGACCAGTGGATTAATTTAGCAACTCGGTCGTGTCTAGCTTTGTAATCAGTTTGTGCAATTTTGCTGCATTCACATATTAAATGTGAAACAGTTTCAACTTTGTTGTTGCAAAGTCAGCAGTTTGGATTGTCGGTGGATTTTTGTATCTTCGCTTTCATTAGTTTGTAGTGCTTGTTCTTGAGCAGCGAGTATTAAACCTTCCGTTTCTTTCTTGATGGTTCCCATCTTAAGCCATGCCCATTAATGGAATAATAATAATGAACTGGAAAACTTGGACCAGAAAATGCACAAACTTTTGAATATGCACCATGCTTTACATCCACAAAGTGACATCAACAGGTTGTACCTGCCAAGAAAAATAGGGGGCAGAGGACTATTGCAAATCCATCAAACTGTAGAAGAAGAAAAACGAAGTTTGAATTATTATGTGAACCAAAGTACATAAAAATTGCTGCAGGCTGTGAAAACAGAGAACATTATAAAAACAACAGAAACAAAGGCAGAATATAAGGAAAAACAGCTGGATGACAGATTAAATAGATGGAAAACCAAAGTTTTGCATGGACAGCACTTGAAAAATATTGAAGGAAAAAGTGATGACAACTTTACATGGGCAGGGCTTAAGATGGGAACCATCAAGAAAGAAACGGAAGGTTTAATACTCGCTGCTCAAGAACAAGCACTACAAACTAATGCCATGAAAGCGAAGGTGAAGATCTTGTGGGACTTTCAAATACAGACAGATCATCATTTGGAACATAACACACCAGATATCACAGTTGTTGAAAACCAAAACGTACAATTTATTGACATAGCAGTACCAGAAGATGCCAGAGTCGAAGAAAAAGAACTGGAAAAAAAATCAGAAAACATCGCGACTTGGCCATCAAAACTATGCGATTATGGATGAAGCATGTAACAGTGATATCCATTTTCATCGGGGCACTTGGAATTTTATAAGATACATCAACAAATTGCAGCTTCCTGCAATAATAACAGCAGAATTGCAAAAAACTGCACTACTTGGAACATCGTACATTTTAAGAAGGTACTTGGTTGATACCTAGGACGCTGGCAGCAACCCGTATCAATCATTAGCACCAGTCAATGGTATTTGTGATGCATTTTTGAATTTTCAGTTGACTGTGTTTCATGTTTAATGAATAAAGTAAATAATAATAATAATAATAATAATAATAATAATAATAATAATAATAATAATAATAATACACCTGAAATGATGAATGGATGACAACTGGAAGGACATTTTTGATCCAAAAAGATAAAGAAAAAGGAAAGGACCCTGGAAACTATAGGCCAATCACCTGTTTGCCAACAACATACAAGCAAACCAAATCTATGGATACTTGGAAAGAAATAACTTGCTTCCTGTAGAACAGAAAGGATGCTGCAAAAACTCAAGAGGAACAAAAGACCAATTGCTGATTGACAAGCTAATCCTAAAGAATTCAAAGAAAAGACGAACCAACCTGTTCATGGCTTGGATAGACTACAAGAAAGCGTTTGATTCAGTTCCCCATAGCTGGATCAAGAAATGCCTGGAAATCTTTGGCATCAGCAGCAACATACAAAAATTTATGGAATCTTCAATGAACCTCTGGAAAACGAAACTTATGGCTAATGAAGAAGAACTGGGTGAAGTTGAAATTAAACAAGGCATTTTCCAGGGCGATTCCCTTTCACCTCTACTTTTTATATTTTCAATGCTACCATTGACAATCATTTTGAAGAAGATGAACTGTGGATACAAACTTGCAAAGAAAGGAATGAAAATCTTGCACTTGATGTACATGGATGATTTGAAGCTGTTTGGTAAAACAAAAGAACTGAATTTATTAATTGAAAACACAAAAGAATTCAGCCAAGACATCAGTATGCAGTTTGGAATTGACAAATGTGCAACAATGGCAACCAAAGCAGGCAAGATCATAGAAGAGGATGGAATAGAACTAGAGAATGAAGAAATGATAAAGGCAGTAAAATCAGAAGAAGGCTACAAGTACTTGGGGATTTTAGAGGCATCTGACTTAATGCATAATAAAGTCAAGGAATTAACTTCAGCCAAGTACATTTGACGAATTTGTAAGATATTAATGTCCAAACTGAGTGGAGGAAACATCATAAAAGCCATAAATATCTGGGCTATACCTGTGATTCGATACTCTGCAGGAATAATTGACTGGACTCAGATGGAGTTAGACAATTTGGACAGAAAAACAAGGAAGCTTATGACAATGAATCATGCCTTGCACCCTAAAAGTGATGTTGACCGATTATATTTACCAAGAGCAGAGGGTGGTCGAGGATTCCTACAAGTAAAGCAGACTGTGGAAGAAGAAAAACACAGCTTGAATGATTACATCCAGAAAAGCGAAGAACCAATGATTAAGGAAGTAAATAAAGGAGGCCTTTTAAAGACAACTAAAACAAAAGCAGAATATAAAAAAGAAGTAATTGAGCAGCGAACTGAAAATTGGAAAAGCAAAGCTCTGCATGGCCGATACTTGAAAAGCATTGAAGGCAAAGCTTACCAGAAATTAACTTAGAACTGGTTAAGATCAGGAGTACTGAAAAAAGAAACAGAAGGCTTTATTTTGGCAGCTCAAGAACAAGCCCTAGCCACAAACTGCCTGAAGGCAAAAATCCAACATGTTACCACTAACAGCAAATGCCACCTCTGTAATGAGAAAGATGAGACAGTCGACCACCTGATCAGTGGGTGCAGCAAAATTTCACAAACTGACTACCTACAACACTATGACCGCATTGCTAAGATCATTCACTGGAAATTGTGCCAGAAGTTTGGATTTGAGTACAGCAAAAACCACTGGGAACATCAGGTTAAGAAAATTCTAGAGAATGAGAAACTTATGATCTTGTGGGACTTCAGGATTCAGACTGACAGGCACTTGGTCCACAACACACCTGACATAACAATAGTTGAAAAGAAAAAAGTATGGTTCATTGACATTGCAATACCTGGTGATGCACGGATTGAAGATAAGCAGCAAGAAAAAATCACAAAGTACCAGGACTTGCAAATTGAAGTTGAGCAACTGTGGAAAAAGAAATCGTATGTTGTCCCAATTGTAATTGGAGCCCTTGGAGCAATACCCAAAGGGCTACCTCGCTATTTAGAAATTCTAAATTTACCAGACTTGAATATTTTGACTCTACAAAAAACGACCCTACTCGGAACAGCTTACATCCTCCAATAATACCTGAACAGTTCCTAGGTCCTTGGTTAGGACTCGAGCTGCTAAGCTATTAACCAGCCTCAAAGGCTGTGAATCTCACCAAAGATTAACAACAACAACAACAACAACAACAATAATATAAATAAAATATAAAATAAAATAAAACAAGAAAACCACCAGAGAAAAATAACATTACTGTAGATAGAAAAATCCACACCAATAAAGCTGAGTTATTGTACTACAAAGCTATTAAAAACCAAAAATGAATAATCATTTTTCTTGAGGGATATCAACATTGTTTGGAAGTAATGCTAAACCATACGTTAACATTTCAAGGCAAATTTCGATGAGCCTTCAGCACCTGAGATCATTCTTACCTGCTGTTCTGCATTTGGAAATGTTTCTTGCCTTAATTGCTTTTTTGCTCTGGAAAATACAGATGCTGAACAGATTTCTTGTCATCTCTAATTAAAACTCATCATTAATGGGCAAAAATGCTAATGGGCAAAAATGTTCTTCATATTAGAGGAATAATAAAAAAATCAGGTATACAGATTTATAACTAATGTTCACAATCAATGCTCTGTAATTCAAAATCTGAATTCTGTTTCATAGTTTTCTTACTGATTACTGATTACTTATAAATGATTTTGCAAATGGAACATTAAAACAATAATAAGAATTGAACTGTGCCCAGAGAAATTGATGTTTTTCCAGTATGTTAGAGGACTATACGTTTTGGGTTTTCTTGTCAAAAAGCATAATGCTTAGAAATTCTGATGTGAAAAACAAGGTGTCTTTTTATGTTTAAGATGCCAAAGGAGTAAGATTGTGATTTAAAGTTAGATACTGTTCTGGGTATCAATCCATCTTTTCCCCCTTCTATTCAATCCTGCCTAATTCTCAGAAGGCTGTCTAGAATGTTTTTCAGAAGTGGTTTGCCATTGCTTATTTCCTAGAGCTGAGAGAGATGATTGGCCCAAGGTCACGTCGTTGGCTTTGTGCCTAAAGTGGGACTAGAACTCACAGTCTCCTGATTTCGAGCCTCATGCATTAACTATTACACCAAACAGACTCTTTTTTTCTAGTTTTAATTTATTGTTGTAAACTAACAAGGTTTTGAAAAGTATAGAGTCAATAGCAACAGAGAAGAAGTTATGTGATTAAATTACAAGCCGTCTTCATAAATTTCACCCTTTCCAACTAACAGAGGTTTGTTTGGCTGCCAATATTTAAATTTATCCGAATTGCATTTTTAGCTTTATGTAAAGCTAAACAATCAATGAGAAATTACTTGTTCTTAAAAGATTTCCACACACAATCCCTGGAGACTTATTTAATGCATAACATGAATTCTCAATTCTTCTCTGCCAACTATGTCTTCAAAATCTACTGCAGAAGACTGAAGGATCTTCTGAAGCAGATTTTAGGGTGCACAAGCCCTCCAAAGGAAAAATGGGAGAATCACCCCTTAAAATTTGTCAGCGATAAAATTTGTCTGCTGACAGAAGCCTAATATTTCCGTCTTTGGAAACTAACTAAATCCCTATTTAATATGCCTTTCGAATGACTTTTAATGAGAAATGAGGTATTATCCAGAGCAAGCTCAGCTAGGGTTAAGCTAATATTTCTGACAAGAAATAATATAATTCGAAGCTACCTGTTTAAGAGGAAGAATTTGATCAAATTTAAGAACTAGGATTGGTCTCTTGGGATTGCTATAATGATATTTTTTATCTTGTAACAAATTCAGGAAAGCATAGGGTTCTCAAGAGATTAAATTGAGTTGCAGAAACAGAATAACTATTTGTAAGAAAAGCTGCTAGGAATTGGGGGAAAACATTGATGTGGGAAAAATATATACCTACATATCCACGCTCAATTTTCTATAAAGTGGAGTCCAGGGACAGATAACGTGCTTTTCTTTCTTGCTTTTATGGTTAGCACATTATCTATATGCAAGGTTGATAGACTTAAAATTATCTTGTCATTTCTCCTTTTAGTGGAAGTTATTACTAGATAAATGAGCTTTTAGGAAAAAAAAATGTTTTCAAGAGCAATTGTTAAGATCGATCATATTTACATCCTCCTGAACTTGAAGAAAAATCATAGCATGCTTTTGTGGCAAGATTTATTTGTTCAGAGGTTTGCTCCAGGAAAGTACATGCAGCATGCGTGTCACAGAATAATATCACCAAAATATGTATACTAGAGTAAAATATATATACAGAAAAACATTTTGTTCAAAAAATTTTTTTGAAAGGAACATGGCTAATCTTTGACTTAGGAACACTATTGAATTGGGTACCTTGGTCACAAGTTGCAGTTATTTAGTAAGGCAACCATGTGATCGCCTCACTCAACAACCGCAATCCCGTCCCTTCACGTTGTGGTTGCTAAGCGACCAAGTAGGTCGTTAAGTGGATGGAATGAAGGAGTTATCTGCTGAAAGAGGTCAGGATGCTTCCCACTTTGCATCATTTTGAAGGGTATAGAAAGCTGGAACAAATGTCTATGGGGATTCTCAATCATCCAGGTCATGGTTGTCTCAAAGGTGCTTTTTTCAAGAGGCAACTGGACTTTCTTGTTTTTCTTTGAAGACTTTTTGCTTCTCATCCAATTACATTCATTGCAGACAGCTGGTCATTTGCATTCTTTTAGACAGTTGTTGAGGCCACTGGGGGTATATCTGTGTCCTCGGGGTCAGCTGAGTCATTGAGAAGTTGGAGCTGTGCTTTCTGCAGGATGTTTTCTGCCCTGTATCCAGGGGCGAAATCCAGCAGGTTCTGACAGGTTCTGGAGAACCGGTAGTGGAAATTTTGAGCAGTTCGGAGAACTGGCAGCGGAAATTTTGAGTAGTTCAGAGAACTGGCAAATATCACTTCTGGCTGGCCACAGAGTGGGGTGGGAATGGAGATTTTGCAATATCCTTCCCCTGGAGTGGGGTGGAAATGGAGATTTTGCAGTATCCTTCCCCTGCCACGTCCACCAAGCCACGCTCACCAAGCCACACCACGCCCACCAAGCCACGCCCACAGAACTGGTAGTAAAAAAGTTTGGATTTCACCACTGCCTGGATCCCTTCACTCTTGAACACAGGTACAGGCTGTTGGGAATGAGTCTTATTGTCTGTATCTCAAACTGAAACGCAAATGATTCCCATAGTCTGCAATTATATTCCTGCAAATCCATTCAATACTCCCACACTATTTGAAGAGTGGTCATCCCAAAGTAGAGAGCTAAGTGTCTATGGAGATTCTTTGTCATCCAGGCCATGGTTGTCCCAAAGGTGCTTTTTTCCAAGAGGAAAGAAAGTCTTGGTGGAGCAGCGGACTAAAGTGCTGTTAAATAGCACTTAGCTGCCAACTGCCTGCAATTACTGCAAGTTCAAATCTCACCAGGCTCAAGGTTGACTCAGCCTTCAATCCTTCCAAGGTAGGTAAAATGAGGACCCGGATTGTGGGGGCAATAAGCTGACTTTGTATAAAAAAGAACACCGCTTGGGGGGGGCAAAAGCCCTACTAAGCAGGTATATACAAAAGTATGAAGGCTATTGCTTAATGCATTGTAAGCCGCCCTGAGTCTCCGGAGAAGGGCGGCATATAAATCGAACCAATAAATAAATAAATAAAGTAGACTTTCTGGTTTTTCTTTGAAGACGTTTCACCATCGAGTCAGAGCTGAAGAAGCTTCTTGGAGGAGAAGTGAAACATCTTCAAAGAAAAACAAGAAAGTCCAGTTGCTTCTTGAAAAAACCACCTTTGAGACAAAAGCCGGAACAAGGATTTCTATGCTTCAGAAATATTATACTTACTAGTTTTCCAGCCAGAAAGCTAGTGAATGTGATGTTTCTGAAGGTTCTTTCAGAGCACCAGCTCTTGCGATGTTTCTGAAGGCAAGAAAAGCTGGAAAGAGCCATTCTACTTTTGAGAAATATCGTGTTTCCTATCTTTCTGGCTGAAAAGCTAGCAAACACGATGTTTCTCAGCATGTCATGTATCCAACCCCAGACTCTTCTTCAGTCATGAGTCCAGAGGTGGAGGGTGAGTTTGAGTTGTCAGAGGACAGAACAGAGCTAAGCGTTGATCAGGATCGGGGCTCGGAGAGTGTTACCTGACAGAGCAGCTTCAGTTGGGTCAATTGGATAAGCAACAGGCAGAGGCTGAGTAAGGCGAGCCACATCTGCAGCAAGTTGGCTCCAGTCAATGTTGTAGCCCGCCAGCGGCCTGTGTGGATCGTGGCTGATCCCGATGAAGAGGCTGGTGTGGTGTCGCGCCAGCAGCCTGCACAGCCAGAGCTCGCGTCGGATAGCGAGGAGGCTGAAGAGGATGTGGTGCCAGAGGCAGAGACTCAGCCAGGGCCTTCAGAGCCTCCAGAGGCTCCTTCCAGTGGAGAGAGCGAAGTGGAGGAGCCTCTCTTCAATGCTCGGGCACGCAGGGCTGCCAAAGTAGGAATGGCTACTCAGGAGGAGAGGTCTACTCGAGAGTAGGGCTTGAGGATAATTGGCCACTCCCTTAGCCTATTTAAGTTGCACGCAGCTAGTGAGTTCTTGCTGGAAACAACTTATATTATTATCAGAGTATTTTGGTTTATCATATCTTATTTTCTGGGCTGGTTGCCAACCTTTGCCAATCTTGTTTATTCTTGTTACTTAATAAATTTGATAAGGACCGTTGGTGTATGTGAATATCCTCAGAAATCCGGGGCTGGGGCAGAACAGTCAAGCAGCGGAAGCAGCTGCCACTCATTAGCAATGAGGAGGAAGTGGAGTCCACATCTCCTCCTGATTAAAGGACATGTGGAGCAGAGAGGGGACAAGCATAACACCGGTCAGCTAGACTATTCACGAGGAAGCAACCTTGCCTCTCAAGAGGCTAATCCTGTCCTGAGAACTTGAGAGATGCTTGGGCAACATGCCCAGGTCCATTCCATGCCTTGTGTGCTTATGCCGTGTACCCTGACCCGTTTGAATCATGGACTGATTTCTTGGACTTCGTGTGTGCCCATTAGACTCAGTTACCCAGTGACTCTTGCTACACTGAGCTCAGAATCCAGACTTTCAAAGGTGCTTTCTGAGAACCGGTTTGGGGGGTTTGAATAAACACCTGTAGAACTCTTGCCTTTCATACATTGCTGTGTGGGAAGCGGGACAGTACATGGGGACGGGGGGTAGGGGGAGAAACTTCTGTGCTGTGCTGAACAAAGAAGCTCACATCCCAAATATCTTCATTTCTTCAACCCCTCACAGTATGGAAGAGAAAATACGTCCTCAGGTGGCAGCAGCTTGCAACTTTCCCTGCTGGCTTCCCCGTTAACATTGTAAGTCAGGAGTGCAAACAATGTAAGTATAAGTAAGTCTTTTTTTTTTATTGAAAAGTTTTACAAAAAAGAATTTTTTTTCAAATATTTCCCCTTCCCCCCCTCCCTTCCTTCCCCCCCTACCTCCCCCCCCCTGGACTTCCCAGAACAAAATACAGGGTAAAACAATTAACAATCATATGCTAAGCTACAGATTCCTATTCCCCCCTCGACACTTTAACTCGCCTTTTACTTAACTAAATATACATACTCTTAACTTTTTTATTCATTCATAAGCTATTTGATACTTTTTAGTTCAATATTTGTTTTGAATATAATCAATCCATCTTCTCCATTCCGATATATATCTTTCTTGTGAATGATCTTTCAAATATGCTGAAATTTTCGCCATTTCTGCCAAATTTGCCACTTTTAATGTCCATTCTTTAATAGTAGGCAATTCTTCCTTCTTCCAGTATTGCACCACCAAAAGTCTAGCTGCAGTTATTAAATTTAAAATCAATTTAGTCTCTATAACCGTACAATCTGTGATTATACCCAACAAAAACAATTGTGGAGTAAACTTTATCTTCTTTTTAAGAATATTTTGGATTTTAAGTATAAGTAAGTCTTAAGTGTGAACAGATTGCCACGCACCAGAAGTGCAATCACATGACTATGGTAGTGGTGCAGCAGTCATAACTACAAGGACGGGTTATAAGTAATTTTTCCTCATATCTTTGAATGGTCATTAAGCGACCCATTTAAAGTCAAGGACTAGCTTTCCGTTCACAAGAGGAGATCCATGTGAAAACGCACCCTTTTTCTCCTGAAAATTTCATCTGATATATTTTGCATACTGTAATCTGTCCAACAAAACTTGCATTTTGCAAGATCAAAAACTAAGTGAAAGAAAAATAATTAGCCCCATCTCTTTCGGGAGCTGAAGACTATTTTTTTTTCTTCTTCCATAAGAATATTGTGGGAATAATTCCTAGAGATAGATTTATTTAAGAAAGAAGATTAAGTCGCTTTGATTTAAAAAAAACCAAACAAATATATATTCATATACAATATGGCAAAGGAACGAAGCTAAATCTGAAGGCAAAATGTCTTTGATTGTGATGAAAGACTGAGAGATTTAGTGCCAAATGCAAAAGAAATTTAGTGAAGAATGCGAGAATAATGAGAGGTTCTAAATCTGGGACAGACTTTATTTGGTAGATCTTAAGAAAATTTGTCATTGAAGAAAAGAAACAAGAGAAAGTAACAAGAGAGAAAGTAGAACAAATACAAGGGGGGAGAAAAAGTACAAGTTCTGCATAAAAATTTTAAAATGCATTAATTCCTGAACAGAATAAATAAATGGAGATGTAAGGCGATACAGAAGATGCTTGGCAAAGAGTAAAACTAATTATGTTATAAGAGAAATGAAACTTAGATTATTGGGATCCAAATTTTCTTTCTCTGCTCCACTGCAGAATTTCCCTCCTGCACACAGAGGTGAGCTGCCTGCCCTCCTTCAGCAGATAGTTCTTTTGCTCTGTTTAACCCAGTTAACTGACCCATTTAATGACTGCAACCATCACTGGTTAAGATGGGCTGTTTTAGAAACTGAACAAATAAATAAATTTTAAAATGTCAGCGAAAACAGTACTGTATGAGAATAATGGCAGAAAAAATGTGTGTCTGTGTATGCATGCATGTGTGTGCATGCATGTATGTGTGTGTCTGTGTATGCATATGTGTATATATACAAACACATATACATGTATAGAATAAAATGTTAGTGGCAAAATAGCAATAGCACTTAGACTTATATACTGTTTCACAGTGCTTTACAGCTCTCTCTATGTGATTTACAGAGTCAGCGGACTGCCCCCAACAATCTGGCTCCTCATTTTACCGACCTCGGAAGGAAGGAAGGCTGAGTCAAACTTGAGCGGGTCAGGATCGAACTGCTGGCAGTCAGCAGACTTAGCCTGCAACACTGCACTCTAACCTAAAATATGTCATTACAAGGAACACTTAAGATTCAGAGAGGCAGAGAAACCGAAGAGTGATTGTGATACGAATAAAAATTTGCTTTGGAACTGGATGAAGATTTTAGTCTATTAAAATATATGGTCAGAGACCAGGGGTGTCAAACGCACGGCCCCCAGGCTGGATGCGTCACACACTGGCCACACCCACCTCCATTTTAGAAAAGGGGAAAAAGTCACAATATGTTACATGGCGACAATGTGACAACGCGAGTTTGACACTTGTGTCATAAACCAACATGCAGAAATTAAAACATCACATTCAATTTTTTAAAAAAACAAACAAATTACAAAACCATTCATGTTTGCACAAAATAGAGAAACAATCAGATCCAGAAAGATCTAAATGACACAATGATGGTTGAATTTTTAACCAGAGTTCTATAGACTTCCTAATCACGATGTAAACACTTTCCCCTCAAAGTTATTTTGCATGAAGAGGATTAAACAAGAGACCTGTGTTAGAATTAATGGAACTTAAAAATAAATATGATAAAATGATTTGGGATGAAAAAGTGAGGGAAGGCTAGTGAGAGTGCTTTACAAATTTGTATAGTGATCTTCTGAATACCTTGAAAATCCTGAAGATTTGCAAAATTATTTGCAAGTTCTTTCTTTTAAACTTCTGCCCTCTTTTATTTTTTTTTATTTTGTTGTTAGAACAAAAGTAGAGTTTGTTTATTTAAACGTAACTGTTTTAAAGACCTTCTAGGGGTTCTGGAGCTTTTCACCCTTTTAAGTAATGCTTCCCATTGGCCTTGCACATTTTCCATTCAATTCTTAATGGTTCAATAAAACCATCAAGGCTGCCATCTGGAAGTTCATGCATTTTGGTAGACCAACTGCTGCAAGCTCGTTGCTTTGTGAAGACATTTTTTAATCACAATCACTATCGTTATAACTTACTCTTTTTTTTTTTTCTATTCTCACACTGAGCTTCCATATGGCTTTGGCATATGTTTTATGGTGTCCACAGTTTAGATACCTCCAATATATACAGATATATAGTTTCACCATTTGCAGTAAATGTAATTGATATATCTATCTATATTCAGAGCAAATGTTCTCACTCGTAAGATGACATGGTATAAATAAAATCAAAATATTGTTTTGTTTCCATATAATGATACCATCAAAACTGAAGAATGTCTTTTCATGGAGACATTTAACAGAGACCTAAGCCATACATTTTCAAAAGTTTCAATATCTGGCTAAGGATACATTTCATAGAGTTGGAAAAGGCAGAACTGCTATGTGCCATGATGATGATGATGATGATGATGATGATGATGATGATGATGATGGTGTTATCCATTCAGTTGTGTCTGATGCTTGGTGATTCTATGGGCCAGGTCTCTCCACATCTTCTGATCTTGCACTACTTTGAGTTTTTCTATGCTCCAGCTGATGTCAGTTTTGATTGTGTCCAGCCACCATGTTCTTTGGCAGCCTGGTTTCATTTTACCACTAACTCTTCCCAACATAATTGCTTTCTCCAGTGAATTCCCTTGCAAGACATGATCAAAACAAGTGAGACAGAGTTTTGTGATTTTTTTCCTTCTAGTGACATGTCTGGTGTTATGGGCTCCAGTACTTTCTTGTTGGTCACCTTTACTGTCCAAGGAATACGCAGGAGTCTTCTCCAGTACAACAGCTTAAACAAGTCGATTTTCTTCTTGTCTTGCTTATTTAAGGTCCAACTTTCACAACCATAGCAGGGGTGGGTTCTAAAATTTTTTACTACCAGTTCTGTGGGTGTGGCTTATTTTGTGGGTGTGGCTTGATGGTCATGTGACAATTCTTTAGGATTTAGCAGTGGTACTGGTCTACCAGGCTTTTAACTGCTTGCAAAGCTGTACCGGTCTACCCATTTATTTTTGCAGGCACTGGTCTATCCATTTATTTTTGCAGGCACTGGTCTACCCATTTATTTTTGCAGGCACTGGTCTACTCATGTATTTTTGCAGGCATTGGTCTACCCATTTATTTTTGCAGGCACTAGTCTACTCATATATTTTTGCAGGCACTGGTCTACTCATGTATTTTTGCAGGCACTGGTCTACCCATTTATTGTTGCAGGCATCAGTCTACTCATCTGTTTTTGGACACCCCAGTCTACCACCAAACTGCCTTTTACCACTGATCAGCTGTAGGGCGGCCCTTTGAAGCCCCGCGGCAAGAGTTTAAACAGTTTTTCCTTATAGCCCATCAGCTAGGACTCAGGAGGCAGCAATAGATTAGGGTGGGGCCAAATAAAAGGTAAGAATAACGTGGGGGACTGGGGGGGTGGGGGGGCAGAACCAGTTCGGTGACATCATATTGTCACCGCTACCGGCTTGACGGAACCGGGCTGAACTGGGAGGAACCCACCACTGAACCATAGATAGCGCAAGGAACACAATAGAATGGATTAACCTACATTTGGTTGCCAGGCTGATGTCTTTGCTTTTCCATATTCAGCTCATGTTCATCATTGCTGTGTGACCCAGTGCAATCTGATATTTTATTTCTGGGCTGCATTCGCTGTTTTGAGTGATCTGCCACCTAGGAAAGCGCCTAGACAACAGATAGGAAATTGTATTTTCACAGTGGAGTCATTTCCACTGACTACAACTTCCAGCTGGTGAGAGATTCTGTGCCACATGATTGGAAAATCAAATGCCTAGAAATAACAGGGATAAGTACAAACATCAGACAACATTCGTGCAATGGGAATTGTCCCTCATCTTTTCGTTGCAGATTTTTTTTTTTTCTGTTTTCAGCACCTCACTGAACGAAATCAAATTTCCTAGGGAGTAGTGTTTGAGTTATTGGCTCGACTTCCTGAATAGCAGCTGCCTCTTTCTTCTACTTGGATAATTTCAGATCAAGTGAAAAATAGCTTAAGAGAAACCTAGTGATATATTCAAGATTGTTTCATTGCTAGGAAATTCTTTAGAAAGTCATTTTATTTATTTACTTATTGCCTCCATTAATCAGTGCAGAATTTGTGCAAATTACTACAGAAGGAGATTATGTAGACATTTTCTGTACTCCAGAAGTAAAAAGACGATTACAACTATAGTCAGGAAAGATTTAACAGGATAAATGCATGCACAACTATTTATGCATAACAAAACAATTCTCACACATGCACTGACCATTATTTGCAGGATAGAGAAAAATTGGAAAGAAATTACATGTCTAGGAAACAGAAATGCAAGATTTGAGTTAATTGAGAGAATTAGAGCTAATAAGTAGTCCTGGATTAAAAACCATAATGGACCCTATCCATTACAGACATTCCATTCCATTACAACATGTGACGGTTGTAATGCAGGTCACTGCATGACCAATCTAATTTTACCACCTTTTTTGCGGTGGGTATTAACTGAACCACTAATATTGTTAAAAGAGTGCCATGGTCATTAAGTGAACCCATTGTTTGCTCTCGGGCATTTTTGCTGAAAACAGGAAGTAAATGCCAGTTTATGGTAAAAACATTGTAAATTGCAGTCACATGACCTCAGTATACTGCAAACAGCCATAAATTGCTAAGCACCCAAAATGTGGTGATGTGACAGAGGTGAAATGCTCCCGGTTCGAACCGGATCGCCTGATCCAGTAGCTATGGCGGCGGGTGGTTCGGAGAAGTGGTAGCATCCCCCTCCCCATGCCCAGCTGAGCCGCACAATCATCAGAGGCTTTTTATTTATTTTTTTTACTTTTAAAAGCATTTTTTCTACAACATCTTGGCTGAAGAGGTGGTAAAAAAAATGCTTTGAAAAGTCTCTGAAAAGTCTCAAAAGAGACTTTGAAAAGAGGCATTTTTTAAAATGCCTCTCTAACGACCCCAGCTGAGTTGTCTGATCGGCAGAGGCTTTTCAAAGCATTAGAAAAAATGCTTTGAAAAGTTAAAAAAAAAAAAAATTGGCCACGCCCACCCAGTCACATTACCCCCCCACCAAGCCACGCCCACAGAACCGGTAGTAACAAATTTTACATTTCACCCCTGTCATGTGATCATTGGTGAGGGTCAGCAATTGGAATTTCAGAACCAGGTCATAAGTATCTTTGATGGATCCACTGTAACTTAGAATTGTCGCTAAGCAACCAGTCAAAAGTCAAGGAACTATCTGTATTTTAATAAAAATGAACATTTGTAGCAATTTTGGTATTGATAGTTAAGGTACCCAATTATTTGTCTTTACTTACAGTAAATGATATGCCTTCATTGCTCATTTGGAGAGAGGCTGGAGATGAACTTGCTTATACTGAATTTCATATTACTCTCCAGTAAATCAGAGTCCTAGCAGCTTTGTTAGTGCTTTCCAGGACAATGTTGTTAAGAAGATGATAACTGTAATTGGTTCCATGCCAGAAATCAGACAGCTGTTCAATAGTTCTGGTAGAACAATTGTGAAACAATTGCTTGCAGAACAATTGTGAAAATAGCATTTTTCCAGTTCCTGCTATGTTTAAATATGCAAACAGATAATTAAGAATTGGGCTGAAAAGCGGTATTTAAATAAAAGATAAAAAATATTTGGCCGCTTTCTTTATGCAAGGGTCATTCCAGCTTTAAAGCTGCATAATAGGTATGGGATTGAAGAAGTTAAAGCGTCTATTATTGTGCCTTCATCCCATTAAAAAAGAGTTTCTGGGTGGCTATTGATAAACCCAAACTGTACTAGGCCTTTTTGTACAAGTTAGATAAGAAAGGCTTCCCATAATGATCGTCCATGCATAAAAATCCTCTGAATTTTTAGCATTATTTAAAATCAGTGGCTAAATCCAAAATATAATAGAATCTTAATTTAGAATTATATTAACATTATCTCAAAATACCTATTTGTGTATAAAGTGTGCTGAAATTTATCTTGTATATCAATCTCTTTGCATTAAGACAAATTGCCTGTATCATATACAGTAGTGTTTTTCAAACTTGGCAACTTTACAAGGTGTGCATTTTAACCCCCAGAATTCCCCAGACAGCATGCTGGCTATAGTAATCAGGTCAATTAGTGAAACAAAACATGAAGAACAAGTGGTGGTAGGCAAGGTTGAACCTGGTCATTACCACTTCCCCACCTGTGGCCCAGCATTCTTCCAGCTTTGCTGAGTGCTGTAGGATTGTTTGCAGTAAAGAAGCACTGAAACCAGACAGTCTGCAACCTTCCTAGAAGGAAGTGTACTGAAATCTTTCCAGGCAGTTAGATTTGACACATGGAGCAGACAGTCCTGCAGAACCCACTGAAGACAGCCTACAATAAGGTGTTAGAGTTTGCAGCAATCCAACCAGCAGACAAGTAAATAATTCAGCAGGATTTGTGTATAAAAGAAACTTCTTTTATACACAGTAATATAAAGCATGATGCATGTATACAATACCCATGCAGAAGCCAGAACCAGAACTCAGAATCCAGAAGCACAGAAGCAATACAATCACAGAAGTTAATATATATATATATATGTGTGTGTGTGTGTGTGTATATATGTGTGTGTGTGTGTGTGTGTGTGTATGTATATATATATATATATATATATATATATATATATATATATATGTAGGTCTTTGGTTATTTGGGTCTTCTCCCACGTAAAATTGGAAGTGTCTTGGCGACGTTTCGACGAAGTCTCATTCGTCATCTTCAGGCTGGTGTTCTCGGCTTCGTGCTTCCAGGAGCACGTGCTTCCCACCATGAAGAGCTTGCACGGCCACAAACACGAAGCCAAACAACAACAACGCAGCTCACCAGCTCAAATCCCCCTGCAACTCAGACTAAGCTGAGCACAACCAAGCCCCCACCCAAACAGAACACACCCCCAGCCAATCAGAGCACAACCAACCCCCCCATCCAACCAGAGCACAGCCAAGCCCCTAACCAATCAGAACACACCTCCACCCAGTCAGAACACAGCCAAGTTCCCACCCAATCAGCTCACACCCCCACTAGCAGTTAAAAGGAAGAGACAGCTGCGATCTCACATTGCTCCTGGAAGCACGAAGCCGAGAACACCAGCCTGAAGATGACGAATGAGACTTCGTCGAAACGTCGCCAAGACACTTCCAATTTTACGTGGGAGAAGACCCGAATAACCAAAGACCTACATACAAACACCCACGAAAACCTGAGAAAACATATATATATATATATATATATATATATATATATATATATATATATATATATATATATATATATATATATATATATATATATATATATATATATATACACAGATCAGTCAAGCTAAGCCACACCAAGGGTCCAAGCTGTCTGACATGGCTCTCAGTCGCCAAACAGTTCCCATTGGCTGACTTGTTGTTATGGCTATCCCAGTTCATAATTACACTGACATAAGGGTCCCCAATCCTCAGGCTGCGGCCCAGGACTGGGCCTTGAGGTGTTTGAAACCGGGCCACGGAAGTGGCTGGTAAGCGCACGTGTGCACATCCCCACTTGCATGAACTGTGCGCACACTTCCCTGCTGCTCATGTGTCACCATCCCCCCTCCCCCCACTGGGCCACAAAGTCAGAAAGTTTGGGGAACTCTGGCCTACAAGATCTTCAGTGCAGGTTAAGAAGGCTCCAAGCTGGCTAGATTTTTCAGGGTTATCAGTAATGAAAGCATAGAAGAGCTTATGGTCTGGCCAGTTTCTGCCCATGTTGCAGGTACTCTACAAACTGCCTAGACTAGAAACACTTTTTCCCATGTTGCCAGAGAGCCACGAGAGGATCCTTCTCCACATTATTGACCTGAAAGATTTCTTTTTTTTCCCCAATATAAATCAGGCAGCCCCTTTGCTTCAGCGAAACACGAAGCTGCCTTCCATGTATCAAGTCACATCATCAAAATGAATCTGAAGCCTATGTAGGAAGCCCTTGATTTATTACCATAATTGAGCCCACAATGTCAGTAATAAGTTGTGACAGTTATAAAGTGGGTCACCAGGTGACTAGACACAATTTTATAACATTTTTTGAAGCCGTTGTTAAGCGAATACTGTGGTCGTTAACAGAATGTGGTGAGTGTTAAGTGAATGCGATAGTCATTAAGAAAATCCTGTGGTTGTTAAGTAAACCCATTATTTTGCCAGAAACAAGAAGTAAACACTAGTTTATGGCAAAAACATCCTAAATCACGATCATGTATCCATGGAGGTTAGAATTTCAAATCTGGGTCATAAGATTTTGCAGGATCTGTTTTTAACTTCAAACAGCCTCTTAGCAACTGGCTGTAAATTGAGGAGTACCTATATAACAGTCATATATTTTCAAAATCTTGGATTTACAACTCTGAGTAAAGTGGCCTATGGTTCAAATTTGGAATTTTTTATCATTGGTTCTTGCCAGTTAAGACATAGCTCTGCAACATTTCCATGTCTTTTTTAGCAGCCACAAAAATGCCCAATCTAATGGCATTTTTATAGCACAGAAGCCTTATAGATCTCTTTCCACTCCGCTTCTTCCCTCTCTGCACTTCCACAAATGATGTAAAGCTAGGGTTTTTTTTTTCTTTAAAATTCACATTACCAATATTATTATGATATCAGGAAGCTCTGCAAATTGTGGCAAAAATAATGTCGGAGGGATTTCTAGCCATATCTCTCAGTTTCTGTGCTCAGCTCTCACATTTCGTTTCCAGGATCTATGTAGCACCTGCAATGCATTTGTCTGTATTTGTTCCTAGCTTCCAAGAGATATGGGAGACCGGTGCTATGAAAAGATCAATTGCAAAAATAGGAGGCAAATGTTCCTGGACACAGCAGGTCTATAGCTAGGGGGTGGAGGTGGGACTGCTTTAATTTTGGGGGTGGAGGGAGGGAAGAAAAAAAAACAATAATTCACAATCCATGTGATGGGGGAATAGGATTTGAGGGCAATTTCAAAGTCATTCAGCCAGAGACAGCAAAAACAGTTTGCAAAAGTTATTCTGAATATTTATTCAGCACTTGCTGCAGGTAATCTACACATTTCTGGGGAAAATTAATGAGCTCATGATTTGGAAAATGTTCATATGTGGTTGATATATTGATCATCTTATATTTAAACAAAACTCACATTAAAACTCCCTTTTTATGACCCTGTAATCCAGGGGTGTCAAACTGGTGGCCCACCGGCCAGATGTGTCACATGCAGGCCATGCCCATCCCAGCGCTGCGAGTGAGGAAAACATCACAAAATGTCATGTAATGGCAAAGTGACACGGCAAATTTGACAAGAATGTTGTAATCCAGGGGTGAAATCCAGCAGGTTCTGACAGGTTCTGGAAAACCAGTAGTGGAAATTTTGAGTAGTTCAGAGAACGGCAAATACTACCTCTGGCTGTCCCCACTCTGGCCCCAGAGTGGGGTGGGAATGGAGATTTTTCAATATCCTTCTGCCAGGAAATGGAGATTTTGCAGTATCCTTCCCCTGCCATGCCCACCAAGCCACACCCACCAAGCCACATCAGGCCCACCAAGCCCCGCCCACAGAACCAGTAGTAAAAAAAAATGGATTTCACCACTGCTGTAATCCCTTAATCCGGGATAGAGTTGGGGCACCTGGATGGAGCTGAGCGTTTACTGGCCAGATGCTCTTCCTGATCCCATGTGGAGTTTGCAGCAGATGTTTTTTCTTTGCACCCTAGGAAAGAAACATCTGTCGCTACCTAGGATTGAACTGTCAACCTTAAGAGTGGGAGGTGAGCATCTTCACCACTAGGCCACCACACCATTCATCTAAACAAAATTCCCAGTAAATAAATAAATATTCAAAAGCTCTTCCGGCAACTCAGGCAATGAAGAATCACTAAGTTGCATTGTAGTGAATTAGTTCACTAGTGAAATTCGTGCATCAAAGGTTAGCTGTTTTGAAAGTAGATTTAAAAGCAAGTTTTTTAAAAAACATTAATATAGACTGCCCATCCCACATAACACTATGATGTTTCTTAAAGCCCTGTCAGTTAACAATATAAACCAGCAATTTCCTCCAATAGGAAAAATATAGATCTGAAAATTTCAGTCCTCACACACTTGGGAGTGGGATTGCTTTGAACATTAGCCTTTATTGGATGGGCTGCTACTCCCTGTTTCCTTGGCTCTTTATCTTCAGCTTTACAAAATTTTATTATGACTTCTTATTAACCAAATCTGATAACTGGTCTTACAAGACAGCTTGTTGTCTACAGTATGGATATGAGATTTTAATGCATTTAAAGAGGGGAAAAAAACAAGTTTGGAAAGAAATGAAATTCAGAGCCATCTGGAGTGATGGCCAAGTTATTGAAATTCAGACATGTTGACTTTATAGGGAATGGAAGATGAAATGTGAGCCTTCTTCATAGAGATGACATGTGTTATTATTTCTAAGATATATGTCATAGAAATAATATAGGTACATTCAGAAAAGTGTCAGTTACAAACACTGAAAGTAGACAGGAACCAAGAACTAGCATTTTTCTCAGTTTCTGATCTATTGTCTTTGAACAGAAAATAAAAAATGGCTGGATTTTTGTTAATGATTCATTCAACCGGAGAATAATCACCATCATAAATCCAAATACAGCTGTTAAGAGACAAGTATTTAGCAAAATCATAAATCAATAAATAAATTCTATTGCAATATTTTCCTGAACTGGGGTGCTAACAGCAGTCTTTGATCACTCTAGCTGAAGAAATGTATCTGGTGACATATTAATATACTTCAGTGACCAGTGGTGGAATTCAAATTTTTTACTACCGGTTCTGTGGGTGTGGCTTGGTGGATGTGGTGTGCCTTGGTGGGCATAGCAGGGGAAGGATACTGTAAAATCCCCATTTCCTCCCAATCAGCTGGGACTCGGGAGGCAGAGAATAGATGGGGCGGGGCCAGTCAGAGGTGGTATTTACCGGTTCTCCGAACTACTCAAAATTTCTGCTACCGGTTCTCCAGAACTGGTCAGAACCTGCTGAGTACCACCTCTGGAGCAGAGGTGTAACATTAGTTCTTCTAGAACTACATATAAATTACCTGTGTCATTGCATTGTACATTAGTTGAAACTTCTGGATGTTCTTCAGTGGCAGCCCGGTATAGAGCTATATAGTCCAAATGGGAGGTGACTAGGATAGGAGTGACCATGAGTGGAGCCCTCAGTCTAGGAATGAGTCCAACTGGCACCCAATAGGAAGTTCGACAAAGGCCTTTCTAGTCATGACATCTGCCTACTCTTTGAGCAAGAGTCATGAATTAGGAGAACCACCAGATTGTGTATGGAGTAGTGCCTCCTTCCAAAATGGCATAGTGAAGTAAACATGGCTAGGAAGAACTTTTATAACATTTAATAAGATTTGTTAGTCCCTTGTATCAAGCATGGAAACATCTGCTGTAAAAGTATATTGCAGATATCATTGTCTGCCCAACAGCCACTTATAAAACCAGCTCTATATTCCTACAAAAATGAAAAGTAATTTTGCAACAATTTTCTCCTAGTATAGACCTGAGGATTTGGCAATAGTAGGATATATAGCAAAACTAAAAATGCTAGCCAAAAGCAAAATTTACTAGCATTTCTATCTTTATCTTTTTTTTTAAATCTTTTATTGAATTTGTATACCGCCCTACTCCCGAAGGACTTAAGGTGGTGAACAGCCATAGAATAAAACAATGTAAATACAAAATTTAAAATAGAATAAAACGAATTAAATAATTTGGCTGAACAAATTTAAAAACCCAATACTTTAAAACCAAATTTAAAATTTCCATTTAAAAAGGGGAAAGACTTAGGTCAGGCCAGCCTGATGAAACAAGAAAGTCTTGAGTGCACGATGGAAGGTACACAGATCCGGGATCTCCGTATCTCGTTCCAGATAGTAGGTGCCCCCACAGAGAAGGCTCTCCCCCTGGGGGCCGCCAGTCGACATCTATGAAGGACTGCATGTAATTTTTTAATGGATGAGATGGCTGCAGGTTCTCATTCGACTTCATTTAATTTTTTAGAAGCCTGGTGGGCTTATTCTAACAAAGAACTCTTCACACAGAGTTTTCTTTCCTTCTCCAGGACCACTTGGATAAAGGCTATCAATGTTACTTCTGGGCAGGGGTAGGTTCTAAAATTTTTTTCTGTGAGCGTGGCTTGTTTTGTGGGCGTGGCTTGGTGGGAGGGTAATGAGACTGGGTGGGTGTGGCCAACTTTTTTTTTTAAACTTTTAAAAGCATTTTTTCTACAACCTTAAGAGGTTGCAGAAAAAAATGCTCTTAAAAGCCTCTGATGATCAGGCAACTCAGCTGGATCGCCAGAGGCTTTTAAAGGCATTTTTTTTCTACAATCTCTTCAGCTGAAGAGGTTGTAGAAAAAATGCTTTTAAAAGCCTCTGATGATCCCAGTTGAGCCATGCGATCATCAGAGGCTTTTTTTTTTAACTTTTAAAAGTATTTTTTCAGCCGAAGATGTTGTAGAAAAAATGCTTTTAAAAGTAAAAAAAAAAAAAGCCTCTGATGAGGTGGGCGGGGTAAGTGACCGGCGACCGGGCTGGGGACCAGTTCAGGGGCGTGGCCAGCCAATGTTATTACCAGTTCTCCGAACTACTACAAATTTTTACTACCGGTTCTTGCGAACCAGTGCGAACCGGGAGCAACCCACCACTGCTTCTGGGTTAGGAGTAGCATGCTTGCAAATATTAATTTACAAAAACCTCTACCTGCCCAATGCAAGAAACAAAATGATGAGATGAGCCTTGGCTACAGTATTCCTATGTTCTCATAATCTGAAGTGATTGTGTGTTGAAACAATGGCGTATATCATGGGATCTTTCTAGGAAATCGGAAATAGAAGAGTACATGCAGAACTAAGTGGTGGTCTGAGTCTTTTGGAAGGTTGTAAAAGCAATCTGGACTCGATGTGACTTTAGATCTCCCTTGGTACTCACCATGTTTTCTGAACCACTTATGTTAAATGTCTTTTTAAACAGTAAACTACTTGCTGCAAAGCAAAGGACTAGCATTAAATTTATTTGCCACAATGCCTTTCAGATCTGCTAGAATTCCATTCTATTGAATAATAGAATGTATTGTGAAAAGCAAGTTCATTTGCTAATAAATGCACATTTTGTGATGGCAACATTGTGTGAGTTCACCCACCTCAAGCTCTCAAATAGGACTATGCCTCAAAACCATTGCCCTCCTTTGGAAGAAAGAAATCTGAAATTAGGCCTTGGCTACTTTGCTACTCTCTGTTCTGCAGTGTTTCTTCTGGCATTTTTTTTTCTTTTTTAAATCCTCAGAGAAGAAAAATTGAACCTAAAGACCCTCCTAAAGAGGGCAGTTAAATGAAACAGACTTTTGAGATTCTGGATAAACCTTCTGCCTGAAGCTCAAGTACAGAAGAAATTATATCCTACTACCTTTCCTAGCTTACAAAAAAAAGTGTACATTTTGGAGAAGTAGTAGTTCAGAAATTAGTCTGCCTGAATTTAATATGATTTACGCTCAGGGAAATGGTATGTGACTGCTAAAGTAACATACGGGTCAGCTTAGGAGAAGAAATACAAAGTTCCATCTAGTTTAAAAAGTAAAGGTTCCCCTCGCACATATGTGCTAGTCATTCCTGACTCTAGGGGGTGGTGCTCATCTTCGTTTCAAAGCCGAAGAGCCAGCGCTGTCCAAAGACATCTCCATGGCTGGCATGACTAAACACCAAAGGTGCACGGAATGCTGTTACCTTCCCACCAAAGGTGGTCCTTATTTTTCTACTTGCATTTTTTACATGCTTTCAAACTGCTAGATTGGCAGAAGCTGGGACAAGTAACAGGAGCTCACCCCGTTACGCGGCACTAGGGATTCGAACTGCTGAACTGTCGACCTTTCGATCGACAAGCTCAGCATCTTAGCCACTGAGCCGCCGCGTCCCTTCCATCTAGTTTACAGACTCATATATATAAGTCAAGGTAGTGCAATATCAATGGGCTTCAGAGTAGTATTGCCTTTTAAAGGGTTGGGGTCAAAGACTGAGCATCCAAATTGGATGAATGGGATGAGAAATTCAGGTGAATGGCCTTGGAGAAACTTTGCGCAAACACAAAAAAGAAAAAGCAGTAATTTAACGTGTGTGAAAGAAAGGTTTAGGATAACTTGCTGCAGCCGACTCACTGAGGCCCACTCACCTCAGCCGATTCGCCCCAGTTGTCTTGCCCCAGTCAACTTGCCCTGGGCAACTCAATGCAGGATAACTTAATAGAGGGAAAAGTGAATGTGCAGTGGGCCTTGTCTTGCTTTAGGTTTGAACCTTCTCAAGTTAGAAGTCCTCAAGGCTGGGGTGAGGTGAGATTCTACTTCTCCCTCTCTTATATTATTTCACCTTGGATTGTCCTGTGGTGAATTGGCCCGACAAATTGGCTGCAGTGAGTTGGCTGGGCGAGTCAGCTGTGGTGAGTTGTCCCTCTTCTGAGAGAGAAAGAGCACAAGAGTCAGTCTGGTGTAATAATTACATGTGATGGGCAAGGAATCAGGAAACTGTAAATTCCAGCTGTGCCTTGGAAATAAAGACAACTAAATGATTTTGAATCAGACATTCCCAATGGCAAATCACTTCTGAAAAATGTTGCCAAGAAAACTGCATGGACTTTTTCCATGTAGTTGCCAGTAGTCAAGACTAACTCAAAGTAACAGGATACATATAACGGGGACATTGTGAGTGTTGTGGCCCCGCCCTCTGAGCCTATCTCATCGGAGGAAGAAAGCTCCGAACATGAGGAAGAGGAGTCAGCCAGGCCTCCCTCTCCAGGCCCCTCCCCTCTGGCACTGTCTCAGGTGCCGGCCGAGGGAGAGGAGATTAGCCAGGAGCCAGGTGTCTCGGATGAGAGCGAAGGAGAGCCGTCATTCCTGGATGCACGCCAACGAAGGCGTGATAAATGGTTGCAGCAGTTAAGGAGGCGTGCTAGGGATTAGAACTGAGTCACTGGACCACACCCCAGAGACTATATAAGAGAGGGTGGCGGCTGATAAAACTCCGTGACAAACAAAAACGAACTTTGGCTAGTCACTTGAACAACGTCTGAAGCTGCCGAAAGGGATATTGTTTTGCTGGACTATTTGCAATGCGTATGTAATTTATGTTATCTGTTGCAGTAAAAACTCTTGGCAGACGGTGATTATATTGCTGCCAAGTTTGAGATAACGACCTGTGTGCGTGCCAAGTACTTTCTTAACCCTCGGCTGGCTGTGTTTGTGTGTGTGTGTGGACGGGGACAGATCAGTGAGCTCACCAGAAACTCCACTGTTCTTTGCAATTCATGGGCCACACCTTCTTCACCTCTGTTGTTCAGGATAGAGGAGAACACAAACTGTATCTGAAAATGGAAGTCCCTGAAATCCAGCTTCCTTGAAATTGAGTTCTGAATGACAACAGATCAGTGACCAGTACTAAATAAAAACTTAACTAAATAAAACCAAGAGAGTACAGCTACAAAATAGAACATACAACATGATGATGATGATTCTGTTGCTTTGCATGTACACTGAGAGCTTCTGTACCAGAGGCAAATCCCTTGTATGTCTACCTTGGCCAAATAAAATATTATGTTCTATTCTGTTCTGTTCTGTTCTTTTTTTTTTTTTTTGTAAAGTTTTTTTTATTTTTTACACAAACACACACACACAAACATACAATGTATTTTTGCTAAACAGAGTATTCGGCCGGTTAACAAATTTAAACAATTTTTAATCCTTTCAACTAAAATTACAATTTCTGTACCTTCTTTTTTGCCATAACATTTATTTTCATCTATTTTGTACAAATATTACCCTTCATTTTCATCTCTAATTTTGACCAAATTCCATTTTCCCTTCTATTCTATATTAAACCCCTTCCCATTATCATCTAATTTTTATATCCATCAAATTAATTAATTATGTGGTGTTACAGTTATTTAATTCTTATATTAATAATAAACCCACTTATTTTATAACATACATTTCCTTAACTAATACAATCCAACATTTTAATATAAATCAATTGATTATATAGATATCTTTTTCATTTATATGTGAACCAGAAGAAAAAAAAACCTTCGTTGAATTTAAAAATATTCTAACTATTATCCTCTAATCATATAGCTTTCCCCCTGTATTATTCCAAATCATCACTTAATCATTTGTACACACACCACCATAAACCATTAAAAACATTTCAATTATTATTCCAATTATTTTTCAATTCATTTTCACCATATGATTTAACATTATTACTTACTACAATTCATATTTCAATTCTAATCATATACATCATATTCCTCTTTCATTTCTTTCCCTTTTTCCCTTTTCATTTTTATTTGTTGCAATGTTTTCAGGATCAGACTCAATAAAGATAATAAGAATTAGAGATTTAAATATATTTCTCTTTAATAATAATAGGCATTCTATATTCGCTGAATATTCAAGATAGAAGCAAAGAAAATGGTGAGGGTGGCTCCTTATATATACAAGGGGTGGAGCCAGGAATGGGAGTGGTAAATTATGAATACATTAAAATCCAAAGAATAAGTTAACCCCTGATGTCCCATATATACATTATTTACACAATAGAGAATAAGGCATTTACATCTGACAAATCCCCCTCTAAATGCCGGTTCGCTATACAACACCAATTACATTCAGATTCAGGACAATATAATACATACAATTTAGAAGTTAAATATTTGTGCTGTTTAGAAGGTAAAGGCTTCGTTAATATGTCAGCTAATTGTTCAGAAGTATCACAATGTATTGCTTTGATGAATCCATCTTGAGATAATTGTCTCACGTGCTTAAATTTTATATCAATATGCCTGGACCTTTGTCCAATGGCATCGGATCTGGATATTTCAATGGCTGCTTTATTATCTTCATGCACAACAAAAGGTAATGCAGGTTTTTTCCAAACATCTGAGATCAAGTCATTGAACCATACAAGGTTATTTGCAGCTTTGGATAAACAAACATATTCCGCTTCTGTGGTTGAAGTGGCTACCAGTTCTTGTTTACCAGTGTACCAGTAAACTGGACAATCATTCAATAGAAAAATATAACCAGAAGTACTCTTTCTGCATGATGTATCACCAGCCCAATCTGCATCCGCATAACAGGTAATTTTTGGTTCTTTGTCATTATTAGGTTCTAATACTAAACAAAAATCTAATGTACTTTTCAAATATCTTAGAATTCTTTTGACAGCTTCCCAATGATACATGGTTGGTTTGCTAACATATCTTGACAATAAATTGAGAGGTAATGCAATATCTGGTCTGGTCCAATTAGATATATAAAGGAGTGAGCCTATAACTGATCTGTAAAATGTATTATCTTTAAATTCAGGGGAAGACTCATCAGTGTTTCTAAGGAAATCAGTTTGCATAGGAGTGTCACAGGTTTTGGCATTGTTTAAATTACATTTGTTTAGAAGTTCAATGATCTTATCTTTCTGAGTAAGTTTGAATCCCCTTCTAGTTTTGTTAATTTGTACACCAAGGTATTTATTCACTTTACCTAGAGATTTCAACGAGAAATGTTCGTTTAACTTATTTACAAAGATTTCTCTGCTCTCTTTGTGTTTTCCTATATATAAAATATCATCCACATAAATTAATACAAATTCAACGTGATCATCACTCTTTTTTACAAAGAAACAGTTATCAGCAGTGGTAGCGTTGAAATCCATGGTCTTTAGTACTTTTACCAAGCAATCGTACCATCTCTTGCCAGATTGCTTTAATCCGTATAGACTCTTGTTTAATAACCAAATTTCATTCTTATTAGTGTATTGACTATGTGGTGCTCTTACATATATTTCCTTATCTAGTTTTGCGTGTAAATACGCAGTCTGTATGTCATATTGAAATACGTCCAGATTGAGTGCAGATGCTACTACTAGAGCTGTTTTAACACTCTCTGTCCTCACCATGGGGGAGTATGTGTCAGTATAATCTTCTGGATATTTTTGTGCATAACCTTGTGCAACTAGTCTAGCCTTGTATAAAGTATTGCCTCCTTCTAGGTTCTTAATTTTATAAATCCACCTGGTACCTATAATTGTTTTATCCTTAGGTGCGATCGTAGGAGTGAATACATTTAATCCTTGCAAACTTTCCATCTCTTTTTTCATAGCTAGTTCCCATTTTTCTCTTTCTTCACGAGGGAGTTTTAATACTTCCTCATATGTATTAGGTGTTATTTGTTCTCCATTCATATGCATTATGTAATCTTTGTATTTACTTGGTATTTGATTTCTATTGTTTCTAATAGCTCTTTCAGGTTTGCTATGGTTGTCGTGCAAATATCTAGCTTCCTTTTTTGTTAATGTGTCTGTCTTTATCTTATGCTGACTATTTGTCCAAGTTTTGGTTTTGTTCTTATTTTTGTTAATGTTTTGATTTTCTATTGTCCCTTCCTCGCAAGATATCGCATCTTTGCATTTATTTGGAAATATTTCATTAAGTGCAGTTTAGACCAATTGGCCTGCTCATGAAACACAGCTGTTCTGGAGACTATAAATTTGTTATTATTATCAATGAATCTGTACCCTTTGGTTCCAGTTTCATATCCCATAAATCTTAATCTTCTGGATACGTTTTCTCCCTTTCTCCTCAACTGCTTAGGTATGTGCACATCTGCAGTGACTCCAAATATGTGCATGTGTGCTAATTTAGGTTTCCTATTGTACATCACCTCATACGGTGTCTTATTCACAATACTGGACCAGGTTCTATTTTGAGTGTAATTTGAATAATGTAGGGCTTCTGACCAGAATTGTTTGCCTAAACCAGCATCCTCTAATGTGCATCTAATCATGGTTTGTAGTGTGGAATTCTTTCTCTCTGCAATCCCGTTTTGAAACGCAGAAAATGGATTGGACGTGAAATGTAGCATTCCCCTATCCTTTAACCATTGGGAGAATTCTTTAGACATGAATTCACATCCCCTGTCTGTCATAATTTGTTTTATTCTGATATTATGTTGTGTTTCTATGCGTTTGTAGAATTCCTTAAATTTCTGAAAGGTTTCATCCTTGTGCTTTAATGTGTAAACAAAACCATAGCGACTATAATCATCCACTATTGTTAGAAAGTAACGTTTTCTATAGGTAATTGATGGAGTTAATGGACCAACTAAATCCATATGTACTAAGTCAAAAATATTGTTAGTTGATCTGTTAGATTTTTTTGGTCTGGGACTGGTTTTTAGTTTGGTGGATTTACATACTGAGCATTCCAAATAATTTTCACAATTTTTTATTTTGACACCTTCTGCGTGTTCAGTCATTTTTTGAACTACAGGAAAGCTTGCATGTCCTAACTTCCTATGTAAGATGTGAGCACACTCATCATGAATTGGTTTACCTATTTTTGGTTTCTTCTCATTGTGTGTATTTTTGTGATCATGAGGTATTTTACATTCATCATTGTCACTGTTACTAACATTTTCATCATCTGCTTCAATACAATCTTCCATATTTGAATCAATGTTATGTAACCATCTTTCTTTCGTTATCAGATAGGGTAGACCTCCTTTTATCATCACAGTGCCTATATTTGTTTTGTCCTTCTCTAAAGTTGCTTTCCCCTTTGAGAAAACTATATTGATGTCAGAATCTCTGCTTAGTTTTATAGCACTTAGTATGTTATGAGGTATTTCTGGGATTAATAATACCCCCTCTATTTTACCTAAACCAGGCAAGGTCACATTTCCTCTGCCTAATACTTGAACCTTTTCTTGATTAGCTACCTTTATCACAAACTTATCTTCTGTAAATGAAGATAATATACTTTTGTTGTTAGTGGTGTGATTGGTTGCACCAGAATCAATAAGCCAATTATTGTTCTCATTTTGTTGTGTTTTGGTGTTTTCTTGTTTGTTTAGTCCATTTAGTGACCCAGATTTTCTCTCTTTTGAATTTTCTCTACCCCCTCTACTTTCTCTGTAATTTGGTGGGCTTCTATATTTGTGTCTATCTGTGGAAGACTGTCTATAATTGTATTTGCTCCTATATTCTGGCCTATGTCTCTCCCTTGAGACTTTGGGACAGTCTCTTCTACTGTGTTCCCTGGACCCACAATTGTGGCATCTAAAGGCTTCATTATATTTTTCTTGGAAAGCTACTTTCCTAAAAGATTTGTGTTCTGTTTGATTACTGGAACGATTTTTTCTTGAATTGTCTTCTGCTATCAATTTGTTAGATAGACTTTCTATGGTTAAATATCCTAAATTAATAGTATCTAAGTGTGACATAAAGCTATCCCATGATGGATCAAGTGAATTGATAATAACACTTTTCATTGTTTGATCTGAAATCACTTCCCCCCTCAATTGCAGCTCAGCTCTTATTTTGTTTAGAGATATCAAATGCTCACTTATAGAAACCCCTGGTTTCACTCTAGAAGAAAAGAAATCCTTAGACATTCTTGTAGTTGTAGCTACGCTATCGCTGTGAAATAGATTAAACATGCATTGAATTATTTCTGATACAGTTAGGTTTGATTTGATGCTATGATACATTGCAGGAGATACGCTAGATATTATTATGAAAAATGCTCTATGATGTAAACAATCTATTTTTAAAGTCCAAGGTCTTCTTGGAGGACTAGTTATAAAGAATAGTAAATTTTCTTTCATAAAGACAACCTGAAGCTGTTGATACCACTCTTGTAAATTAATGCCATCAATTCTAAGTTTTGGGAAGTCACTGGGTAAGTTCCCCACATTATTTTGTCCATTACTTACAACCTGAGGCAGTCCGTGGTCTCGCAAGTGCAGGAAATTACAGAACGGCATGGGGATGCTCGCAACGAGTCTGCGCGGTTCTCTGGCCAGTTCAAGTCTTTCGGGGCCGTCTACGTAGCTTTGCACATGCGCGTTGCTCATTTCTTCCTTGGCGTCGTCGTGGAAGGTTCTCTCCATTTCAGCTCTCTCGTTCCGCTCCTCTTCAGATGAGTCGGTCTCTGGTTCGGTTTTAGGGGTTCTGGTGGTGGCGACAGCTCTTCTCTTTCTTTCGTGTGCGTTGGCACTTGATCCGGTCTGCGGTGTAGGACGGAATCGGCATGGCTCTCTGGGCTCAGGTGTCGTCGCCTTCGAAGTCAGGATGGGAGCGTGCAGGTCTCGAGTTGTCGGTTTGATCTCTTGCTTCTTCGTTGGTGCCTTGGAAATTTTCAATCTTGGCCCAAAAGCAGCAAAAAGCGTTTTCATTGCTGACTTTACTTGAGACTTTGTTAAATCGTCTTCACTTTCTGATTCTGGTTCTTCTGAAGAGTTTGAGTCTTCTTTTTCACTTTCGTCGTCTGATAGCGTTTTTCGCGCCAGAAATTTTGAACTGAGCGTTTTGATTGGCTCTGCTCCATTCTCTTTTGAAGTTCGTTGAAACCAAGATGGCTGCCATTCAAAATTTCGCGCGGGATCACATCTTTTCTTTTTTACAACGACTTTCTCAGTATTCATTTCACTCACAGTTTTTTGATCTTTGGGTTTTTCTTTAACGACGTTTTTCTCTCTCGCTGCTCCGTTGTTCTTCAGCATTTCTTGGAGGTTCGCGATGAGGCTTTCATCGTTCTTCTGGCTTTTTAGTATCTTCAATATCTCTGACCTGAGTTCGTTATTTTCTATTTCGGTTTCTTCCTGGTCATTATTTTCATTTATCAGTTCTTCTTCTTCAGTGGTGTATTCTTCGGATTCTCTCGAAATCGCGTTAGTGGATTCGTTGATCATCTCTTGTTCAGTTTCTATTTCCTTGCTGTAGGCCCTGGTGTTGGGCCTATCTTTCTTAGACATTTTTAATTATTTATTGAGTCAATTAACCATCCTCTGCTACCAGCTTGTTGCAATGTTTTCAGGATCAGACTCAATAAAGATAATAAGAATTAGAGATTTAAATATATTTCTCTTTAATAATAATAGGCATTCTATATTCGCTGAATATTCAAGATAGAAGCAAAGAAAATGGTGAGGGTGGCTCCTTATATATACAAGGGGTGGAGCCAGGAATGGGAGTGGTAAATTATGAATACATTAAAATCCAAAGAATAAGTTAACCCCTGATGTCCCATATATACATTATTTACACAATAGAGAATAAGGCATTTACATCTGACATTATTTTTACCTTTTTCGTCCCCCTTTTTTCCTTTTGTGCCTTAAAATCCTGATCTCTCCTGTTTTGCCCTATATTTCCCGTTGTTCCCCCTCTCTTTTCTCTTTTTTTGTTTCACCACTGTTTATCCCACTATTTATCCCAGTATTATCACTTCGTATTTCAAAGTCCTGAACTCTTCTATTTTGCGCTATATTTCCTGTTATTTTCCACCCTTTTCTCTCTTTTTTTATCTATTCACTGTAAATCCCAGTATAATATTTATTTTATTTTTATTTAATCATTTAAGTATTTGTCTCTTTCCATCCTCTTTATTTTTTTCATTGTTAATCCCAATGTAATCTCTAAAAACCTCCTTTTTATTATTACTATCCACATGTTCAGTTACTTCTTCATATTTAATCACATTGTCTTTATCTTCTTTATTTTCAGCCTCTATGTCTTGCTTCTCCATCTTTATTTCCTTGTCCACTTGCGTATACTCCATCTCAGCTTTTGTGTCCTCAGATTTTAATCCTCCATGTAACATTGTAGTTATTTCTCTTATTTCCATTTTCCATGACAAGTACATTGATTTAATCATTTCTCTAATTTCCTGTGCCATTTTATTCTTTTTGAGTTAATATTATTCCGATTTTAAAAGTTCCGTTGTATTCCTTTTTTTCCCCCCAAATTCAAGCCGCTTGCAGACAAAGAAATCCTCCCCAAAAGTTCTCCTGGATGTTATCTGTAAAGTTCACAATTTTCCAAAACAAAGACCAAGTTGCAATATTCCTTTTTACTCCTGAAGGTGTCTCTCTGCAATCCACAAATATCCATTTTGTTTTAATCTACATTAACAATCTTACTTAGTTTCTCTTTTTCTTTTTAGCTTTAAAAATATCAAATCAGTTTTATAGTCCAGTCCGAATTTAAACAGCTCTTCTCGCTTCCTTTTTCCTTTCTTTCTTTTATTTATACAACACTTCTGTTATAGGGTTTATTGTCCATTCTCTTTTGTTTTTCTTGAAATTCGAAAAAGAAAGGAGGAAAAAAGGATCTCTTTATTTCTTTCCGATCCTTTAACTAATCTTGGGGCAATTTCTCCAGTTATTTAAAATTTTCCAAATTATTTCCAAATAATTTTGTTCAAAAGTCAATTTTCCATCGGGTTTTTGTCCCTTTAAGATTACGCTTCAAAATCTTCTTTTCTTCCCCCTGTGCTCATTAGCCACTGTTTTATCACTAGGGGTCTTAAAGTTATTTTTTTTTCCTTATTGTTGTTTCAACCATGGGTTGGCTGTCACTCACCTGGCTTCAAAAAACTCCATTGTGGTTCCATTCACCACTCCTGCTCAATGCTTAGTCCGGTTGCCCTAGCTTCATGTCAGCCACAATGGCTGCCGTCCCCCGCCGCCGAGTCATAGAGAGTTTCCTCTGACCTTCGAGGAACTTGCCTGTTCCTCTTGGTCTTCCAAGGTGCCTCTCAATCTTTCCTGTCCCTACAGGATGGTTCTGGTCCGAAGACTCCTCGGCAGCGGTTCGTCAGTCCGGGTTTTCGCAGAGCTCATCAGAGCCCGCTAATTCCCAGACTGTCTCACCGCGACGCTTCCGGTCGAATCAAGTCTGTTCTGTTCTGTTCTGTTCTGTTCTGTTCTTTTCTGTTCTGTTCCGTTCCACTCTGTTCCATGCCACTCTGCTCCATTCTTAGAACACACAAGATTCCAATATTTTTTTTATGTACACTGAGAGTATATGCACCAAAGACAAACTCCTTGTGTGTCCAATCACACTTGGCCAATAAAGAATTCAATCTATCTATCTATCTATCTATCTATCTATCTATCTATCTATCTATCTATCATCTATCTATCTTCTACTTCTTCTTTTCATCAGTCTTTAAATTGGTTGGGTTTATAAGAGCAAAATCTGCAACTTTAAACTGCCACTGTTGGCTTTCTGGACTATGCATATAGGAATACCCCATTATTTGAAGAACTTGATTACAATCCAAGTTTCTCTGCACTCACCTTGATGGTGCAATCAAGGTAGATTAGTTTGTCCTTGTTTTAACGTTTCTACCACATATTTTAGGGCTTTTTCCCAGTAAGCTTCTATTATTCGAAATTGACTCCCCCTGGCTATCTAGAAATTTTAAAAAGCCCTTCACACAGACTTCTTTTTGCAGGATATTTAGAAAGCAGTGAAGGCTTTCTCTCTGCTGTAGATTTATCCTAAAGTTATGCTTGAGTAGGAATTATATTTTTATTGATTATTGTATTAGACTAGGAAATGTGTTACACTGATTATTGTATTGGTTTGTTGTGAAATAGGTTTATATGGTATTTAAATCTCATTTGCCTGAACTGGACTTAATTATAAGCACACAAGTAAACCTATTAATATTAATATATTAAAACTATTATTTCATAAGAATCCTAAACTTGCAAGTACTAAAATACAAAAAAATACAATGCAATAGAAGTCACAAGCATAGTCACAGATGAAAGCAGAAATATCAGCAGAATTTTAAAAATAGGTACTTAATTTGTGGAAAGGTTTTGAATGTTGTTGCTCTAGTTTCAAAAACTCCATCAGGAATATACATGTCAGCCTCAGCTTTGCCTGCTTCAGCTGCCATAAGAAACGGGGGAGGGATTAGTTATGGGGCGAAGGGAGGGGAAAGATGCAGGAGGTGTTTTTTTTCTTTCCACTGTAGGATGTGTCTTCCAAGGAATCGAAAGTGGATCTTCAAAGGGAACGGCTGACCAACTGCCCTACATTCCTGATGAATGACGCTGCCAGACGTGATGCCACCTGACCTTTGGAAGACTTTTGGATTGGCTGATGACCAATGGACACGGGGGGGGGAGAAGCTTAGTAGATGCTATTTCGCGCGTTTTGCTCACTTCCAGCTTTACCTGGGTTGATATCATTTCATATTCAGTAAAAGTACTAAATTCTTCAAAATGTTTGAGTTTGGGGTTTTCTTTCCTGGATACTGAAGGAAGCCTACCTGACAATACACCTGTTTTCTTTTCAATGTATTTAAATTCTAGATTTTTTTTTTAAAAAAAATATATTTTGCTATTATAATATCAAGGTATCCATAACAGAACAGGTGGAAATCCTCAACCAATAAAATACTGAAAAGATATTTACTAATAACTGTTTAGTTCATATTCTCCCTTGAATCTACCTTCGAAATTATCCATGTGGGTTAAAAATAGAATTTAAATGACTATATTATTAATGTGGGAATCAAAATAAGATGAAGAAGTTGTGAAAAATAGTTGGATTTCAAATGAACATACAAATACCTTTACACAGGGTTAAAAAGCTGAATAACAGAGGAAGATCCAGGTTTTTTTTTTATTATTCAATGCAGTAAATGGGTCCGATAATGGCAGTTTCTCCTGGGCTAGGTAAAGTGTAATTATTTGTTAATTAGCAAATAATTGTTAGATGTTTTTCCACTGGTGGTAGTGTTTGGCAATGGGCTGGAAAACAAAAACAGGAGTTCACTAATCTGCCCTGTACACTGAAAAATAACACAGTACCATTTTATTGGCCTATTTATCACCTAAAGCAGGTTTACAGTACTTACTTACTTACAGTAGAGCAGTTTCAATAGGAACTCACACACAGAATGAAAGGTAGCACTTTAATTAGGTGAGGAGAGCCCAATCATATATTGGAATTAACTTTGGAATTTCAAAGCCCTTAGTTATTCAAGAGGCTGATCAGGGATTCTTTCACAGAAAGTTATTAATTGTAGGTAATAAAAAATATTTGCCACCATGTCTGTTATTCTCTACAATAAGCAATATATAGGGTAATCTTGAAGTCTGTGGGACAACATTAAGATGTTCACTCAGGTTGACAAAGTACTCCACAGGCTTGAAAATAGTTACAAACTTGAGTCTGTTTTCTGGATGCTGCCTTCCTAAGCACATGATGGGCAAGGCATTTCCAAGAGTTACTCAAACTATAAACCATGTTTGAAATAAATATTTAGCACATTTTCTCTTCCCTGAGTTAAATATTTGTGCTAGTTACAGAGAAGAAAAAAGAAAAGGTGAATATAATTTGTTCTTAAGTATTTCATCCATCCTACCCCTGTTGCTAATTGCTCAATTATAGCCTTATGGTGCAATTACTTCCTACTCTGAGATTAACTACTACTGTCTACCTTTCTCAAAGATTCAATTCATTTAAAGGAAGGAAAGAAGGAAGGCTCTTCCTACTTATAGAAGTAGGATAAAAAGTTTTCCTTCTCTCCATTTGTGTTTTTCAGCGAGGTTCTTCCTACCTATAAAAGTAAGAAAAGTTTTCCTCCTCCTTGTCCCCCTCCTTTTTCAGGAGACAACTGGACTTTCTTATTTTTTTTTTCTTTTGAAGATGTTTTGTTTCTCATCCAAGAAGCTTCTTCAGCTCTGACAGGATAGTGGTGAATGGAAGGATTTATATTCCTTGCAGACAGCTGGTAATCTGCATCGTTTTGGAGGGTCATTGAAGCACTTGGAGATTTATCTGTATCCTCAGGGTCACCTGAATAGTGCTCCTGGTTCCTGTAGTCTGCAGTTTTTTGTCTGGAAATCCATTCCTACTCCCACACCATTCAAAGGGTGTTCATCCCAAATTGTATAGCTAAAAGTCTGTAGAGATTTTCAGTCATCCAGGTCATGGGTTGTCCCAAAGGTGCTTTCTTTTGAAGAAGATGAGAAGTGAAATATCTTCAAAAGAAAAAAACAAGGAAGTGCAGTTGCTTCCTGAAAAAGCACCTTTGAGATAATCATGGCCTGGATGACTGAGAATCTCTACAGACTTTCCTCCTCCTTGTTTGTGATTTGCATAAAGTATCATAATTTTCATGACAAAATCCATAAATTGTGTTGAACTTGACACACGTAATAAGTTTCTCTTGCTACAGGTACTAATATTATGTTATGCATGGACACTGCCACAACTCTTCAAAGTGTATTAATAACAAACCCTTGGGAATGTTTTATATATAGGAATGACTAAAATTAATAAATGACCTTAATTATACCAGTGACCCATGCAAATATTTGAAGCAATGTGGCCACCAGATCTGGTCGAGGAAGATGTTCAGGACCTGTATTCAAGGAGACAAAAAATTTTCATTAAAAAAATGGGTGATGAGGTGATGGCATACAAATCTATTTTAGCATCTGGAATGACATATACTGTAAATGAGAGAACCTATAGCAGATGATACTGGTTGCTGCAGAAAGTTTCTGGGTGCTCACTTTCATTTAATTCACATTTTTTTTTTTGTTTGCCTCTTTTGATGTAAATCAGGGGTGTCAAATTCAAGGCCCGCAGGCGGGATCTGACCCACGGGGCCTCCCTGGAAATAGCAAAGGACTGGCCTGCAGTGTCTCTGCCAGTGAAAACGGAGCTAGGGAGGGCCACACGTGGCCCTTCTGGGCTCCATTTTTGGCCGTGACGGCCTCCTGAAGCCCTCTGCTGGTAAAAACGGAATTCAGGAGGGCCTTGCATAGCCCTCCCAGGCTTAGTTTTCATGGCAGAGGGCTGCAGGAGGATCCCCCCAGCCCCACCTGGGCCTTCACAGGTGCCCCTGACACAAGTGACGTCGAGCTGGCCATGCCCACCCTAGCTATACCCCTCCTGCGCCCCCACCCAGAGGTCAAACAAAACCCTGATGCGGCCCTCAATGAAATTGAGTTTGACACCCCTGATGTAAATTATGCTTCTTTTCATGTTAATGGGTACAAGTAGTCCTCAACCTAAGACCATAATTGAGCCCAACATTTCTGTTGCATTTTACAATCTTTCTTGCTAGAGTTAAGTGAATCCCTGCAATTGTTAAGTTAGTCACATAGTTGTTAGGTGAATCTGGCTTCCTTACTGGCTTTGCTTGTCAGAAGGTCACAAATGTTGATCACATGATTCCAGGACACTGCTACTATCATAAATATGAGTCCAATGTCAAACATCTGCCTTTTTGATCACATAACCATGGGGATGCTGCTATGGTTGTAAGTGTGAAAAACAGTCATAAGTCACTTTTTTCAGTGCCATTGTAAGTTCAAACCATCATTAAATGAACTGTTCTAAGTCAAGGACCACCTGTATTGCACTAGAACTGCAGTGATCATGTTTCCACAATTTAAGTCAGTTTAAAATCAGTTTTTCATTCTTTAAGATGGCAGAGCGGAAATAGGATTCTTTGCATGCCTTCTGAGATGGGACCAGATGAAAATTAAAAAATGCCAAATTCACAGAATGAAAGCTTGTGACATGGTTTACAACTGAAGCAATACTCATACCTATGAATTTTTATTTTATTTTATTTATTTATTTATTCTGTCGAGTATGTATTAGATAATATAATATAAGTATAAGCATGAATTGAATACATAAAATGAATACAATTAAAGGGGACATTAGGACAGGGACGGTAGGCATGCTAATGCTCTTATACACGCCCCTTACAGACCTCTTAGGAAAGGGGTGAGGTCAACAGTAGCCAGTCTAAGGTTAAAATTTGGGGGGTTTTGGAATGAAACCACAGAGTCAGGTAGTGCATTCCAGGCATTGACCACTCTGTTGCTGAAGTCACATTTTCTGCAATCGAGCTTGGAGCGGTTCACTTTAAGTTTGTATCTATTGTGTGCTCGTGTATTTTTGTGGTTAAAGCTGAAGTAGTCATTGACAGGTAGGACATTGTAGCAGTTAATTTTATGAGCTATGCTTAGGTCATACCGAAGGCGGTATAGTTCTAAATTTTCTAAGCCCAAAATTTCAAGTTTGGTGGCATAAGGTATTTTGTTGCGAGTGGAGGAGTAGAGCACTCTTCTTGTGAAATATTTGTATTTGTATTTGTAATTCTTCTACATTTGTAAATGTAGAAGAAAAGAAGTAAGATCAGTTAAATCCAGACTGTTATAGTTTATATCTGTGCCACTGATTTAGAGATTACTGAATTAAAAACTTTTGTAAGGTAGTCAATTTAAGAGCAAGTATTATTGCCAAACTGAATTTGATGCAACTGCTAGTTCCTCTAACCAAACAAATCAAACAAGCTATAATTGAATAAATGGGCAACTACCTCATATGCACCAACATCTCAATCCATATACATGCTTATTAAGTTTATATGCCAGCATTTTAGTTAATTTTGTTACTTACCCTTCTTTAATCTTGATTGAAAGACTGGAAGATTACAAAAAAACATCTGCTTGTTGACTTTGGCTTCTTTTGAAATGGATATATTAATTAGAGAAAAACGCATCTTCTGTAGACTGTATGAGGCCAATAAGCAAAGAAAATTGGGCCTCCAGTTTGGAAAACTGGCTGTCCGAAACAATGAACTCATGTCAGAAAAAAAATAAGGATATATCTATAATCCTTTGCTCTATACACACAAAGACTCCTAATGTTTCAATCCTTGCTTCCCACCGAAGCCAGCAGCCTATCAGAATTTGAAACTGGAAGTTAGAATATATTTGGTCCAATCACTGGCCTCATCCAGATTTGAACAACTCTCGCTTATAAAATGCCCTGAAATAAAATGTGATATGATGTTCATAACATAGAATTATGATCATTGACTTTGCTTATCAGAAGGTCGCAAAAGCTGATCACATTATCTTGGGACACTGCAGCCAGTGATGGGATTCAAGTAATTTAACAACTGGTTCTCTGCCCTAATGATTTCCTCCAACAACCAGTTTGCCAAACTGCTCAGAAAGTTAATAACCGGTTCTCCCAAAGTGGTGCGAACTGGCAGAATCCCACCACTAACTGCAGCCATTATAAATATGAATCAGTTGCCAAGCATCTGAATTTTGATCATGTGACCAGGGGATGCTGCAACGGTCTTAAGTGTGAAAATGGTCATAAGTCACTTTTTTCAGTGTGTAACTTTGAGCGGTCACTAAATGAACTGTTGTAAGTCAAGGACTACCTGTATTATAACCTTTCAAGAGCTAGGTCTGGTCTGTCCCTTCCACTCCCTCTAGACAGTGGTATGGTGGTTCAACAAATCCAGATGGCTGTGGATGGAAACAAGACTTGGACAGATGGAAACAAGAAATCAGACAGTAGGATAGATTACCATCTAGAAAATGGAAGGTTCAAAATACTGGCTGCTAAAGTGGAAACTGTGGGGTCCTTTCATTATTTAAACTCAATGGTGAGATTCAGCCGGTTTGGGCCAGTTCGGGCAAAACGGTAGTTAAATTGCTAGCTGGCTCCACACCTCCCCACCCTGCCCTTTCCAGAAGTCCCCACACACCCCATTTTGGCTCCCAGGTAAGTGCAGGGAGGCCTACTAGGCCCAAAACAGGGTACGGGGGGGGCGGCACATCCCCCCCCACAGCCCATTTTTGCTCCCAGGGGGATGCAGGAGGCTGAGTGCTGCCTGTCACACCCGTGGTCACGCCCACCATGGCCACGCCCACCCAGCCAGTCATTAGGGCAGAGAACCAGTTGTTAAATTATTTGAATCCCACCACTGCTTAAACTAGGTTAACATCAACAGTGCTCATTATCATTAGTAACATCTGATGTTACCTAGTTTGGATGGTGAGAGGTCTGCAAGGAAACAGCCAAGCTCAGAGAGCACCATGGATCCCTCATTTCAACCCTGAGCTACAAATATTCTCCTTTAAAATGGAACCCGCTCCACACCATTGTAAGGTGACATGTTTCTGTACAGAATGTCACCCAGCTTCGCACTTTCCCAAACTCCACTCCATTCTTCCATTTCATTTTCCAGCCCTGAAGTTTTTGTTTTCCTAAAGCAATTCTTTCCAACTTGAAGAATGACTTTGCATATATAAATAAAGCAGCATGCAGGTTAATTTAAGTTTCCTACAATCAGGCAGTAGCCAGGTATTCTTCCAGGGCCCTTTATTTTATTCTTCTTTATTTGCAGAACTGAGGAAAATCTCAGAGGGTTAAAAGCAATTATCCTAAGAGGAAAATATGCATATTATGGCAGTTATTATCTTCTTTTAAACAGGAAGAAGAGATAATCCCTGATGGAGGAGTGTTCATGGATAGAGCAGGTTTAGAATAAGTGGCTAGAGGAAAAGTTTCCTCCTTTGATGATAAGAGGAAGTCTTCCACAACCTTGACTGAAATTCAGCTCCTGGTCACTTCATGGACATGGTTTTTTTTTCTTTCTTGGCAACAATATGGATATCATTTGCCATTGCTTTAATTCAAAATGCCTTTTTGATTGTGAAGCCTTGTCTTCTGCAATTGCTTAGTGGTCTCCTGTCCAAGAACTAATCAGCTTTGATCAGTGGTAGGTTTCAAATTTTTTTACTACCGGTTCTGTGGGCTTGGCTTGGTGGGCGTGGCATGGCATGGCTTGGTGGGTGTGGCTTAGTGGGCGTGGCAGGGGAAAGATACTGTAAAATCTCCATTCCCACCCCACTCCAGGGGAAGGTTACTGCAAAATCCCCATTTCCTCTCAATCAGCTGGGACTCGGGAGGCAGAGAATAGATGGGGACGGGGCCAGTCAGCATTTTTACTATCGGTTTCCGAACTACTCAAAATTTCCGCTACCGGTTCTCCAGAACTGGCCAGAACCTGCTGAAACCCACCTCTGGATTTGATGCTCCATAAATTTCTTGAGATTAGAAGCTGCCATTCATTAGGATCACTCTTGCAGTATCAATCCATAGCATCAATTTAAATATTTCAACTGAAGAAGAGATTCAGAGCAAAGAAATAGAACAACCATATAAAATGTTGGTTTGGGTTCCACAATATATTTATCCATAATTTACAGAATCATGATTTATTCCATTCATTATTTTTTTTTCTGTATTTGCCTGGTATACTGAATTGTAAACTAAACACAGAGGTTCAATTCCTACTACAGAAATGTGCGTTTATTTTATTTTGTTTGTTTGTTTGTTTGCTGTGTTTGTTTGTTTGTTTGGAAATCTATATCCTGCTTCCTTTAAAGGACTCAAGGCACTTGACAATATGGTACCACAGAGAAGAATGCAAATATCTAAAAATAACTTTCATTAAGACACATGTTTTCCACTAGGGTGCACTTCCATAAACCAGTTTTAAGTGCTTTCTTAAAAAGCCAAGAAGAGCTAGTCTGGTGTAGAGGCTAAGGCAGAGATCTTAAAACTCCATAAGTTTTAAGACTTGTGGACTTCAACTCCCAGAATTCTCCAGCCAGCATAGCTTAGCATAGCTGGCTGGAGAATTCTGGGAGTTGAAGTCCACAAGTCTTAAAGCTGGCAAGTTTGGAGACCCCTGGGCTTAGGCATCAGGCTACAAATCAGGATACAATCAGTTCTAGTCCCACCTTAGGCACCAAGCCTGGGTGACTTTGGGCCAGTCATTCTCTTTCTCAGCCCTAAGGAGGCAATGGGAAACCACTTCTGAAATCTTGCCAAGAAACCTACAGGGACATGTATAGGCAGTTGCCAGGAGTTATTGATCTGAAGGCATCCACACCAACACAACAAACAAATAGGAGATTAGAGGCACCACTTACCTCAGGAGGTAGCTGCCAAGTCTTAGCATTAAATCTGCTTCGCCTTCATCTCGTGGCACCAGCACCGGATCAGGCAAACCGGTAGTGGCAGTGGCAGGAGCCTCCACCCACCTGCCCGGATGGCTCTGTGCATCTGCAGAAGTGTCGTGTGTGCACGCGAGCACACCCACGAGCAAACCAGTAGCAAACGAAATTGAAACCCACTACTGGCTAGCAGGAAGGGGAGGGATGCCTGATCCACTAGTTCCAACAACCTATCTTCTTTCCTTCTTCTCCCTACCATGCCCCAATCTGAAATTGTGCATCTGTTTCTGCACTAACACTATTAAACACTCTTGTCTGTTGTCCTTCTTACTGTCAATCACTTTTCTTTCTCTGCAGGCCACCCTCTTCCCCTTTGTGTTCAAATCCACAAGTCACACAATTGCTCCTAGCCTGAACTGAGGGTAGCTGGAAGAGAAATGATACATAGTCATGATTTACAAGAGCTGTGAAAATAACCCTCTCAAGGTTTTTGTTTTAGGATGCACAGAAACAAAATCTCTGAGCAGCAGAATAATATATGGTTTTATGAAATGAAACAAACCTCCACACAATCACATTATAGTATACTCACCTTCCTTTACATAAAACACAAAGTCCTTCTACATTAAGTTGTTCAGGCACCAGTCTCTGAGAACAGGAGTCAACTGGTCTGTCACAGAACCGTGGCTTTTATACTGTCCAACATTGCTGAGGGGATGTCCACTGTTGGCTTTCTGCTCAGGAAGTTGAAAGTGACAGTATCATGTCAGGGTTTTTTTGAGGTGGGGGTGGGCTCCATTGTCCTGGCAGTGTCACTGGTAATTCAACTTTTCCTCTCTGGCTTCATGTTGTGCTATGATTTATAGTTTTGATATGGTCAGCTGACTAATCAGTCAAGTCAGGGGTGGATTCTACTTACCTTTACTACCGGTTCACAACGGGGCCGCGCACGCTTCTGAACATGTGCAGATCACCCATGATGATGTTGTGGCGGGTGGGCGGAGCCTCCTGGCAGTTTTACTACCGGTTCTATAGAACTGGACTGAACTGGGAGCAACCCACCACTGAGTCAAGTTATATTACTAGTAGAGAAAGCCAGTTTGGATGTAGCTGCTCTAGAAACCAGGAGACTATGAAATCTGGTCTCACTTTCAGCACAAAGCCAACTTGGGCCAGTTACTATTTCTCAGCCCTAAGAAGGAAGCAATGGCAAGCTATTTCTGAAATCCTGTTAAGAAAAATGCAGGGACTTCTTAGTCTCCAGGATGGATCCAGTTGCCCTGATTTAACCTTTTTAGATATTTTTGGTCTGGATAATTGGGTCTTCATTTACATATTCTCCAGAAGTCAACACTGACTCGAAGGCGAACACACAAATAAATAAACCCACTATTACTACAACTTGTTATAATCTATGGATATTTTTAATCATAGTGTTTCTGCCACCTTGCAACCTAGCTGCCTCCTCTGCATCTCCACTCCTATTGCCCGAACATTACAGGTGAAACTAGTTAAACTACAACCAGATAGGAAGCACTTCCTAGGTCATCCCGGTTTCCTATTTCCTGCATCCTTCCATTTCCTCTTATATTGCAACTTTAGCTTTCCCTACTTCCAGTCAACTTCCCTTCTACTCCCTGCCAAGGCAATTAACTATTTAATACAGTTAAAGAGTCCTTCAGGGTATTTGAGAGAGCCCCTGGAGGACATTTTGTTGCATTTGTCATGTGACCCAGATATAATTGTTTTCCGCTCATAATTCTCCCTTTTCACCCCTGCCTTTGCCTCTTATCTTCCATTCTAGAAAAAGTCTGTTAAAAAAGACAGATCAGTGCCTTCTGCTTTATGAAAGGGAGCACTAATAGCTTCCTATCAAGAAGCAACATTAATACTATGATTTCCAATTTTGGACTGAAGACCACTGTCCCAAGTTTTGATTTTTTTTCCATCCATAAACTTGTATCAGATTTCAAATCACACAGACTATAAATAATTTACAAAATGACACTCTTACAAGAACCGTGCAGTGGTTAGAATGCAGTTTTGTAAGCTAACTCTGTTTTCCCACCGCCAGCAATTCGATCCTGACCAGCTCATGGTTAACTTAAAAAACATCACTCCAAATAACTGCTTCTGGAAGGCCTTCTTCAAAATGTCTATGAAATCAGTAATGCTGGCTAAATAGACTAAAATAGAATAACAGAGTTGGAAGGGACCTTGGAGGTCTTCTAGTCCAACCCTCTGCTTAGGCAAGAAACCCTCCCAGACAAATGGTTATCCAATCTCTTCTTAAAAACTTCCAGTGTTGGAGCATTTACAACTTCTGGAGGCAAATTGTTCCACTGATTAATTGTTCTAATTGTTGGTGGGGTTTCATCACTCTTTCCCCCACAACCTCAGGGAGTGATTTGTTTGAAGAGTTAAACGTTGTGAGGAGCAACAGGAGGCAATCTCCCAGTTTGCAAGGAACTGCTGGGAAAGGAAGGTGTCATTTCAAAAAAAAATGTAAGGAAGAGAGGCGCGAAACATGTTGTGGAGACAGAATAATGGGGAAAGGGAGTTAGACACATGAAACCAAACAAATGAAAGAGTTGACCCCGTGATCTTTTCTTTCCAAAAACCTTTTCTGGTAAAGAGGAGAAGCAATTTCTAAAGAACAGTAATATTCACTTCATAACTCCCTCTGTGTGGGAGAAAAATAAATCTACCCTCAGCTCTTATTGATTCTATTTATTATGTCAAAGGTTCCCAACGAGATTCTGTTCTGTAGTAAAACTCAGCCAGGACAAAAAAAACATGAATTTTGTGGCAAAGGTGCTGAAAAAGCAGATGGATCTCTTTTTCTGTTTTTACTTATGAACTACCGTGTTTTCCTGAAAATAAGACCGGGTTAGATTAATTTTTGCTCCAAAAGATGCAGTAGGGCTTTTTTTCTGGTTAGATCTTATTTTGGGGGAACTACGGACTAAATGCACCCATCTGGCTGACAATCTTAACTGGGGCTTATTTTGGGGATAGGGCTTATTTTATTAGCATCCTGAAAAATCATGCTAGGACTTATTTTCCAGTTGGGTTCTATTTTCGGGGAAACAGGGTACATAGGAGCAGATATGTTGCTTTCTGTTAAAGACCTTTGAAATCACCATCATCATCATCATCATCTAATCTTCCAGGTATTAATATCAATACAGGTATTTCCCAATGTACGAAAGTTCATTTAGTGACCATTCAAAGTTACAACAGCACTGAAAAAAGTGATTTATGACCGTTCGTTACACTGACGACCGTTGTAGCATCCCCATAATCACATGATCAAAATTCGGACTCTTGGCAACTCCCTCGTATTTATGACTATTGCTGTGTCCCAAGATCATGTGATTCCCTTTTATGAACTTCTGACAAGCAAAGTCAATGGAGAAGCCAGATTCACTTAACAATCGTGTTACTAACTTAACAACTACAGCGATTCATTTAACAGCTATGGGAAGAAAGGTTGCAAAATGGGACAAATTTCATTTAACAAATGTTTCACTTACCAACAGAAATGTTGGGGTCCGTTGTGGTCATAATTTGAGGACTACCTGTAAACTAAATACAAATTTATGTATGATATAAATATTGGCCATCTGGCAAGGAAAAATTTTTATGTTTAGGTTTCATACAGAGTAGCCTCTTTAAAGACTAAGCCATCCCTCCCTTCCTCTCCCTCTGTTCCCAGTCACTGCCAATCTAACAATAAATAAATAAATGTATATCTCCAGATAATCCTGCAAAAGGGCCTTCCCATGTTCCCATGGATTCCTGCAAATGAAACATTTGAAACATTTCAAGTTTTGTTCTGAGAAAACCCTTAAACTGATTTGGGGCTTGTTCTGTTGAAATCCAGCCTATTCAATATATATTTCAATGAACAACCTGGAGACTTTGTTTTGAGCTTGACACAAAACACATTTTATATGTTGTACATATGTTGGTTCTCCTGGTTCATTTTATTAAATAATCATGATGAGATTAGCAAAAGCAATAGCACTTAGACTTATGTACCATTTCACAGTGCTTTACAACGCTCTCTAAGTGTTTTACAGAGTCAGCATATTGTTCTCAACAATCTGGGCCCTTATTTTACCAACCTCTGATGGATGGAAAGCTGAGTCAATTTTAAGACGGTCAGGATCAAACTCCTGGCAGTCAGCAGAGATTGCCTGCAATACTGCACTTTAACACAGCTTATTTGTTACATAAGGCAAAAATTCTTGCTGGAATAATTACAAATCTAATTATGGCAATAAGAGGTTACCATGATGTGTATCCTGGACTTTCTAATGTTATTATATTCCTCTATTTGATATATTGTAATGTCATATTTTGCTGGATTTTATGATGTTATGCCCAGAGGGCAGGAATTAAATACAACCAAGAACATGCTGGTTTGCTCTCAGATCTTTGGAAATTCTGTTGCCAACCAACCTCCAAGTTTCATGATGTATTTCTCAGATTCCAGATGCTGTCTAAGTCAAGGGTGAAATGCACTTACCTTTGCTACCAGATCGCAAATGTGAGTGCGTTCACACACATGCGTAGAGGGTCAAAAACAGGATGTGATGATGCCTGGGCGAGTGGGCAGAGCCTCCCACCACTGGCACTACCGGATCACACGAACCGGATCTGGCTGAATTTCACCCCTGGTCTAAGTGCTTGTAAAAACATATAAGGATAATCTGTTTTTCAGATAAGTCAACAAAACAGTAACCAGTGCATTCATAATGCTTCAAGTGCATATTTATATACATTTCATTTTTTTTACTTACCAATAGATACAGGAAAAGGAGAGACTAGATGCATGAATTAATCCATTAATCCAATTAATTAAAGTGGATTGTTGCCTCTCCCCAAGTATATCATCCATCCCATTAGATTTGGAAGGGAAGGCATGTTTATGGGTTCCATCAATCAGGCACTTGCATTTGGTGGATCTCAAGAGACTGGACTTCTCCACTGTGGCACCCTCCTTATGGATTATTCTCTTCCCTCAAGTTGGGCTCAGTCCTTCCCTGCTATAGTTTAGGATGTCCCTCAAGATCTGGTTATATCATTAGACTTGGAGGTCTTTGGGAATGGGAGACATTCTTAGATGGCTCCACTGTGACTGATGTTCTTGCTTTCTCCATAGGCTTTGTATTTTTTAATATTTTGATAATATTGGTTTAATGATTTCTTTTCTATCCTTTAATAATGATGTTTTTTTATGTGTAGTCTTCCACTTACAATCACAATTTTCACTTAGAATGTTCTATCACTAAGCAAGGCACCTGAGTCGCATCTGATTTTACAATCCTTTTTACCATGGTTATTACGCGAATCACATGATAATTAAGTGACTCCAGCTTCCCTCATTGACTTTGCTTGTCAGAAGTCAGCTGAGAAGATCGCAAATGGCGATCATGTGACCCAGGGATGCTGCAACCATTGTAAATACATGTCAGTTTTAACCACCCAAATTTTAATGCAAGGATGCATCAAACAGTGGTAAGTGAGAGGATTGGACATAAACAGTGGTGGAATTCACCCAGTTCGCACCTATTTGGGAGAACCGGTTGTTAACTTTCTAAGCACTTCGGAGAACCGGCTGTTGGAAGAAATCTTATTTTGTTTTTTTTCACTTTACAGGGCTAATCCTATAAGAAAGGCAGGAAGGAGACATTCTGGTGTTGTTTCTAGCCTAATCTTTATTGCTCTGTTTACAGAAACTGCCTCTCTGATTAACCCTTATTGCATTGTAACAGCTAAGGCAAAGCGCCCATTGATGTGAGTGACGTTGAGTTGGCCAAGCCCACCCAGTCAAATGACCACTGAGCCATGCCTACCCAGTCGGTCATTAGGGCAGAGAACTGGTTGTTAAATTATTTGAATCCCACCACTGGACATAACTCACTTTTTTCAATGCCATTGTAACTTTGAATGGTCTCTAAAAGAAGGGTCGTAGCTTAAGGAGCACCTGTATTTGCAGTTTTATCCAATTTTTCTACACAGTCCAGGTTTGCCTTGTGTGAGATGGGCAGCCATAGAAATGTGATTAATAAATATAAATAACTAAATAAATCAGACATGCACTGAACGTAGGCATCTGTCCATTCCTGTATCAAACCCTTGACTATTAATCAACCTGGTTTCCTACTGATGACTTTTGCTTTGATTTATTGCTGAGAATTAGAAAACCAATTTGTTTGTTGTGTTCTTTCTTAGATGTGAAACTGCGTGTATTGCTGTCTTCTGATCAACTTTTGCCTTGGGTGAATGTAGAGCTAGCGTTTTAATGTCCTATAAAACCTAAAGGCATGAGAGGTGCAGATAGAAAACCATGACTGTTATAATAATGACTACATATTTTCACATTAGAAACATCTATTAAGGTACCTTTTCTTCGCACTACTTCCATGTTAGCCACAGGGGACAGTAATTAAATTAACTGGAGCCACCTTCATTTTAAATGTGCCTATGACATAAAGTCACAGGGGCAACTAATTAAATGAAATAGGGACTAATAGTTCTTGGAGAAAATGAGTATTTCCCCCTCTTTTCTTTGTCATGGTTGCAGAAAGCGTCAACATAATGCAGCTTTTTAAAAAGGACTGCAAAACTCTACACACTCTTCTGACTTCTTCTGGAGATGAAGAAGGCTCTTTATGTTGTGGAAGTGTCAAGACCTAACAAAAATGTGGGAAGCAATATTCTTCATTGTGGTGGCACGGTGGTTAGAATGGAGTATTGCAGGCTAACTTTGCCCACTGTTAGCAGTTCGATCCTGGCCAGCTCATAGTTGACTCAGCTTTCCATCCTTCTGATATCAGTAAAATGAGGACCCAGATTGCTGGGGGTAATTTGCTGACTCTGTAAAACCGCTTAGAGAGGGCTGTAAAGCACTGTGAAGCAGTATATAAGTCTAAGTGCTATTGCTGTTGCTGTTCCCTTCCCCCACTTTTTTTCTTTACCCTTTTCTGTTTCTATTTATGGATTTTTTGATATTATGTTGACTAACATAACACACAGGCAGAAAACATATGGCATCTACCAGTCCTTGCAGCACTCATATGAACCCAAAGAAAGTCAACAGACTTTTCTAAATGCAACTTCGCTCTTGATCGCAATCTATGATTTCAGCATGTCATGTCTGAATATGAATAGCTGATCTTGGTGTGACTTGTCAGAAACAGTGATTGGTCAATGGGATCTGGTGTAATGGCTCCACCCTTCTCAGGTTGTACTGTGCTGCAAGCTGCAGTGGACTCTACTCAACACAGGGGACTTGACTGTGAATTTCCCTCCTTGTTAAATTATAGTTGGCACCTAGACGTGTAAGTGTCAGGCCCACCATCGTGTCCTGCCATTCTGTTGGAGGGGAGGAAGGAAAGTTCTCTGGCATTTTTCTCCTGTTTTCACTTTTGCTGTAATCACTTGGGAATTAGGGAGGGGGATTGTCTTTGGAAATGGAGCAGACTCCCTTCCAGCCATATCCAATCTGGTTCCAAGGCCATCGTGCCCTGAGAGTAACCTGTTATCTGCCTACCACCTCAGTGTTCTCAAAACACCCTTGCAGCATCACATTGGCTGCTGGTGGACTGGTCAGAGGGGTTGGGTTTGGGGAAACAGAAGATTTGCTTTGTGCTTTGTGCAGGTTTTTCAGATTCCGCCTGACTTTACTGCAACCACTTTCTCTCAGTAAAAGTTCTTTTGATTCAACTCAATGGAATCAAGAATTTTGCTTTCCTGAGAGACCAGCTGGGGCAGGCCCTTACATTAAGCATCTAGCACCTGCTGAACATGTATTTGTTCATCCAGGCTTTTAATTGAATATATGCTGGGATGACTCTCATTGTTATTCTTGTTGTGCTGGTTTTAATAGGTTGTAATGTTATCGTTTTTTTGTATGTGGTACTTTTTATGGGTTTTAATGGTAGTAATATTATTATGATAGAATGTTATGGCTTTAAGCTAATGCAATTTTATGGTTTTTAATCCTATTTTTGTACCCTGTTTGGGATTATTACGCTTGTATTAAAAAACATGAAAAACAAAGTGGTGAAAGTTTAAACCTGTGGATTTACTCTGTGGTTATTCTTTCCAGTTTATATTATGCACCAATAAATCACTGCTATTCTGTAATGTTCTTTCTCCATTCTTCTTTCATAGAGGCTACTGGTCAAGACTTCTGGGCATTATCATTGCCTCAAATGAATTGGAAACACTCTAGAACAGGGGTGTCAAACTCGCGACGTCATGGCGGTGTCATGTGACGTATCACAACTTTTTTCCCCCTTTGCTAAACCGGGCGTGGGTGTGGCCAGCACATGATGCATCTGGCCTGCAGACCGCGAGTTTGAGAGCCCTGCTCTAGAACACCCCTAGGCTGATTCCAAATCCTGTAGAATGTATTTTGGGTGATTTAATTAGATATTTCCAACAAATATAAATGCTCATGATAATTTCACTTTGTAGATCAACACCGTAATTCCAAGAATATCAGAAAAACCCAGGCTGCCCATTGAGCAATAATGGAATCTGAGGACTATATTCAATGTTTTTAAAGCCAGGTTTCCAAATAACTCATGCAGGCCTTTTAACTCTGAATGTCCTATGAATATTTCCCCCTCTCTGAATATAACTTGGAAGCACAGAGTATTGTCCTACACAGTGGCAATTTTCTTAACCTCCCCCCAGATGTTCATGATAAAGGTTGGATGTCTAAAGGTAAAGGTAAAGGTTCCCCTCGTACATATGTGCTAGTCGTTCCCAACTCTAGGGGCGGTGCTCATCTCTGTTTCAAAGCCGAAGATATCTCCGTGGTCATGTGGCCGGCATGACTAAACACCAAAGGTGCACGGAACACTGTTATCTTCCCACCAAAGGTGGTCCCTATTTTTCTACTAGCATTTTTTACGTGCTTTCGAACTGCTAGGTTGGCAGAAGGTGGGACAAGTAACGGGAGCTCACCCCATTAAGCGGCACTAGGGATTTGAACCGCTGAACTGCCGACCTTTTGATCAACAAGCTCAGCATTTTAGCCACTGAGCACCGCGTCCCTTGTTGAATTTCTATTATGAATCAATAATGGATTCCAGTCAGGTTTCCAGTTGATAAGTCAGCCAAATAACTTTTAGTAATTTCTACTACTACCTGTTTTAAGATAATAATCCTTAAGAATATCAAGAAATTTCTTTTAATTCTGTTGTACGTCTGCAAACTTTGAAGAAGTCTACTGATTGAAATTGCCTGGATTCAGATAAAGCACTTCCTTTGGCTGACTACTGCTTCATTTTCAAGAAAGCAGGGCAAACATTTAGAGTGAGTTTGGCCTCCCATGAGGCCAAGGCATAAATATGGAACAATCCATTCCTTGAGTTGGATTGGATATGAAGTCATCCTTATTGAAACAGAATGCTCTGAAATGTCTCGTGCATTCAGCAGTCTTTCCAAATGCTTACCTGCTTTCAAAATCCTGGATTTGTGTTACAAGTATTTGATATTTAAATAAAAACTGTCCCAAATAGACCAATTTCTGGTTTAAAACTGGGGAGGGATCATACTGCATTTATTTCAAATCTTATTCTGAGATTTATCTAAATACCTAGGCAATTTCCTGTTTGTAGCCTTTCAGATGCATAGAGTTTGAAAAAGGGTATAACTGACAGCTGAATCTGAATAGCTTTTTTTCCCCAGAATATTTGGATCTGTTTTCTATTCATTCATTCTTCCGTTTGTTTTCTGTAGCCGCCTAGTGAATGAACATTCTGAGATTGAGCCTGTTCTACTGTTTCTTTAAAAAAAATACAACTTTATTCTGAGAAGAATATACAACAGGCTAACTTGCAGGCTAACTCTGCCCACTGTTAGCAGTTCGATCCTGGCCAGCTCATGGTTGACTCAGCTTTCCATCCTTCTGATATCAGTAAAATGAGGACCCAGATTGCTGGGGGTAATTTGCTGACTCTGTAAAACCGCTAAGAGAGGGCTGTAAAGCACTGTGAAGCAGTATATAAGTCTAAGTGCTATTGCTGTTGCTGTTCCCTTCCCCCACTTTTTTTCTTTACCCTTTTCTGTTTCTATTTATGGATTTTTTGATATTATGTTGACTAACATAACACACAGGCAGAAAACATATGGCATCTACCAGTCCTTGCAGCACTCATATGAACCCAAAGAAAGTCAACAGACTTTTCTAAATGCAACTTCGCTCTTGATCGCAATCTATGATTTCAGCATGTCATGTCTGAATATGAATAGCTGATCTTGGTGTGACTTGTCAGAAACAGTGATTGGTCAATGGGATCTGGTGTAATGGCTCCACCCTTCTCAGGTTGTACTGTGCTGCAAGCTGCAGTGGACTCTACTCAACACAGGGGACTTGACTGTGAATTTCCCTCCTTGTTAAATTATAGTTGGCACCTAGACGTGTAAGTGTCAGGCCCACCATCGTGTCCTGCCATTCTGTTGGAGGGGAGGAAGGAAAGTTCTCTGGCATTTTTCTCCTGTTTTCACTTTTGCTGTAATCACTTGGGAATTAGGGAGGGGGATTGTCTTCGGAAATGGAGCAGACTCCCTTCCAGCCATATCCAATCTGGTTCCAAGGCCATCGTGCCCTGAGAGTAACCTGTTATCTGCCTACCACCTCAGTGTTCTCAAAACACCCTTGCAGCATCACATTGGCTGCTGGTGGACTGGTCAGAGGGGTTGGGTTTGGGGAAACAGAAGATTTGCTTTGTGCTTTGAATACTTGGATCTGTTTTCTATTCATTCATTCTTCCGTTTGTTTTCTGTAGCCGCCTAGTGAATGAACATTCTGAGATTGAGCCTGTTCTACTGTTTCTTTAAAAAAAATACAACTTTATTCTGAGAAGAATATACAACAGCAACAGCAACAACCATGCAACAATAGAGTAAATGCAATAAAATGAAAAGGCTAAAGTGGAATATATTAAAAAAAAGAACGCACTGGATATTTTAAAAAAAAAATACTGGTCACCAAATAAGAACATACATAAGGAAGGAATTATTCAAATAAGTGTAAAACAAAAATGAAAGAATCAGTAATATAGTAGGGATTAATAACCAAGCAAAAATAATCCAATTCAGTGTGGGCAAGGGGAAACAAGTGAAATTGCATATCCTAATTTTGTGATGCATGCTCTTTTCTTTAAATACTTGTGTGCTGCATCACAATGCAAGTATGAAAAGATAGTGCTTGTGCATCACAATGCACATTCCATCATGTTGGCTTCAGCACTGTGTTAGCATGGGAGCAGATGCCAATGAATACTAACAATTAACAAAAGGAAATGCTGGTCTACTTCTATTTTGTCTTAGTCTTCAACAAAAGGGTATGGAATTGTCCAACTCTGAAGCATAGAAGGTAGAATTAGTATTGATGTCTGAGATTGACAGAAATGATTGACAGTGAATATCTTCAGGGCCAGATTAACTGCACCCTAATGTACTGAAGGAATTTGCTAATGTTCTGAATAAATCTTTATATATTATTTGGGAAAATTGTAAAGAATGAACAAACTGCCCAAAGAGTGGAGAAGAGCAAATGTCCATATTCAAAAAAAAAAAAAAAGGAAAGGAAAGGAAAAAGATTGATCTGGAGCATTATGGATCAGTCCGTCTGACATTGATCATGGAAGAGTCTAGAGTACCCCTGAAATAAATTGTTCTGGAAGCATCTTGAAAACGATGCAATATCCATCAGAAATGTAGAATTGTATAAGGATTTCTGAAGAGAAAGTTTTTTTCTCCCTTTCTTGCTGTTGTTTTCTGTCATTTTTTGATGGAGAAGATTCATAATTTAGGAATAGAACTCAAAAGCGCAGGTATAGAATGGGAAAGTTTGGAAATAGCATTTCCCAAAAAAGACCTTGAAATGGTAGTTGATTGCAAACAGAATTATGAGTAGCGTAACGTAGCTACAAAAAAGGCAAGTACAATTTAAAATGCTTTTTAATATGCATAATATGCAATCAAGTGGAACAATTATTTCTCGCGATTTAGAAATTACACAGCAATGTAATTTCTAAATCGTGAGAAATAATTGTTCCACTTTATTCTGCATTGGTTAGACCCCACCTCAAAAACATGTTTCCAGCATTTAAGAAATACATAATCAGGTTCATAAGCGGGTTCAGAAAGGGAAATGAGAATGATCATTGAATTAGAAGCTAAATCATAGGAAGAGAATTGGAAAAATCTCAAAATATTTCATGTTGATAAGGAAAGATAGAGGAAGATATGATAACAACCTTGAAGTATTTTTTTAAAATATCATACCACAGTGGTCAAGGTCTATTCTCCATCATCCTAAAGTGACAGAACATGGGAATTTTTTTTTTTTACGAAAGGCAGATTATAACTGAATGTGTGTTTTTCTAAAATCCATACAGTAGTAAAATCAAGTATAAAGCTAAGAGATGAGCTCTCTATCTCCACATATGTTCAAGCAGAATTTAGACAACCATATTTTGTGGACAATTTAAAAAGCCAGGATGGACTGAATTCACCAATTGCTCTCTTCCAGTTCTGTTATTAGGTAGATACTGTAGGTATAACAATGTTCTGTATAGAAGAACAAAGTAAAACAATAATGTTTAGAATTACAAATAATAAATAAATAACAATTATTAATAAATTTAGAGCAGTGGTGACATAGTGGTTAGAATGCAATATTGCAGGCTAACTCTGCTGACTGCCAGCAGTTCGATCCTGACTGGCTCAAGGTTGACTCAGCCTTCCATCCTTCCGAGGTCAGTAAAATGAGGAGCCAGATTGTTGCATGCGATATACTGATTCTGTAAACCGCTTAGAGAGGGCCGTAAAGCACTATGAATTGGCATATCAGTCTAAATGCTATTGCTAAGTGCTATTGCTAGGTAAACCATTATTTAGAGTAAACAACCCAAATTTGCTGACAAAGAGCAAAATTGAACCTATCTTTCTGAATGAACACAGAAAAGGAACCTTCTGCGTTTTCTCAGGCTGGTCCAAAAATCTGGAGAAATGCCATCTTTTCGCATTAGCTTTATCAGCCCAGCTCAGTGGTCTCCCTAATGAGAAGCGCAATACATGGCTAATTATAGTAACTTTATTAGACCTTACCCAAAGCCTCTGCTTATCTTCAATTTAGAGGCTCCAATGTAGAGCTTAGAGTCAATATCTTCTGTTCAGGCCATAATCAGTATGACATGATCATATTCTAAAAGCACTGTGAAGCGGTATATATACAGTAAGTCTAAGTGCTATTGCTATTGCTAAGATCAACTAAGGAAGTGTCATCTGTCTTTCACACTATGTCTGTATAGTAATAATAATAAACAAACCAAAATAGTAATAACTAGTTCTCATGACAGAACTTGAAAAATAATATTTTATTTTTTGTTTTTTATTATTTTATTATTTTTATATTTTTGGCAAAATTTATACAGTATCTCTGACTCTTTTTATATTCTTTAGAATAACACTATAATATAAAATGTTCAGTATGTTTTGTTTTGGGTGGAAACTATCAGAAGCTTGAGCTGACCATTTCCTATCCACGTTGTTATAATAAAACTAATTTAAATAATAATTTGGAGTTACCCCATGAAAGGTAGTTTTGTAATGCATTGGGGCTAGAAGAAAATAAAAAGGCAATTGTGATCCATAAATTCCAATCAATGTTAAAGACTGTAATATTTTAGATTTTAAAAGGTTTCTGCTTCTTTCTTTTCTAAAATTGAATAATAAAAATAAGTGAAAATTATTTTATCTGTATAAAATTATCATAGAAACCGAACCATATACACAAACATTCAGTGATATTTACCACCAATGACTATGACATTTTCAACTTATTAAAGAGGAAGAAAAAAACAGAATGAGATTTTTCTACCTTTAAAATCCTTGATTTTTTTTTTTTTTTTTTTTTTTTTTTTTTTGCAATAGTGAGCTAATGAGATCAACAAATCTATTCTGGAAAAATATTTTTTAAACCATACAAAATTAGATAATTTTGTTCCAGCTAACATTTCTTCTGTTTCTTGAATTAAGATACAAGTAGCAATAGCAATAGCACTTAGACTTATATGCTGCTTCACAGTGCTTTACAGCCCTCTCTAAGCAGTTTACAGAGTCAGCATATTGCCCCCAACAATCTGGGTCCTCATTTTACTGACCTCAGAAGGATGGAAAGCCGAGTCAACCTTGAGCTGGTCAGGATTGAACTGCTGGCAGTAAGCAATGAGGTAGACTGCAATATTGCATTCTAACCACTGCGCCACCATGATTCATAGTTATCTAATAATGCAGGACAATTTCTTCACATTACTCAGATTTTCAGTGGGCAGCTATTTGTCTATCATTGTTTATTAAATTATTCATTCAAATTTATGTTGCTGCTCATGTAAGGGAAAGTGACTCTGGGCAGCAAAGAACAATCCAATAGAATCAGTCAATAAATAAGACAATCGTTAGTTGAAACTATCATATAATAATTATGAAAAGAATTAGAAATTTTGAAAACAAAAATAAAATGGGAAAAGAGACTAATGGACAGAAGGATTTAATCATAAGGGAGCTCCTCATGAGTTCAACCATTGTCTGGAGTCCCCAGGCCTGCAGGCATAATTAGGTCTTGAGGTATCTTTGGAAATCAGGAGTGATGGGACAAATCTTACTAATGGAGGAGAGAATATTCCATAATATGGGAGCCACAACAGAAAGGACTCACCATCTCAGGTCCACCAAGTGTAGATGATGCAACCTGCAACATATCCATTCCATGCAACCACCTGGTTGGTCGGATGGAAGAAGTTAAATTATAACTAATGGTACAAATATTGTTGTGTCATATTTATATTGTTTATCCCATTTATTTAAATTTCACTGCTTGATTTATACAAGAAAAATCAATGCTATAAATGTAATTACTGTACACTGGCTTGGTTCCTCACTGTAATTTTTTTTTTAATTTGATTTTATATGCCGCCCTTCTCCGGAGACTCAGGGCAGCTTACAATGTGTTAAGCAGTAGCCTTCATACTTTTGTATATTTATACAAAGTCAGCTTATTGCCCCCACAAACTGGGTCCTCAATTTACCTACCTTAGAAAGGATGGAAGGCTGAGTCAACCTTGAGCCTGGTGAGATTCAAACTTACAGTAATTGCAGACAGCTGGTGTTAATCACAATGCTATCAGTCTGCTGAGCCACCAGCCCTACAGTAATGTAATGTAATGTAATGTAATGTAATGTAATGTAATGTAATGTAATGTAATGTAATCAGGGGTGGGTTCTACTTACCTTTACTACCGGTTTGCAATGGGACTGTTAAGGATATTGTTGTGTTAAACAACCAGCAGAGCATAGAGCACAGGGAAACGGTGCTGAGAGCAATGAATAAAATACATACAAACTAGTTTATCAAAGTTTTTACTTTATAGTGAAAAACAATCTCATAGTCTTTAATCAATCCAAGTCTTAGCCAGTCAAATCAGTCCAGTGATACAAACGTCTTCTTACCATACAAAACAGCAGTAGGTAATAAATAGCAGCACATACACGCTGGTAACAGATCACGATGGTAGCATATCCACCCACGATGATAGCATCTCCACACACAATGGTAGCATATCCACCCACGATGATAGCATCTCCACACACGATGGTAGCATCTCCACATACAATGGTAGCATATCATCAATGACTACATTGCATCTCCCTTCTTAAATACAGTTACAACAGAGCTTATCCAATCAGGATACAATCACTCAGCATTACAATGACTCAGCAGTACTTCTTAAAGTCATATAATACATATTTATGTTAAAGTCATAGAACACATATATTGTCCATATATTGCCTGGACAACCTGTTAGGCATACACCATATCCTAACAGGGACCACGTGCACGCACATGTGCAGAAGCTTCTGCGCATGCGCAGATTGTCAATTATGACCTCCGGGTGGGTGGGCGGAGTCTCCCGCTGCTTTTACTACCGGTTCTAAAGAACCGGACAGAACCAGGAGCAACCCACCACTAAATGTAATGTAATGTAAGCTAATCATTGGTGGGTTGCTACCAGTTCTCCCCAGTTCTTGCGAACCGGTAGTGGAAATTTTGAGTAGTTCGGATAACTGGTAAATACCACCTCTGCCTGGCCCTGCCCCCAATCTATTCACTGCCTCCCGAGTCTCAGCTGATCGGCTAGAAGGAAAAAATCAGGGCTCACTTGACAAAGAAGAGAGAAGAAAAAAAACAAGACACCTTAGCTTTAAATTGAGAAGCCAAGAAGCCTCCTAACTGATCGGCTAGAATTGATCCGCTCCTTGTAAACTGCTTGGTGGTGGTAGATTGTCAACTGAGGCCAAGCTGCCTGAAAGCGGTTTCCAATGCTCTTGGTGGTGACAGAGCAGCAAAAAGCTGTTTAAACTCTTGCCGCAGCACTTCAAAGGGCCGCCCTACAGCTGATCAGCGGTAAAAGGCAGTGTGGTGGTAGAACAGTGCGCTCCAAAAATAAATGGGTAGACCGGTATAGCTCTGCAAGCAGTTAAAAGCCTGGTAGACCAGTACCTCTGCTAAATCCTAAAGAACTGTTTGTCACATGACCATCAAACCATGCCCACAAAATAAGCCACTCCCACAGAACCGGTAGTAAAAAATTTTAGAACCCACCCCTGAATGTAATGTAATGTAATTCTGCTTATACCAAAGGTGCTTTTTCAGAAGGCAACTGGACTTTCTTGTTTTTTCGCTTCTCATCCAAGAAGCTCTGACAAGATAGTAGCAAATGGAAGGATTTATATTCCTTACAGACAGTTTGTAATCTGCCTCCTTTTAGAGGGTCGTTGAAGCACTTGGAGGTTTATCTGTGTCCTCAGGGTTACCTGAGTAGTGCTCCTGGTTCCTGTAGTCTGCAGTTTTTTCCTCTGGAAATCCATTCCTACTCCCACACCATTCAAAGGGTGTTCATCCCAAACTGTATAGCTAAATCCTTAAGGATTTATATTCCTTAAGGATCATTCCATTCCCCGCTATCCTGTCAGAACTGAAAAAGCTTCTTGGATGAGAAGCTAAATATCTTCAAAGAAAAAACAAGGAAGTCCGGTTGCTTTTTCCCTGAAAAAAGCACCTTTGGGACAAGCATGACCTGGATGACTGAGAATCTCCACAGAATTCTGCTTATACGTCTATGTTTTTAAAAAGCATAAATTAAATGCCAAAATTAAATGACTGGCTAGACAAACATGCCTGAAATGCTGCTGTTTTTGCAAAGTTGCTAAATACTGTAGATCTGCGGCATTATCTTTCATTATCATGTCAGGCAGAAAAACTCATTTGTTTCAAGATGGTAATAATTGGAATTACCCGAATCGAAGAGCAAGAATTGAAAGCGAAGCATGACATGTAAATAAACACAGCTTGCATAAAGCTGGGTATATTCGATTATGAATGTTCAGTGTAAACAACATCCCCTATGGAGGGCCTAAATGTCAATTTTGATGTCTCTCAGTTCAGGTTTAGCCTGTTGAACTTCAGAGTTTTTAAAGATTGTGTGAAAGTTCAGTGCATGAAAATGTCTCTTTCCCTCCCACAAATAGGCCATTTTGGTCTACAGTTTTGCCTGATGCAGTTTTTGCAAAAAAAGAAAAACAATTCCATAAATATAATTTTTGACATAACTTTTTTTTTTTTTTTGAACATCTGCATTTTGCACAGACTTCCCTTGCTATTTTCCTGCAATAGAAACTTCAGGGAAATGCTGGTATGGAAAATGAACCCTTTACATCTGTGTAAATGTGCATGTGCCATGAAAGAGGGAGGATTTGGAGTTGGGGAATGCCAAGCTTCTCCCAACAGACCCCTGGAAACATTTTGCTCCCTAGGTCCTCAAAAGTCACTTGAAGGGCCAAATCCACTTTGGCAAAGAGGAACTTCTTCTTTACTCTTTGTAGACAAAAAAAAAGGAACATGTGTCGCAACATGTATCGCCCGGATGTCATCAAATACGTTCTGCGCATGCACAGAAGCTTCTGCACATGTGCAGAAGTGGCACGTGAGTGAGCGAAGCAAGCACACATGCGCAAACAAATCAGTAGCAAAGGTAAGTTAAACCCACCACTGCATCTCTGCCTTTTGGCTGCCTTGCACATTTGGCACTCCTCAGTGGTGAAATAGAGGCCCAAGGCCTTCAGCAACCTCAGCTGGTTGCCATTGCTCCTGAACTTCTACTTCAGCCCCAAAGCCATCACTGATAAGTACTGCCCTAAACCCCTCCCTGTAACCAACCGCCCCAGCACCTCAATGCAAAGACCCCACTGCCTGCATTCATCACACCCATCTGACCTTAACGCTCATCCTTCTGCTACTGACAGAAGGTGTGCCTAGCTGGCCTTATGCGAGGCAGCTGCTGTCCATTCCAGGCCTTCTTCCTGAAACTGCTCGCACCATACTCCAAATAGCACACTCCATTCTTGCGATGTTTTGGAGTACTTCAGAATCTTCTGAAGCATTTATTTATTTATTTATTTATTTATTTATTTATTTATTTATTTATTTATTTATGTACTAGATAATATATATAAGTATAAGCATGAATTGAATACATAAAATGAATACAATTAAAGGGAACATTAGGACAGGGATGGTAGGCACGCTGGTGCTCTTATGCACACCCCTTACAGACCTCTTAGGAAAGGGGTGAGATCAACAGTAGACAGTCTAAGGTTAAAATTTTGGGGGTTTGGGGATGAAAGTCAGGTAGTGCATTCCAGGCATTGACCACTCTGTTGCTGAAGTCATATTTTCTGCAATTGAGTTTGGAGCAGTTCACTTTAAGTTTGTATCTATTGTGTGTTTGTGTATTGTTGTGGTTGAAGCTGAAGTAGTCATTGACAGGTAGGACATTGTAGCAGATGATTTTGTGAGCTATGTTTAGGTCATACGAATGGTGGTGTAGAGTTCTAAATTTTCTAAGCCCATAATTTCAAGTTTGGTGGCATAAGGTATTTTGTTGCGAACGGAGGAGTGGAGGATTCTTCTTGTGAAATATTTATGGACACGTTCAATTGTATTTGTTGTGACCAAGGCCCAGGTAGTGATTACTAAACACAATTCAATCCTCAACAAACTTATTTTATTAAAACAGCTGAAAATTAATTCATTCTCAGCTTAGTCCAAAACAAAATTCTTAATAACCAGTCCGTCAGCCTTATCACCAACCTTTGATGTCTTTGGCAGCCTGCCTAAGGCTTTTCTTGGTAAATCCCCACAAAGTTCAAGAGACACTGACAAGAAGCATAGGAAACAACATTGGTTTTCCACAAAGAACCCAACAGCTCGTTGCTGGTCTTTTAAGCCTTATGGGAGTGGCCAATCAACTTCTGGCCTTACTCCCAAATTGTCCTTTTTTCTTCAGCTGCTCTTGCCTTCTGGCAGCTCTTCGCATGTGTGCATTAGGAACATGCTCCTCCTGTTCCTCTGCCTCTCTGCTGTCCGACTCTGGAGGCTCCAGAGTCCACGCATCGCTCCTAAATGGCCCTGGCCCCATCTCTGCCTCTGACGCAGAGCCCTCGTCTGGGCCTTCCCCTGACTCCAGGACTGGCCCATTGTCCTCCTCAGCCTCCTCACTGTCCGACTCCGCTGCCAGGTCCACAGGCTGCTGGCGGACCACAACAGTATTAATGTCCGATATGCAGTGCAGGTTCCAGACAGATGAGCTGTATTTGAGAATTGGTCTAGCAAATGTTTTGTATGTTCTGGTTAGTATGTAATATTATCGGAGAAGAAGCTATGCAAGATTAGGTTTACAACCCTTAATGCCTTTTTGGCGATGTTGTTACAGTGGGCATTTGATATGAGTACTCCAAGGTCCTTGACAGAGTGAGGGTAATCTACAAGGTCGTGTCCACTCAGCTTGTGAGAATAGGGTATACTAAATAGAAAATGGCAGTTGTGTTTCAGAAGACCTCAGAATCTTTTTGAAGGCTTTCCACAGAAAGCTTCTGAGTCTTTTAAAGCCTCATAAAAATGGGCCATGCTATTTGGAGAATGGCGTTAAATGTTAAATCTATATTAAACTTAACTTTATCGTACCACAAATATCCATTCCGGCCCAATCCTAGGTCATGTCCTTCGAACTCCAATAGTCTTCTGTTTCTCACCATCTCTTTCAACCAAACTAAACAAAAAATGAATCAAGGAAGGGGATGGAGCTATCTAAGAGAACAGAGTTGAGAAATAAGGTCTAATTAATGATCAGCCATACAGAATCAAAAAATTACTGAATCAATTTCAGACAGTTATTACATTTTTGCTTTTGCTTCTTCTATGTGAAAGGTCACTTCCAAACTTTGTATGCTAGACCAGGATCTGTCACGGTATTTTGTTTCTACATTCCATTGATTTTCTTTTAACTTTTTTTCCTATTAGGTTTTCAGAAAGAATTCTTATAACAAGGACACAGTTAAATATTTTAACACTCAGATATCTGCAATGACCTTTTCTGCTGTGGCTACAGTAGGAGGTGTGTACAGTCTATGTGCATTAAGTGTTCCTTAATATGATTTCATTGCTTATTTGTACCCTATGACTATCATTAAGTGTTGTACCTTATGAGTCTTGATGAATGTATCTTTTCTTTTATGTACACTGAGAGCATGTGCACCAAAGACAAATTCCTTGTGTGTCCAATCACACTTGGCCAATAAAGAATTCTATTCTATTCTATTCTATTCTATTCTATTCTATTCTATTCTATTCTATTCTATTCTATTCTATTCTATTCTATTCAAGCAATTAAAAAGAATCACTGCCCTGTAGAGGCAGCTAAATTGTAGATAACATGGACGTAACCCTTATTGTATTTGTATGCTACTTTGTTCCAAATTTCAGTATTTTATATTATAGGAAAGATAATAGAATAACAAAATAACACAGTTGGAAAAAACCTTGTAGATCATCTAATGAATCAAATTCCCCCACCAAAGCAGAGACCCTATACCATTTATGACAGATGGCAGTCCAGTCTCTTCTTGAAAGCTTCCAGTGATGAAGCTCCCACAACTTCTGAAGGCAAGCTGTTCCATTGATTGATTGTTCTCACTGACAGAAAAAAATCTCTTTTTTTCTAAGTTGAATCTCTCCTTGATCAGTTTCCATCCATTATTCCTTGTCTGACCTTCAGGTGCTTTGGAAAACAGGTTGACCCCCTCCTCTCTGTAATAGCCCCTCAATCTATTTGAACACTGCTATCATATCTCCCCTGGTCCTTCTCTTCTCTTCACTAGACTAGCCATGCCCAGTTCTTGTAACCATTCTTCATATGTTTAAGTCTCCTGTCCCCTAATCATCTTTGTTGCTCTTCTCTGACCTCTTGCTCAGTCTCAATATCTTTTTTATAGTGTGGTGACCAAAACTAGATGCAGTATTCTAGATGTGGTCTTACTAAGGCTTTATAGAGTGCAGTGATGAAATGTAAAATTTGTTACTACCGGTTCTGTGGGCGTGGCTTGGTGTGGGGGGGGTAATATGACTGAATGGGCGTGGCCAACTTTTTTTTTTTTTTTTACTTTTAAAACCATTTTTTTTACAACCTCTTTGGCTGAAGAGGTTGTTAAAAAAATGCTTTTAAAGCTCTGATGATCCCAGCTGACTTGTCTGATCAGCAGAGGCTTTCTTTTTTTAAAAAAAAAACCTCTGACGATCCCAGCTGACTTGCCTGATCGGCAGAGGCTTTCTTTTTTTTAAAAAAAGCCTCTGATGATCCCAGCTGAGCCACACGATCATCAGAGGCTTTTTTTTTTTACTTTTAAAAGCATTTTTTCAGCCAAAGAGGTTGTAGAAAAAATGCTTTTAAAAATAAAATAAAAAAAGCCTCTGATGATTGCGCGGCTCAGCTGGGCAATGGGGGGGGGGGCAAGGATTTTTGCTACCGGTTCTCCGAACCACCCGCCTCCATCACTACCGGATTGGGCGATCCGGTCTGAACCGGGAGCATTTCACCCCTGATAGACTGGTATTAGTACTTCACATGATCTTGATTCAATTCTTCTGTTAATGCAATTTAGGATTGCATTGGCTTTTTTGGCTGCTGCTGCACACTGTTGCTCATATTTAATTGGTTGTCCACTAACACTCCAAGATCCTCTCAGAGCTGCTGCTATTAAGCCTGGTTTCTCCCAGGAGAAGGATAATATTTTAAAAGTCAAAAAATACAGTCTTTGTTTGGATGGCATACTGACGGTTAAGTCAGAATTGTTTGAAAAAGAGGGACAGGTCAGGATATGTAGCAAAGATGTTCAGAATTATTTCATTGTCCAAGACTGAAATCACTTTCCATAAAATTACACAAAACACATTAAAGTGAATTTAGCTATTAAACTGTAAAATCAAAACTTAGCCATCATAATGTGACAGGGCTCTACACAGCATGTAGGAATTGTTTGTATCTGTACCCCAGTTATGCATGATTTGTCTCTTTTGATTCTTATAACAATATATGTGTGTTAGATTGACACAACTATTTTCCTTTGTGCATTAAAATGTCTCAAAGAGTTTAAATTCAGAGAACTGAGGTCAGATTGTTAACCTCTTATTTATTTATAAGTTTTTTTTAAAAAAAAATCTCACCTTTATTACTTTATAGGCAATGAACAGACATAACATTCCTTCCTTCTGCTATTTTCCCCACAACAACAATTCTGTGGAGGTGGATTGGGCTGAGAGACAGTGACTGGCCCAAAGTCACCCAGCCAGTTTTCATGTCTAAGGCAGGATTAGAACTCACAGCCTCCTGGTTTGTAGTCTGGTGTCTTGACCACTATACCAAACTGCCATCTAGTGGATTAATTCCCATGTTCAAGCATTGGGTTCTCTAGTTTGGATCTCCATGTCTACATCGAGGGAATAAAATCAACTATCTGTGCTCAGGAGGCATGCCAAAAATGATAGCCACAACCTACCATATTTTTCGGAGTATAAGACACACTTCCCCCCCCCCCAAAAAAAGAGTGTGGAAATGTTGGTGCGTCTTATACACTGAATACAGCCATTTTTAGACTCCCGAAGCCCTGCCCCACTCATTCCATTTTTGCGAAAAATGGGCCCGTTTTTCACAAAAATGGGGGTGATTTTGCCTTCTCCAGGCCCCCAGGAGCAGTCTGCAGGCCTCCCAAATTCTCTTCATGCCCCGTTTTTTGCAAAAATGGGCTTTTTCACTTTGGGTTTGCAGCCAACCTGCTCCAAATTAGCCAAGCTACAGACAAGAAAGTCATGACCCCAGAGTCTTCTGCCAGTTCATAAGATAATGATGTTATCTATTCAGCCATGTCAGACCCTTGGCAATTCTGTGGGTCAGGTCTCTACACATCTTCCGATCTTGCACTACTTCTCAGTTTTTCTATGCTCCAGTTGGTGTCAGTTTTGATGATATCCAATCACTGTGTTCTTGGACAGCCTGCTTTCCTTTTAACACTAATTCTTCCAAACGTAATTGCTTTCTCCAATGAATTCCCCTTCATGACATGGCCAAAGAGTTCAGAACAACAAGATAACTTTTGGAAGTGATTCAGGCAGATACTCCTCTCATTAACTGTAGTATAAAATATAGGCAAGGAATAACACAATCAGACTTTCCAAGATTCTGTAATTATAGCCAATCTCAATAAAAAATAGCTTTACTTTATCTGGAATTTTTCCCCTAGTCCTCTCTACCTAATGGCACAGATATTATCCTATTGTGTCTTTGATTCTAAAGGTTAATTGTGGGCCTTCCATCTTGATATGAATGTTACAGATTTATGTCTTGTTCACTTTTATATCTTCTGTTCTTTGAGGTACATGACAAGAATGTCATGACTGATATTGTCTGCTTATGTGAAATGATTACATTCCATATACATATGTACACTCATTGCTTTTTTTTTTAATTGTGATGAGATTTGCATTTTTACCAGCTTGTTCTGGCGATACTTGAGTGATTTTCAGTCCGTCAGCTATTACATGTGCATTTTCTTCCAGTAATTAAGTCATTTACTATAATTTTGTGGCCTCTATACTAAAAATCAATATATTGTGTACTGAATTCTAGGTCATTGTCAACTTTAATTTTGCAAGTCATGTAACAGGTACATAAAACAGGGATTTCTTTGTAGCAATTATTTTTTCTTGCTTATAATTTGATAACGGAAACATAAAGATCAGATTTAATTAGCTATGTCATCTCAATATTTGTTGTTCTTAGTGCACTCACATATCAGAATTAGGCAGACAAGTACAGGTTTTCTGAAAATCATGGCCTCTACATTGTTTACAATTTATGTCCCACTTTCCTGCCAATATGAATGGCATTTAAGGCAAAGTTCATAAAGCTGAATTATTATAGAAAAGGTTATCTCATTTTTGCGAAGAACTGAGAATCACAATTCCTATTGTAAAAGGCTCTGGAAATCATGCAGACTATAGTTCTTCAAAGAAACTGAAGTTTAAGTTGGAAAAATTCAGTGAAATGATATTGCTGCTTCTAAAGTGAATAGTAGAACAAGTGAAAGCAAGCAGAGGGTTTCCTAATTGTTTTCATTATTCAGAGCTTGTAGGTTTAATTAGCTTAATTAACTCTTTTTCTTTAATGTGTCCTAGAAGCAAATTTCCAAAAAAATGGATGTCAGAGAAGTGATTTACAATATATGCTTGCTCTTCCCATTCTTATTTTCTATTACTGTATGTCAATTTACATGAATCAAGCATTATTAAGGCCAGTGAGCCCACGCTAAATAAATCTGCTTAATTGAATTTGTGAGGAATGTCTCCAGATCATACATATGTGGGGTTTGGGGGGATTTGAACAGTTATTGTAATGGAGATGATTTAACCTTTCTATCTTTTTTCTTTTTTAAAAAAAATTCTTGAAGGTTTTTGGGCCTGGATTGCAAAAGTTTGCTACTGAAAATGGCTTACATTTTCTCTGCAAGATCAGTTCAGTTTTCTGTACCTTAAATATTTCAATATGTGCCTTTCAGTATTTGTACCATGTACCCTGTAAGGAAAACAGGACTTCTTTCTCCAAACTAGATTTTATGTTAAAGAAAAAAAGGACGAAGTAAGATTTAACACAGAGACATACATAATCACACACACACTCACCCTCCATTTTATGAAAATCCTCCAAAGTTACCTTGTTAATAGTCCATAAGCAAATCAAAACTGTTTTATTAGTGAGTTCTTGGCATCTAGTGATTTGGGAATTAGTACAGATTGCAAATACTACTTGTATTGTATTACTTGTAAATAACTAAAATATAATAAATAAAAAAAGTGCTCTAGGAAGCTTATGCCTTTATTCAACTGTCTTCTGATTTATTAAAACAGCATATGGGAAATCATTTTGTCCACCCAAGCTCAAGCATTGTGAAGAAAAGTTTTTTGTCTGAAATATCCAAGGATGTTTCAATCAAAAGAGCCGCAGTCCTTAGGAAGTTCTCAAAGCGAACTAAATCTCAGTCCTAACAATCCTTTTTTAAACTTCTTTTTCATCTTTTTCTCCTCCTCCCCACTTTACAGCTTTTTCTTTCTGTGTTAGCTGGAGCTAGTGAAGGAGAAAAGTTTATTATCAAAGTATCCACACTCAGTTTGAATTCTCAATAAAAATAAATTTTTCATCTCTTTCTTCATCCATAAGTCATTATACTTCCAGTACCACACATGTACTTGTTTAATATTTTTTTTATCTTTCCCATCTTGAACCTTCCACCGCATCTCAAGGAATCTGTACCTTGAAAAACAAAATAACTTTTCATTATATTATATCTATTAATTTATGGTCCTTTGAATCTAATGTTTGGAATTCTGGGGCCTATATATGGAGCTCATGGACAATAGCAATAGCAATAGCACTTAGACTTATATACCGCTTCATAGTGCTTTGCAGCCCTCTCTAAGCGGTTTACAGAGTCAGCACATTGCCCCCAACAATCTGGGTCCACATTTTACTGACCTCGGAAGGATGGAAGGCTGAGTCAACCTTGAGCCTGGTGAGATTCGATCTGCCAAACTGCTGGCAGCCGGTGATCAGCAGAAGTATCCTGCAGTACTGTACTCTAACCACTGCGCCACCATGGTTCATAGTCAAAGATGTTCTTTGAATAATGCATGCAATAGTCATGCCCGTGGAAAATTACTGAAAACAGTAAATTGTTTTCCTGCAAATTGGGGACCATTGTACATAAAAGAATTAATAGATCGAGCTTCTGCTAACTAATCCACATGCATGTTCATTTGGACATATAGTTTTCAATGGAACGTTTGACTGATTAAAGAACAATTCAAAATAGTGTCAGGAGGATGAAATACCTGGATTCATCACTTCATTCCAAGCCCTGGCGTTTCACCACTGCACTGATAGATAAATTTCCTCTACCCTCTTTTCTAGCAAATTTCCTTCCATTTCAAGTACAGTGGTACCTTGATACTCAATTGCTTTGAAACTCATCGAATTTGGTACTCAACGTATTTTGAAGCAAAAACTTTATCCCGATAACTCATTGTTTGTTTGGCACTCAACACACAAGCTAGAACTTGCTGGTGTCGGTTGCCTTGTGACTCACTACATTAATCCTTATGGGAAAAATTCCTTTGGTACGCATTGGTTTTGATACTCATTGGGTCTCCTGGAATCAATTAATGATGCATACCGAGATACTATTGTAATGGCAATGATGGATTTTACTGCATTAGTTCCAAATATAACTGGCATATTTTGTGTGACCTAAATCTGTTTACAGAGCGGTTCTTTAAAAAAGTATTTGGTTTATGCTTGAACCCATTGATAGGTGAGTTCTTAGGGGTAGATTATGCCATGCCCTTGGAATCCGACATTAGACAGTTTGATCCCACTTCTACTTCCAAGCCAACAGATCTGTTCTCTGCCAAAAGAAGCACAGCTCTGCTTGATTTTGCCATCTCAAGTAAACACGTATGAGGTTGCGTCCTTTTTCTTATGTAATTGAATAAGTTTCATTTCCTAACAATGATAGCTGCATTGATCTGTATTTCATTGTGTATCCAAAACAAAAGTTTGTACTTGACCAAAAATCTCTTTGTGTCCTTAATTAAAGAGCATGCCGTAATTATATATAAGTAATCATATAACACTCATTAAAAGTGAAAGTAGGGTATTAATACCATAATCATGTATAATTATATGCAATTATGAATTCCTTATTATCAGCAAAGACATCACACACAGTAAAATAAACATTATTTCAATCTCTCGCTGTTAAAGATATTCATCTTGTTTAAACCCTTGAAATTCACTGTTTCATTTCACTACTCCTATTCCATCCATACCAATCCTGCTTGCTGGCATGAATGCAAAACAGAATTAGCTTAATGAAGGAAGTTAAGAAGAACAAATGAAATGAAATGATACTAGATAATCATAGCTATTTTTTTTTTTTTAAAAAGAAGAACACTGGGAACATATATGTTATTGGAGGCAGAATAAGATTTTGATAGAAATGGATTATCTGCAGCCTTTTCAATTAGGATTTAGGCCTCAATACGGGAAAGAAACTGCATTGGTCACTCTTGTGGTTACTGCAAAGGCCAGAGGGCAAGGAGAATGTTCTGCAGTAGTTCCATTGCTTTTTGAGTAGACAGTCCCAACCAATATTGGAACCAGAGGTGGGTTTCAGCAGGTTCTGACCAGTTCTGGAGAACCAGTAGCGGAAATTTTGAGTAGTTCGGAGAACCGGTAGTAAAAATTCTGACTGGCCCTGCCCCCATCTATTCTCTGCCTCCCGAGTCCCAGCTGAACGGGAGGGAAAGGGGATTTTGCAGTAACCTTCCCCTGGAGTGGGGTGGGAATGGAGATTTTACACTATCCTTCCCCTGCCATGCCCACCAAGCCATACCCACAGAACCAGTAGTAAAAAATTTTGAAATCCACCACTGATTGGAACATACTCCAAATGAACATATTAAAAAATGTATATGAGAATACACAGAGCAGAATAGCCAACAGAGATGGAAGGGACCTTGGAGGTCTTCTAGTCCCACTCCCCTACTCAAGCAGGAGACCCTATTCGATTTCAGACAAATGGCTGTCCAATCTCTTCTTAAAAACCTCCAGTGATGGAAAAACAACTTCCACGATTAATTTTTCTACCAGGAAATTTCTCCTTAATTCTAGGTTGGTTCTCTCGTTGATTAATGTCCATCTGTTGCTTTCCTTTCTGCCGTCAGGTGGTTTGGAGAATAGGTTTGCCCCCTTTTCTTTGTAGCAGCTCCTCAACTATTGGAATACTGCTATCATGTCACCCCAGTTCTTTTCATTATATTAAAAAGGTAAAGGTAAAGGTTCCCCTCACACATATGTGCTAGTCGTTTCCGACTCTAGGGGGCTCATCTCCATTTCAAAGCCAAAGAGCCAGCGCTGTCTGAAGACATCTCCATGGTCATGTGGCTGGCATGACTAAATGCCAAAGGCGCATGGAACGCTGTTACCTTCCCACCAAAGGTGGTCCCTATTTTTCTACTTACATTTTTTACGTGTTTTCGAACTGCTAGGTTAGCAGAAGCTGGGACAAGTAATGGGAGCTCACCCCATTACGCGGCACTAGAGATTTGAACCACTGAACTGCCAACCTTTTGATTGACAAGCTCAGTGTCTTAGCCTCTGAGCCACCGCTTTTCATTAGACTAGACATACCCAATTCTTGCAACTGTTATTCATATGTTTTAGCTTCCAGTCCCCTAATCATCTTGTTGCTCTTCTCTGTACTCTTTCTACAACTTTACAATTCTTTTACAAAAGTTGTAAACATTGCAAACGGATCCATAAATGGGATGAGCCAAATCTATCTTGGAAAATGGGAAGCATACCAAATTTAAATCATAAGATTTGAACAGATAAGACAGATGGTTGTAATTTAATATATTAAAGGATTAGTGTGAGAATAGTAATGCAAGAGGAATCAGCTTTATATATTACAAGCAGAATATAATGTTCTCATTTCAATAGAGCATACTTTAAAAAAAGTATGTTCATATAAAAGAAGTTTTGGACAAGTCGAAATCTGTTTTCTTTATATTGATTCCTCATTTTCTATAGAGGGGGCCTACTCTTACATATTCTTTTCCCACACCCCAAATTTGTTTGCTATGCTTTCTTGAAATGTTGCTATTTTAGTGCAATTTCTTTCCCTGATTAGACTTTCTTCTTTGCTGAAGTATTCTGCGAGAATGAAAAATCATATCATTTTCATGTGATACAACACAGCCATTCGGTTTAACAGAGCAGTATGCTATGCAATAAGGAATCATTCAGATATAGCCAATGATATAGAAGATCTTATTTACAAACAAACAATACTTTCTCGGTTAGATACCTAGGTTATGCCACTAAATTCATTGGGATAACCTCAAGGGTGGGTTCTACTTACCTTTACTACCGGTTCGCAGCGGGCCCGCATGCAGAAGCACAGAAGCGTTTTGATGATGTCGGGGTTGGTGGGTGGAGCCTCCTGCCGGTTTTATTACCGGTTCTATAGAACCGGTGCGAACCGGGGGCAACCCACCACTGGACAACCTGCATTAAAAGATTCCTAAATGAACAAAATCATGATTTATAGCAAAACGCTGGTCAATCTATTAGCCTTAGTTCATCTAAATCCAACAAGAAAATGAACCATTACTACATTAAATAACTGCTTTAGAATGCATTTGATTAGCTGTGTCCATGTATAAAAAGAGAAATTATTATTTGACCAAACAGAATAAACAGAACAATAGTGCATCAAGCTAAAGAAGACAAGACACTGGCCTGTCTAAAATTATAGTACATTGTAATGAACTAATCAAATAATAACAGTAATACTTTCTTGACAGTATTACTCCTTTGTATGAACAAATCTTTTTTTTTAAAGGATGCGATATTTCAGTGATGGTTAACTTTTTAGTTGTCGCATGCCAAAAGCATCCATAATGCAATGCACGTGTGACCCCCCTCCCCCCCACATGTGCATGTACATCTCCATGCTCCCCCCGCCCTCGCACATGTGTGCATGACCCTCCATGCTCCCCTGCGCATGTGCATTCACACCATTCAAGCACGCATGTCTCCTGCATGCACCCCACCCCCCACGCATGCACAGCAGAAACCTGAAAATCAGCTGGCCAGTGGGAGGCACATGCGAATGCACAGTGGAGCTGAGCTGGGGTGACAGCTCGCGTGCCCACAGAGGGGGGTCTGCGTACCACCAGTGGCATGCGTGCCATAGATTTGCCACCATGGCTCTATTGAAATGGAAACATTGCATTCTGCTTGAAATGTACAGAGCTGATTTCTCTTGCATTACTATTCTCAGACTAATTCTTTAAATATATTGCATTGCACCCATCTGTCTTATCAGTTCAAATCTTGCAATTTAAATGGGCTGTTTATTATTGCTTTATTGTATTTTGTCTCATAGAGAATTGTGTGAATGCCATCTATTACCATTCTACTTCAAATTCATGCCTATTCATATGACAGAATTGAGATATATACAGCATAATTTAATCAACAGAATTGCAATACATTTTTTTTTAGAAATACTTGAGAAAGAAATAATTTGAAAAAGCAGCCTGTAATCTACATTGAAGAATGGTATTTACTTAAGAACTTCATTAGAGATTCCAAAATAATTCTTACTGCAATTAATAACATTTTAATAAGTTCTGGAATCAGTTCTCAGCCTTTGAGGAAATGGAAGGACCATAGAAATGTAACTAGAACCATCACTATGGTACTCTAGCATTCTAGATTTTCTTAATACATTTCTAAATAAGGAATTTAAATTTTGAAATTTTAAATTACCTGGGTCTAGATCAGGGGTGGGCTGTGGGGGTTCGCAGGAGTTTGGGAGAACCTCTAAGATTCTGTGCAGTTTGGAGAACCCCCAAATCCCACTCCTGGCTGGCCCCGGCCACCCCACCCCTCCCCTCCCAGGAGTCCCCATGTGGCCCGTTTTGGATGCAGGTAAGCGCAGGGCATGCACAGAAGCTCAGGAAGGGGGAAAAATGGGCCTACTGAAAGTTCGGGAAGGGCCTCCAGAGGGCCTCTGGAGCCTGGGGAGGCTGTTTTTACCCTCCTGGAGGCTCGAGGAAAGCCTCCGGAGCCCGGGAGGGCAAAAATGCCCCCCACTGTGGTGCAGGAGACTGACTAGGCCATGCCTACCATGGCCACGCCCACCCAGCAACCGGGCAGAGAACCCCTTGCTAAAATTTTTGAAGCCCACCCCTGGTCTAGATATTAAATACGTGGAGGCTGCTATGGTAGCTGGGGCTCTTATTTTATAGCTTTGTGTAAAATCTGCATCTTAACAGTTAAATATCTATTGCAATAAATTATGATTGAAATCTTGCAAAAGTTTGCTCACAAAATGTGAGACAGGCTAGCCTGAAAGGTTTTATTCACCTAGAGGCAAATTTAAGGACCAGCTCAGGCAAAGCGGCCATATTCTTTTCAATTGTATTATTTAATTGCCTTAACCTGTGTTGGGGATAGGATACCTATGGTTCAGTGTGCTGTTTGTAAAATGATTTGAGACTTCCGGCCAAACAATAACAATGTAGGCCACTTGGAATGATTAAATAAATATATAAATTGTTTACAAAATCTGTCACCAGTGCTCTAGTTAAATCCTGCTTTTTGTTGTTGTTTCTATACTGTAATTTCTATTTCAGTTCCATTAGACTACACCAAGTGACTTCAAAAGTTATATCAAACAAAATATTCAACCACTTTACAAGAATAAAACTCCCTTTTTATGACCCTATAATCCGTTAATCTAGGGACACGGTGGCTCAGTGGCTAAGACATTGAGCTTGTCAATCGAAAGGTTGGCAGTTCAGCGGTTCGAATCCCTAGTGCCGGGTAATGGAGTAAGCTCCTGTTACTTGCCCCAGCTTCTGCCAACCTAGCAGTTCGAAAACACATAAAAAATGCAAGTAGAAAAATAGGGACCACCTTTGGTGGGAAGGTAACAGTGTTCTGTGTGCCTTTGGCATTTAGTCATGCCGGCCACATGACCACGGAGACATCTTCGGACAGCGCTGGCTCTTCGGCTTTGAAATGGAGATGAGCACTGCCCCCTAGAGTCAGGCACGACTAGCACATATGTGCAAGGGGAATCTTTACCTTTACCTAATCCCTTAATCTGGAGTAGAGTCAGGGTGATTGGATGGAGCTGAGCATTCATTGATTGTCTGGGTATACTTTTTCTTTGCGCCCAGAGAGAGAAATATCTGCCACTACCTAGAATTGAGCTCTCAACCTTCTGAGTGGGAAGTGAGCATCTTCCCCACTAGGCCGCCATGCTGTTCACATGATAAGAATATATAATTATAACCAACTGTTCTTCTTCATATGGATATTTTAAAATTATTGACAGTATATTTCTTCGAAGACTCTTTGAAATAGCCAGGTCTTTAAGTCAAGGAACAAGCCTAAGATAAGGTATTCCATAGGAAGTGGAACCTCCATAAACAGTGTTGATTTCCAATGGATGGCTACTCAAAGCTTGCTTGATTGAACAGTCAAAACATGCCTGATTGAACAGATTGTATTTGGAGTAGGCAGTCACAAAGCTACTCATAGACCATAGACCACATGGAGCTTTATCAGTGGTGGGTTGCCCCCAGTTCGCACCGGTTCTATAGAACCAGTAGTAACCTCCCACCGGCCAATACGCTCTCACAGAGAGGGCCTCCTCAGGATGCCGTCGGTCAAGCAATGTTAGCTGGCGGCCTCCAGGGGGAGAGCCTTCTCTGTGGGAGCACCCACCCTCTGGAATGAGCTACCTCCCGGAATATGACTGATCCCGGATCTCCACATTTTCCATAAGGCCCTGAAAACATTTTTATTTCAGCAAACCGGCCTGGCCTGAATAGGTTTCATGGGTTAGTTTTTAATTGTATAGCTTGGAGTTTTAAATTGGGAGGCCAATTAATTTAATTTATTTTTAGTTATCTTAACTTTTATATTGTATGTTATTTTAATTTTCGGCTGTTCACTACCCTGAGTCCCTTCGGGGAGAAGGGCGGTATATAAATTCAATAAATAGGGCCTTGGTACTACAGTGGTTTAAAGCACCCTGTTATTAACACAGCTGCCTGCAATTTACTGCTGGTTCGAATCTCTCCAAGGCTCAAGGTTGACTCAGCCTTCCATCCTTTCTAAGGTAGGTTAAATGAGGACCCAGTTTGTGGGGGCAATAAGCTGACTTTGTATAAATATACAAAAGTATGAAGGCTATTGCTTAACGCACTGTAAGCCGCCCTGAGTCTCCGGAGAAGGGCGGCATATAAATCAAATTAAAATAAATAAATAAATAAATAAATAAATAAATAAATAAATAAATAAATCCGGTGGGAGGCTCCGCCCACTGACCCTGATGTCATCAAAATGCTTCTGCACATGCACAGAAGCTTCTACGCTTCTGCAGAAAAGTGTGCGTGCGTGGTCCCGTTGCGAACTGGTAGTAAAGGTAAGTAGAACCCACCCCTGGGCTTTATAGATGGTAATCAGCCTCCTGAATTAAACACAGAAACATACTAAAGGCCAATGCAATACTGGGGTACATCAAACAACATCTTGCCAACATTTGAATTTTTCTGCCTGATTCATTCATCTACTGAAATTTCCATTCCCTTGTGAGGTTTCTTGTTTCAGGATGAAACTGTGTTTGTCTCTCTTTTATATTAATGCCACTCAGAATTCTTTGCTATGGAAGAAGACCTAAGTAGTCTAAAATAAATAAAATAAAGTAATAGGGGGTAAAATCTGGACCCGGCTATTTCTAGGATCCAGTTTTTGTAGAATCTCTAGCTGTCCTTGCGTTAGAAACATATTCTGGCATCTCATCTCATCTCATCTCATTCCATTACATTTTGTTTATAATGTAAGTAACTAAATATTCCATAAATCCTTCAAAGGGATACTTTGGGTTACACTGGAGCATGTACAGAGTATTTGATGCATCTTCATGAACTTCGGGAAAACCTGGCTGGTTTAGTGATACAGGGGTGATGATTTGCATGTGCTTCTATGCACTGCAAAGTCCTTTTTTGGCAATATTTCCACAACTCTATTAAATATGAATATATTAGAAGCGACTTAGTCTATATTCAAAAGAGACTCCAGAATATGCTACTAATCCATGGACTGTCCTCTAGACCAAAGAAATAATGGGAAATGTCATTTTAAAGGATTTTAAGCAAGGATCAGCAAAACTTGAATAAGTAATCTTATTTGTAATAAATAACAAAACCAAAGTAATCTTGTGTTGTCACATGTTATAGACTCACATAAGCCCCATATAGCTGTAGTTAGGATGGGAGATTATTATGTCTTTCATTTCTAGTCTTTGGATCACCTCTTGATTTTAATTTTTAGAATAGAATGAGAAAATAATTTTCAGAATAGAATGAGAAAAGCAGAGCCTATTCTGCTTCACCCTCTGCAGTATATTATCTTTCTTTTTCCTTGGAGTCAATTCCCGTTTGCTATGAAACATTTGCTGTACAGGTAGTCCTCGACTTACAACAGTTCATTTAGTGACCATTCGAAGTTACAACAATCCTGAAAAAAGTGACTTACAATCATTTTTCACACTTATGACCGTTGCAGCATTCCCCATGGTCAAATGGTTTACATTCAGATGCTTCACAAGAGGTTCATATTTATGATGGTTGCAGCGTCCTGGGGTCATGTGACCATCTTTTGCAACCTTCTGACAAGCAAAGTCAATGGGGAAGCCAGATTCGCTTAACAACCGTGTTACTAGTAGCTGATTCAGACAGCGAGGAGGCTGGTGTGGTGCTGCGCCAGCAGCCTGTGCAGCTGGCAGTCGAGTCAGACAATGAGGAGGCTGGAGAAGATGTGGTGCCAGAGGCAGGGATTCAGCCAGGGCCTTCAGAACCTCCAGAAGCTCCCTTAAGTGAAGAGGACGAAGAGAAGGAGCCTCTCCTAGATGCATGGGAGCGCAGAGCTTCCAAAAGGTAGGAGTGGCTCCTCAGGAGGAGGTTTCCTCGAGAGTAAGGCTTGGGGCTAATTGGCCAATCCCTTAGCCTATTTAAGGAGGAATGCCGACTGAAGCAATTTGCAGGGAATAACTTCGTTCACATAGCTTTGTGTCTTGTCTTGCTTATCTTATCAGCTTCCTGCAAATTGCTTCTGGGCATTCTGCCAACCATAGTAAGCTTTCAGTTATTATTCTTTGAATTCTTGGCAGCTGTTAATGCAGTTAATTAACAGCCGTTGTTGTAAAATATTGGTTTATTTAGTAAACTAAGGTTTATACAGACTTTGTGTGTGCTACGTTCTTTGGGTCCATAGCTGGGGCAGAACAGTTACTAATTTAACCACTGCAGTGATTCATTGAACAAATGTGGCAAGAAAATTTGTCAAATGGGACAAAACTCACTTGACAAATTTTCTCATTTAGCAACATAAATTCTGGGCTCAACTGTGGTCATAAGTTGAGGACTACCTGTATTGGCTGAGAGGTGGTGTGGTGTGGGGAGCTGCTGTGGTGCTTTGTCCAGACAAAGCTTTTTGCCAAAATGAGAAGCATTTTGGCTTTTTGCATTGCAAGCATTGCTTTATCCCTGGCTTTTTACTTGCTTTGTAATGACCTTTTCAGTCGCATTTATGGATTTTGTTTGACACAATGCTAGGCTGTGGAAATCTGATATCCCGTTTGTATGACCCAGTGAGGTACTTCTCACCATCAGTCTTCTGTATTTGTGTACAGTAGTCACATACCTCAATACCGGTTAGTATTACCAGGTGATGACTAGTTATCCATATTTGAAATAATGAAGAAAGTAGGTTCGGATTAATAACAATATAACAATATATTAATAACAATAGCACTTAGAATTATGTATCACTCCATAATGCTTTACAGGACTCTTTGAAAAGTTTACAGAATCAGCATTTTGCCCCCAACAATCTGGGTCCTTATTTTACTGTCCTTGGAAGGATGGAAGGCTGAGTCAACCTGGAGCCAGTCAGAATCAAACTTCAGACAGTGGGCAGAGTTATCCTGCAATACTGCATGCTCACTGTGCCACCATGGCTAATCATATTGCCTCAATTTTTACTATCATTTTTCAAGGCATTAATTCATAGCATGAAGTTCATGTTTCATCCATTGTAACAATTACAGTTTTGTTTTGGTCATTGAGAACAAGGGCAGCTCATCAGCTGTCGAAGATGTGCTATTCGTGGTACTGCCTAGAATTTGGATAATCAAAACATGGCTGTGAGATAGCTGAAGAGATCTGGACTGCAAACATTCAGATGATTGTTCAATAGAAGCAACAAGAGGTCTTGGTATCTCTCTGGCAGCCCTAACATGACCTGTTGTTTTACATAACAAATATTTAGGCAGTTATTCCCAAATGAAAACTTGTGGCATTTGTCTTTATTAACTGTGAGATAATTAGGAGAGTATAACTCAGGGGTGAAATCCAGCAGGTTCTGACAGGTTCTGGAGAACCGGTAATGGAAATTTTGAGTAGTTCAGAGAACCGGAAGCAGAAATTTTGAGTAGTTCGGGGAACCAGCAAATACCACCTCTGGCTGGTCCCAGAGTGGGGTGGGAATGGAGATTTTGCAGTATCCTTCCCCTGCCATGCCCACCAAGCCACGCCCACCAAGCCACACCACACCACGTCCACCAAGCCATGCCCATAGAACCGGTAGTAAAAAAAAGTTGAATTTCATGACTGGTATTACTGTACTTTGATTACATATTTTCTTCCTTACCTTTTATGAAGAGACAACCTATACTTAACCACAGACAGAAAGAACAGTTCCAGGATTTAAGCCAAGTTATAGGTATTTAAAACTTTGTGAAATTCTGGAATGTTATTCATCAACCATAGATTTAATTCAGTCTGTATGGCTTTCCCTCTGACTGTGTTTTGGGAAGATCTTAAAATCTTAGCTGGTCTCCCAAGTCCTGGGATAAGATAAATGGGATTTCCAGTTTATCAGGTTCTGCATTTCGGTATGTTGTCTGGCTGGCCAACTTGCAATTACCTTGCAATTGTTTTTGTGTTTTTGTTTTGGTTTAATTTATTGTGTTTTCTAGCTTTTTATGTAAGTCGTTAACATTTTGTGAACTGCCCGGAGTTGGGTGGGATTGGATGGCATCAAAATTGAACATCTGAATAGATGAGCTATTTTCATCATGTACTCTTCAAACTCTCTATCCTAGTGGTCTTGAAACCTTTTAATTTATTATGAATATAATAAATGAACATCTCTTCTCTAGGAAATGGTCTCACAAAGACCTCAATCTACTTTAGCTTTAATCTTTAAGAAGTGGTTGTCTTGCCATGATGAAATCTTCAGAAAGCAAGGAGCAAGCCAGAGAATCCCAGTCTTCCTCTTTGATGCAAAAACTGTTCATCCATCACTTTATAGATCTACGAAGTCTAATTCACCTTCCTTCCTGTCTTCCTTCTTTTGATGACACTGTCAAAATGCCATTTTTTTTCCTGAATGAAAGCAATTTTTGAGTAATATGGATGGCCTAAAAAGCTTCTCTGCAGATAGCCTTTTATATATTCAGTCATAATATTTCCATCTGTCTTAAGGCTTAATTACTTTGTCATTAAAAAAAAACACAAAAGCACAAAAGCTTCTTTTCACACAAGGAGGTGTGTAATGGAAGGTGCTTAATGAGACAGCCTTAATGACATAAAAGGAGCTGTCAGAATAAAGTGGAATGGAACAGCTAGATAATGATCCTGACATGAAGGCTGGTGAAAAGTATTTTGAACAAGAGAAATAACAGTAGTGACAAGATAGACTGGATGGGCATCCACCTAGTTCATTAATTAACTTCCAATAATGTTGCTTCCTAGCTTAGTCATGCACACTTTGTAATTCAAGAATTGAGACAGCATTGACCTGCCCCCAAGAACTGATCTGATGGTTTGAGAGTATACATCTTCTTAATTTTAGATGGTAGGAAACCTGAGTAGGAGGATCTATTGAATTTATTTATTACTTGAGGTCTTATCATTTGTTGTCACTGCTAAAATCTCTGACAGTGCTAATGTTTTCTTTTGCCCTTTGTAATCCATTCTTTCTCTTGACTGAAGAAATTGTAGAAGGCATAGGCCTTCTTGAAGGACAAGAGGAAAGGCACTACTCAGGCAATGGTCAGATAAGTGGGGTTTGAGCCCAGACTAAACTGATTTGAGGAAACATGTTATACATAAACCCTTCCCTAGTTCACCCAAAGGGAGAGGGAAGCACATTCACATTTGCAAGATTCAATTACTACAGCTGTTTCAATAATAGATATTGTTGCAATATTTTCAGGATCAGACTCAATAAATCTAGTAAGAGTTAAGAGTTCAAATATATCTCTCTTTATTTACACAAGGCATTCTATATTCACTGAATATTCACAGATAGAAGCAAGGAATGGGTGCGTGCAGCTCCTTATATATACAATGGGTGGAGCTAGATATGGGAGTGGTGAAATATGAATACATTAAGAAGTGAAGAATAAATTAACCCCTGATATCCCGTTCATATACTATTTACATATTGGAGAATAAGGCATTTACTTGTGACAGATATTCTGTCAATGTCAGTGGCACTGGTTTCTTAGTCTGGTTTATCTTATACAGCTGACAAAAATGAAAAAGAAATTGCAAGTCCTGTTCTGACCTAGGCTCCCTTAACAAGAAGGAGGCAGGAATTGATCCCGGCAAAACCTCTTTTATTTATACAACTGTGAATTAGGTTCATTCACAGTCAGCAAGGTTTGTCCAAACATTTTTTCAAAGGAATATTTTTCAACACACCTTATCTCGTTTGACAAGCTGCCACGTAACTTGTTTTCAACTGCAGTACAAGGCCAAACTTGGCACAGAGTCTCTCAGAGTCACGGAGTGAATGGTTTCCTGCAAAAGCTCACTCCCTGTTCGCTTCTCTTTTATTTCCTATGGGAGGGGCAAGTCACCTCCAAGTTGTGGTTTTACTCCCGAGTCGACCCTGCTTTCTGAGTTGTTCTTGTCTTCTGGCAGCTCTGTGCATGTGTGCACTGGGAACGGGCTCCAGCTGTTCCTCTGCCTCATTGCTGTCTACCTCCCTCTCTGCCTCCGACGCAGAACGCTTGTCCGAGCTTTCCACAGACCCCAGGACTGGCCCAAGTTCCTTCCCAACTTCCTCACTGTCCAACTCTGCTGCCAGCTCTGCTGGCCACCAGTGGGCCACAACAAGTCTTGACAAATCAGACCATGCTCTCCCTTTTTCCCTTTCACTTTGAGAACCAGTGGACCAATATGATAGGACACACATCTTGTCTACTTCCTGCCTCATTTAAATTCCAAGGGAAGACTTAACGAAACATCGTCTCCTTTCTTAGTCAGAGCAATGGAAAGATGTATAACTGGGGAGGCAAAATAAGCAGACCATAAAGGGAATTTAAAACAATAAATGAAATTGGAAGATATTCTTAATTGTTTCAAAAATGAAGTCGAAAACCAGAACTCACTTTCGTAAAAGAAGGTTTTCTGGACCCAGAGTTGGTTGCTATATTCATAACAGAATAACAGAACTGGGAGGAACCTTGGAGGTCTTCTAGTCAAACCCCTTGCTCAAGCAGTAGACCCTATACCGGGGTCCAGGGGTGGGTTCTAATTTTTTTTACTACCGGTTCTGTGGGCGTGGCTTATTTTGTGGGCGTGGCTCGATGCTCATGTGACAATTCTTTAGGATTTAGCAGAGGTACTGGTCTACCAGGCTTTTAACTGCTTGCAGAGCTGTACTCATTTATTTTTGCAGGCACTGATCTACCCATTTATTTTTGCAGGCACTGGTCTACTCATGTATTTTTGCAGGCACCGGTCTACCATCAAACTGTCTTTTACCACTGATCAGCTGTAGGGCAGCCCTTTGAAGCCCTGCGACAAGAGTTTAAACAGTTTTTTTCCTTATAGCCCATCAGCTGGGACTCAGGAGGCAGCAATAGATTGGGGGTGAGGCCAAATAAAAGGTAAGAATAACATGGGGGGTTGGTGGGGGTGCAGAACCGGTTTGGTGACATCATATCGTCACCGCTACCAGCTTGGTGGAACCGGGCCGAACCGGGAGGAACCCACCACTGCCGGGGTCACCAATCTTTTGGGCCTCAGGAACCACTAAATTCATAATTTTAAATCCCATGGACCACTAATATGATTTTTTTTAAAAAAAAGATAAATAGTATTTAGTGCAATATAAAAAAAATTCAAACAATTTTTCTGCCAACCACCAAAATTTTCTTGCAGACCACGGACCACTGGTTGGTGACCACTGCCCTATACCATTTCAGACAAATAATTATCCAATCTCTTCTTAAAAACCTCCAGTATTGGAGCACCCACATCTTCTGGAGGAAGTCGCTTGAGGCATACTTAGAATTTGTGTGAGATTAAGGGGTTTTTGGGAGGTGAGGAGAAATTTGGACACAATAGTTTCAGGGAGATTCTCTTTCCTATGTTGGCATCATCCTTTCTAATGATTAAGTGTTCATTCATTCTGTTGCCTCTATCTCTGGCCAGAATCCACCTCTGAGGAAGGAGGCATAAGGCCGTAACTACTCCTTCTCACTTGCATGGGGAGGGCAGATAGCAGGAGAAGCGAGAGGGTCAGAGGTTGAGCGCTATCTCACCCTTTAAGCAATTTTAAATTACAAGTACAAAAGAAGGAATCATATGGGTAAGTTTTTTTTCACATTGCTCATTAAAAATAATCCTAACTTTAGAAGCTCTCAGAAATCTTTGTTCACAGTATGCATAGAGTTTTTTGGGGGGAGTCACAGAATCCTGTGGTTTCAAATAGTAGCCTATTGAAAAGTAGTAAACTTTTTCTTTTAACACACAGCTATTATTGAGTTAACCCACCACACAATCTTTGGCTTCTGCCTTCACAGCTATAAGAGAGTTACAGTCAACATTTTAAGGGATGCACACATCCTTTTAAATGTGGCATACAGCTTCTGGTGGTTTAGAAATACTTTTGCCGTGGGAATATATGTCACATCCTTTGAAAAGCAGAAATGTACCACTGTTTCATTTTCCGATGTTTCTAAATAATATTCAGTCTATAATGAAATATTTGAGCAAACCCGACAGACTGTTAGTAATGCTATGGATATCAAAAACATAGATATTTTTAGAATTCTCCTTGCCTTAGAATAGATTTCTTTCAATTATTAATAAGAAATAACCAATTTTGTCAGGTTTTGGCACAGCATGTAAAAGAAAGTTTGAGGTGACTGACTTAACAGTGCTGTCCCAATGGGGAGAAACCATTTTCTGGATGTCTCCTTCAAAGAGATTCAAAACAAAAGGAGAGGAGATAAGAGGAAACACAGATGTTGTTTAGAAGTGTTCCTTATATTCAGGTTCATTTATGAAGCAGGCAATACTTCCATCCACAGAAATGATGGGATGATATCAAAACCTTTCCCACACACACACCCTCAGGTTGTACATCATATGAAGAATGTCCATGAATAGAAGAGACTTTTGATCTAAAGACTCCACTCTGCATAGAAGAAAAGCAATGAAAACAGGGTAGAAAGTGGACCTGTTGTGTTTGCATCTGCCTTTTCCTTATGAGTTCTTTCAAGGAGAAAAGACTGCTACTAAACCCACCACTCCCTAATGAGTGTCATATAATTCTGCATTACATAGGATTTCCAAGGAAAATTACCTGAGACTTGTCCTCTTTCTTTCTTTCTTTCTTTCTTTCTTTCTTTCTTTCTTTCTTTCTTTCTTTCTTTCTTTCCTTCCTTCCTTCCTTCCTTCCTTCCTTCCTTCCTTCCTTCCTTCCTTCTCTTTCTTTCTTTCTTTCTTTCTTTCTTTTCTTTTCTTTTCTTTCTTTCTTTTTCCTTCTCCTCTTCCTCCTTCTTTTTGAATTTCATTGTTAAAATTTTGACCTCTTTCAATCTGGAAAGCTGGAATGCAGTTCAGAAAGGAAAATGAATTGCTCTACCAAGAGAAAACAAAGAAAATACCTCCAGAAGGCTTCTGCTGAAGAAAACAACAGAGTTTTTACAGGCTCTACCTTGCAATTCTACAGAGAAGTGCCAACGTAAGAAACCTCTAGCACTTGGATTACCTCTGAGATTCATGGAATTTCCTATATAAATTAATCCAACATAGCACTAACAACAATTTCTATCCTAACTAGGGATAATACAGCAAACACAGAGCATTGTAAAGATTCTTTCAAAATGAGCATTTGATTTAACTGAATCTGTGGACACATCTTCATTTCATCTTCATCCCGTGTGCCCTTATTCAATATTATTTGGAAGATGACTGAGATAATAAAATACCACTGTGCTAAATATATATTAAGAATTGAGTAGGATTGCTCCTTCGGCACAAATCACCATTTAAATAATACGGTATTTGCAATGCATATATTCATATTACTGTATATTTAAATTAATGTTCTGTTCTGTTTTTTTTTTTTTACGGCATAATCCTGACTCCATTAAAGCAAAATAAATGTACTAATTCAGCTGTTGAGCTACAGTCTTTGAAGTATAGGCAACCGCTTATACTGAATACCAGGGCGGTTGTGTGTATCTTCTTGTAATCAATCATTCTTCATTTTCAGATTCTAAGATGTGTAATTATTGATCAGCATAACATTGATGCAGAAACATTTAATTATGTTCAAGACCCTAGTGCTGGGTAGTGCTCTTCTAGGAAATCTCAACCTTCATCAGATGGTACCACAGCAATATTAAACACACTTACAGAGCTGTTATTAAAATATAAAGGACTGCAGGCAGACCAGCACATTCGTGATATTTTTGCTGCTCTCGTCATCAGTTTTCTCTGCAATAACTTTCTACAGGAATTTTCCTAATATCAACACTTGCAGGTAAACATATTTGCAGGTAAACATAATCATCATGCTTTCTACTGTTTGATTTAAGTAGGAAATGCTGACAAGGCTGTTCTGATATGGACCATCAGAAAACAAGAAGAAAGCAGTAATAGGGATGAAGGAAAGCCAGGCTTTGCAGAAGTACAACGAAGTCTTTAAAATTTAGAATTGAGAATGCTGAGCAACCATAAAATGTAGTTTATTTCTTTGGAAAGAAAAATAGCTTTCAATGAATGACTTCATTTTGTTGCAGGACTCACTGATTTTCTCTTAAGTGCAAGCACAAATAATTGAGTGTTTACCAGTGTAGAGGGAAATTTGTAGTATCTTAAAATAAGTTAATTGATTCTACAGGTGATGTAAAAGAAAAAATTCTACCAAAACAATCTATAGAAACCTGGGTGAAAGCATTAAAAACAGTCTACTACAGTACGCTATTCTCAGATTCCCCCCCCCCCCCACACCAAATGTGAACCAATTAAAAAAAGAAATTTGTGAAATATGTATTTGCAAAAAGGACACTATTTTAAGACCTCTTCTGTTTTTTTTTAAAAAAGTATAGTTTAGGGATAGTCTCATTTGTTTAAAATGCACACATTGTGAAGTTTAAAAGATTTCATTTAAGATTATTGGGGAAATCAATGTTGTAAATTGGAAATGTTTTCTAAAACAAATTTTGTACAAAAATCCTAGAGGGTAAGAAAAGTCACAATCACTATGAAATGAAATGTATGAAAAATGTTTACAAATCAGTAGAACTGATTGGGAACTGCAGTATTAACATGGGCATAATTTATACTGATGCACAGATGTAAGTACTGAAAACTCTCCATTCTAGGTGAATGGAGAAGTATTGATAGAAGGTATTGTTTCTTTGCTAACAGATTAGATTAGATTAGATTAGATTAGATTAGATTAGATTAGATTAGATTAGATTAGAATTTTTTGTCTCTTTGCAGCTTTACTAACAGCTAATATTTCCTGATCTGAAATAAATATAGGAGGAGTTGGTAGACTGTTGGTAGAACCATCTCTGAAGGAGACAGTGTCAAATTATTTTCATAACGCTGCCAAGAAAATTGCATGAATGTAGCGATAAGCGCTCAAGCTTGATTTGAATTAAGAGCATATTTTTCTTCTCTTTCACATAAAACTCGGACTGATGAAAAAGATTGTTAAAGCGATGAACAAGGAAGATGAGGGTTTTTGTTATCTGAGACAGATGTTTCCAAGAAAACTGATGCCAGTATTCAGGAAGGCATTTTTGTTGGTCTACAGTACAGATAAGATCTGTCATCAATGACAAGCTATTCAAAGATCTGTTAATAGGGCGAGAGAAAATCACCTGGAAAACATTCAATGATGTCATTGAGAATTTCACTGGCAACTACAGAGAATCAAACTACATTCTGCTAGTTGACAAATGTCTTATAGTATACAAGACCGCTAGGTGCAAGATGTCACTGAAGCAGTGGTGGGTTGCTCCTGGTTCTGTCCGGTTCTATAGAACTGGTAGTAAAACCGGCGGTAGGCTCCGCCCACTGGCCCCAACATCATCAAGGGTGATCTGCGCATACGCAGAAGCACACGGGCGTGACACAAACCGGTAGTAAAGGTAAGTAGAACCCACCCCTGCACTGAAGATTCATTTTCTGCATTCACACTTGGACTTCTTTCATAGAAAATCTAGGTGTAATCAACACCAAAAACAGGTGAAAGATTTCACCAGGATATTGCCACAATGGAAAAATGGTATCAGGGCAACTGGAATCCATTAGTGTTGACTGACTATTGTTGAACATTACAGTAAAATGTATCGGACGCACTGAGTACAAATGAAAATCAGCAGCAAAACAGTTTTAGCCCAGCTGAATTCATGCAGTGTGTCAGAAACATCATGCAATTAAATACATTATAGTCATTAAAGGTTAATTTCACATTGCTCAAGTGTCAACTCGCGAAGATTTCCTCACCTGCTCCTGAGTTGCCATAGGCAGGGGGATGGGAAATTATATGATACAGTCATTCTGAAATTATATTTGTTTTCAGTTTGAAGGGATTTGTCTGCCTGGACTACTGTAATGCTCTCTACATGGGGCTCCCCTTGAGAAGCACCAGGAGACTCCAACTGGTGCAGAGTGTGGCCGCGCGGGTGGTTATGGGAGCAACGTGGCATTCCCATGTAACACCTCTCCTGCGCGAGCTGCCCTGGCTCCCGGTGGTCTTCCGGGTGCGCTTCAAGGTTTTGGTTACCACCTTTAGAGTGCTCCATAGCTTAGGACCCAGGTACTTACGGGACCGCCTGCTGCTACCAGTAGCCTCTCACTGGCCAGTATGCTCTCATAGAGAGGGGCTCCTCAGGGTGCCATCCGCCAAACAGTGTTGACTGGCAGCCCCCAGGGGAAGAGCCTTCTCTGTGGGGGAACCTGCTATCTGGAATGAGCTCCCCCCGGAGATACGGAGGATCCTGGATTTACGCACCTTCCGCCGTGCCCTCAAGACCTTTTTATTCCAACAGGATGGCCTGGCCTAACCTCCCTTTTTAATTGTAAATTTTAAATTTGTCTAAAATTTTAGGGTTGTTTTAATCTGTTCTGAGCCAAATTTATTTAATTAGGTTTTATACTGTTTTTAAATTTTGTAATTCTGTGTGTTTTATTTCTTGGCTGTTCACTGCCCTGAGTCCCTCGGGAGTAGGGCGGTATATAAATCTAATAATAAATAAATAAATAAATAAATAAATAAATAAATAAATAAAATAATCGCCAAATGTTTTTCAGGAAATTTTTGGGAAAAAAAATGTTGTCCAATGAAGTCTGTTCTTATTGATTATCCTTATAATAATTTCAATGGGAAACAAACCCCCCAAATTAAGATAAACCCACAAGAAGAAATCACATCCATCAACCCGGTGCCTCTTTTCCCTTGAACAAGTCATTTTTTAAATAATTAAAACATTATTCAATAATAATTCACCCTATATACCATGTTTCCCCGAAAATAAGACCCTGTCTTATTTTATTTTTTTTTTGAACTCTGAAATAAGCACTTGCCCTTATTGCCATGCGCTCAAAAGTCCGATTGGGCTTATTATCAGGGGATGTCTTATTTTGGGGAAAACAGGGTATTAGATACAAATATAGATAAACAGATAGATAGGTGTTCATTTATTTATTATGAAGCGCATAAATAGTACTCTGTTTATGTACTGTGCTTGTTTTAAGTTTTTAAAGTCTTCTTATATATCTTTTTGTTGTATTAAAAAGAAAGATATATCTTCAGAAAACTTGTTATGTAGGATTCAACAGTTATTATTTACTCATTCAAGCTTAGACTGAATGCCAGTTTATATTCAAAAGGAATGTGTCTCACATCCAAAGTGCAATTACATGGTAAAAATAAGACTCAACAGTTATTCATCAAAAGCAGAGAAACATCAGATTACATGTTATTTTAATGCAGTTATCTACTGAAAGAGGCATATCTTAAAACACTTGTTTCTTCAGTGGCACTTGCTTCTTCATCAACTTTATTGAAAATACCTAGAATTGCATTTAGAATTAGCCATAGATAGATAGATGGATGGATGGATGGATGGATGGATGGATGGATAGATAGATAGTGTGTGTGTGTGTGTGTGTGTGTGTGTGTGTGTGTATACATACAATTTTTCTCTTTACCTCACTTTAGCTTTCCTAACCAAAACAAGGAGAAAAAATCAATATCTATTTCCCTAGCACCTGCATTAAAATTGAGTATACATCACTGCCTTCTGTACAAAAAGGAAAAGGAAAAAAATATTGGAAATATGATCAGTTTGAAATCCAGATAAGAACGATTTTAAAAGAAAAATATCCAAGAAAAGCTAAGTGCCCCTTGAGTTACTTTGGGAGAAAGAAAGCACTCTTTCAGTCAGATAATTATTGGCTGAAATAAAAGTACTTGTATTCACTAGATGTGATGGAACTACTTTCCTTATATTTAATGAAATACCTATCTATCTTTGCAATAGTGGAAAACATCTGTAGCTCGTATATAGGATGAGGGTGAAGGTTCATTCTCCGAGCTTTTGGGTTGGTTTCCGAATGTTTCGTTACCAAGCTAGGTAACATCTTCAGTGGAGTTTAGGAGATGTCAGTATCAGTGTTCTTTTTTTTTTTAATTTAAAAAGTTTTAACAATCATTACAGCAATTTCCCCCCCTCCCACCCCTCCATCCCCCCTCTCCCTCCAACCCCCCTCCCCCCAGTCACCCACCCCCTGGACTTCCCAAAGCAAAAACAGAGTATAGCATAACAAACATAAGCCAAAATAAGCTAACTTTCTGTAGTCTCCAAACTCCCTCTTGCTCTTTAACTCCCCTTTCAACTAACTAAACATATTCAAAAAGAAAATATAGGTTTCATTCATAAGCTATTTGAAACTTTTTAGTCCGATATTTGTTTTGAATATAGTCAATCCATCTTCTCCATTCCAATATATATCTTTCATTTGAGTGGTCCTTCAAATACACTGAGATTTTGGCCATCTCTGCTAAATTCACTACTTTTAGTGTCCATTCTTCAATAGTAGACAAGTCTTCCTTCTTCCAGTACTGAGCCACCAAGAGTCTGGCTGCTGTTATTAAATTTAAAATCAACTTAGTCTCTATAACAGTACAATCTGTAATTATGCCTAACAAAAAGAACTGTGGAGTAAATTTTATCTTCTTTTTGAGAATATTTTGAATAATCCACCATATTTTTATCCAAAATGCCTTAATTTTTTACATGTCCACCATATATGATAATACGTGGCATCATCACATTCACATCTCCAACACTTGGGTTGCACACTTAGATACATACAGGCTAGCTTTTTAGGATCCAGATGCCATCTATAAAACATTTTATAAAAATTCTCTTTTAAATTTTGGGCTTGTGTGAACTTCATATTTCTAACCCATATTTTTTCCCATGTTTCCATAATTATTGGTTCTTCAATATTTTGTGCCCACTTTATCATACAGTCCTTAACTAACTCGGTTTCTGAATCTATTTCTACCAACGCACTATACAACCTTTTTAGGTGCATTTGACTTTGATCTCTAATCTGTTTTACCAAATTCTCCTCATTTTGCAGAAAACCAATTTTCTGATCTTCTCTCCATCTAGCTTGCAACTGTACATATTGAAACCATGTTCGAATTGTCCTTTCTTCTCTTAGTTGATTCAAAGATTTTAATTGTAGTGTACCTCTTTCCTTGTTAAGAAGTTCTTTATATGTAATCACATCCTGCCTTTGCTCTACACTTATATTCTCTATCACGTGTCTGGGTATTGCCCACAATGGTAACTTCTCGTTTAGTTTATACTTATACTTTTTCCAGACACGCAATAGAGCATTCCTTAATATATGACTTTTAAAAGTCCTGTCCACTTTCTTATCATATAATAAATAAGCATGCCACCCGTAAACCAAATCATATCCCCCAATATTCTTTCTTCTGTTAAATTCATCCAATCACTCATTGCTGATAGGACAGCGGCCTCATAATACTGTATAGTCTTAAATTAGGCATTTTGAGACCTCCTCTTTCACGTATATCCTGCATTATTTTTTGTTTTATTCTCGGTCTCTTCCCTGCCCAAACAAAATTATTAATACCCTTCTGCCATATTTTCAAATTCTCATCTTTTTTAAGTATTGGTATCATTTGAAAAAGAAACAAAAACTTAGGCAAAACATTCATTTTTACTGCTGCTATTCTTCCTAACAAGGATAATTGTAATTTTTTCCAGTTTTCCATCTCTCTCTGTATTTTTTGCCACAACGGATCATAATTATACTTAAATAATTTCGCATTTGATGTCATAATATAGATCCCTAAATACTTAACTTTTTTTACAATTTCAAATCCTGTTAGTCTTTCTAATTCTTCTTTTTGATTTATAGTCATATTTTTAGTTATTATCTTTGTTTTCCCTGCATTTATTTTAAATCCAGATACTTGTCCATATTGATTAATTATATCCATTAGACCTACAACCGACTGTAATGGTTGGGATAAAGTAACAACCAAGTCGTCTGCGAATGCTCGTAATCTATAGTCATACTGCCTGATCTTGATTCCACTTATTTTGTCCGACCCACGTATCTTACTTAACAAAAATTCCAAAGTCAAGATAAACAATAATGGAGACAAGGGGCATCCTTGTCTTGTTCCTTTTTCTATATTAAAAGTATCTGTTAAACTACCATTAATTATTATTTGCGCTGTTTGTTTCTGATATATTGCCTTAATAGATTTTGTGAAATGTTCTCCAAACTGCATCTTTTCTATTATTTTCAATAAGAAGTGCCAATTCAATCAATCAAATGCTTTCTCCGCATCAAGAAATATCAGCACCGCAGGGATTTGGTTGTTCTTCCCCAAATACTCCAATAGGTTAATAACTTGCCTTACATTACTCTTCATTTGTCTACCATTTATAAAACCAGTTTGATCATTATGAATCTTTTGTTGCATGACTGTCATTAACCTATTTGCTAATATTTTAGCAACATTTTGTAATCTGTATTTAAGAGTGATATGGGCCTATAATTTTTTGGCTGGATGTGGTCTTGCTCCTCCTTTGGAATCAGAGAAATATAAGCTGTCCTCCAAGATGGGGGTACATCTCCTCCAGATTTTATATTAGTAAATAATTCTTTGAGTGGTCCCACCATTTCTAACTGCAAATGTTTATAATAAGCATCTATCAGGCCATCCGTCCCAGGAGCTTTACCCACTTTCAACTGCTTAATTGCAAACATGATCTCCTCAATGGTTATTAGTTGATTTAAACCCTCCCTTTGCTCTTTTGTAATTGTAGGAATATTCTCTTTCTGTAAATATCTATATCTGTACCTTGAATTTTATCACTAGCATACAACCTCATATAAAATTCTAAAAATGCTTTTTTAATCATATTTTGCTGATAAACCTCTTTACCTTTACATTCTATTTTCTCTATAGTCCGTGACTTTTGTTTTTTCCTTAACAAATATGCTAACCACCTCCCTGGTTTATTAGCATTACAAAAACTATTATGTTTAGCATATTGCAAATTAGTTGCGACCTGATCTGCCATTAACATATTAAATTGCCCTTGCAATAAATTAATTGCCTCTTTTATTTTCTTATCTGCTGGATTCAATATCAAAGCTTGTTCTTTTTTTTTAATTTCCTCTTCTAAATCCTTCCTTTTTTTCCTGTTTATGTCTATATTTATTATTCAAATATATCAAAATGCCTCTCATATATCCTTTACTTGCATCCCAAACAATTTCCATAGATGTACCCTTATGCATATTTATGATAAAAAATTCTTTCATAAATTTTTTACATTCTTTTACATTTTCCTCATATCTAAACAGATTTTCATTTAATCTCCAAGACGTCTTAGATCCCCTTCCATACTCTAATTCCATCCAAACTGGACTATGATCCGTTAAAACTCTTGGACAAATCTTCGTCTTCTTCACCCTGGAAAAAAGATCATTTGTAATTAATATAAAATCAATCCTGGAGAAAGATTGATGTCTATCAGAAAAAAAGGTAAAGTCTTTTTCTTTGGGATTTCTCTCTCGCCAGATATCTCTCAGCTCCATATCCTCCATCATTTCAAAAAACTATTTTGGCAATCTGACATGCGTTGAAATGTTCTGCAAGAGCCCCTTCTTATCTTTTTTAGTGTCCAAAACTCCATTCCAATCACCCAATAAAATACCATGATTTATAACCCCATTGTAGTAACTTGGAATGTAAAAGCTTATAAAAATTTTTCCTGTTGTTGGTTCGGTGCGTAGACTCCAATTAAAAGTATTTTTTCTCCTTTTATTAAAAGTTCAATTGCTATAAATCTTCCTTGATCATCTGCGTCAATTAATTTGGCAATTAAGTCTTTTTTATGGTATATAACTATACCATTCTTCTTCTCAGGAGCAGATGCAACAAAATATATACCTAACCTTGCATTTATTAAGTATTTTTGATCTTTACTTCTAATATGAGTCTCTTGTAAACAAATTACATCATTTTTAAACTGTTTCAAATAATGAAATATTTTTCTCCTCTTTTGTGGTGAATTTAGGCCACTAACATTACAGGTCAAAAATCTAGTTGCCATTCTTGGCCCCCTGAAGCACTTGGAGTATCTGCTGGAAATCTCCATGCATTTTACCTTTTAGCCTTGCTCCTCCCACTGCTTCTGTTTTTGTAGTATCTTGAATCATTTGAAGTTGCTGCACTCTTAATTCTTCTTGGTGCTTGGCTGCCGCTCGAGTCTGTCTTTGATCCTTAGGTTCTTCTATCTCCAAAGCTTGAACAGTAGTCGAAAATTGTATTAATTCTTCTTGAATAATCAAATCACCCTTTTGGGCCTGTGCCAACAATTCTTCTTTCTCCCCCTTTCTTGCCCCTCTGTTTCCGTCTTCCTTCTAGCTTCCCGGGGCTGTGGGCATCCAGCCTTTAATACATTGGTATAGAAATCTCTTGCCTTCCACACTGAATTGAGACGATACCTTTCTCCTGAATAATTCACCACTAGACCAGCTGGAACTTCCCATCTATACTGTATCTGACGGTTTCTCAGTTCTTCCACCAGAAAGGCATAATCCTTTCTGGCTCTCAACATTTTGGGGGAAATTTCTTTCAATGTTAAAACCTCCTGCCCCTGCACTTGAAGTTTATTTTTAAAAGTGACTTGTAGGATTTCATTGCATAGTCTCCTTGTTGTAAAATAAACTACAATGTCTCTTGGTAGATGTTTCTGTCTGGCCACCCATGAATTGATACAATAAATTTTGTCAATTTGACATTCAAAATTTGCTTTTAGATCTCCCATTATCTGTGCAAATGCTTCTGAAAAGATCTCTCTCAAATTCTCTTGTGGGGCTGGCGCTCAAGAAAAGAGCATCCTCGGCGCCTGCGGTGCCACCAGAAGTCAGTATCAGTGTTCTTCAGTGTTATGTCAGGTGAGGGTCTCATCAGGTCGGACTGTGACCCTCACCTGACGTGACCTCACCATCAGAAGACCTATTGACAACACAAAGCCCTTATAAACAGAAGAACACTGACATTCCCTAAACTCCACTGAAGATGTTACCTAGCCTGGTAACAAATGTTCAGAAACCAACCTGCAAGCTCAGAGAACGAACCTTCACCCACTATGTTTTCTAAAAAAATATCTTGTATCAGCAATAGCAGTGATGGCTAACCTTTTTTGTCGTTGTGTGCCGAAAACGCTGAGCATGTGTGACAGCGTGCGTGGTGTGCCTGCACCCATAATGCACTTAAAATGTTTTTATTTCATCAAGCTGGCCTGGCCTAAATCTTCTCCTTTTTTAAATTTAAATTTTAAACACAAATTTTAATCTGTTTAATTATGGGGTATTTTAAAATTCAGCCTAAATTATTTAATTTGTTTTAATCTATTTTAAATTTTGTATCTCTGTGTTTTATCCTCTGGCTGTTCACCGCCCTGAGTCCTTCGGGAGAAGGGCGGTTTAGAAATTTAATAAAATAAAATAAAAAAATAAAAAATAAATGCAATATGTGCGTGACCCCCACAAACCCTGCTTCCCTGCGTGTGCATGTGTGACCCCCCCCCGTGCTCCCCCGCTTCCCCCTGGGCATGCACACACAAACCTGCCCCCCATGGCCTGTTTTGGGCCTAGCAGGCCTCCCTGCAGCCTCCTGGGACCAAAAACAGGCCACGGGGGGGGGGGGGGGCACAGCCAATTTTTGGTCCCAGGAGGCTGCAGCAAGGCCTGCTAGGCCCAAAATGATCCACAGAGGGGCGCACTGCACTCCCCACACTCCCCACACTCCTACGCATGCTCACGCAACCACCCATCCCCCAGGCATGCACGTGCATCTCCCGCATGTGCCCTGCCCCCCTCGCATGCGCGGTAGAGACCCAAAAATCAGCTGGCCTGCGGGAGGTGTGCATGCATGCAGGGGGAGCTGAGCTGGGAGAGAGGGGAGAGAGGGCCCTGCGTGCCACCTGTGGCAGACGTGCCATAAGTTCACCGTCACAAAGCTATAGTTTTAAAAGAGCCCCATTACTTGTAAAATACCCTGAAATATTAGTAGTACAGTTTTATACTCAGAATTAAATTTTATGTACTTTCATAAAGATTTATTTGCAGGTCATTGTTGTAGGATTAAAAGCAAATAATACGAAACTGGTCAAATCAGAAGATGATTAATCAGTTCAAATATAGGCATTATGAGGAAGGTAGAATCTTTTGGGAAAGGTAGTTGAAGAATAAATAATATACAAGTTTACAATTTTAGTTTAGTATTGAATTTTGCCTGATGCAAAATAACGAGGCAAAGTTAGAAGTTGCTGCTCAAGTGAAACTTATGAAAACATAAAGAGGAATGCACGGGGGCATTGACATTAACAACATTTCTATTCTCTTTGTCTCCTTGAAAACTCCTAGGAAGATGAATGCACATAATTAGTCAAACTGTGTCTTTATATGTCAACTCCTTCTAATTAACAGTGGATGTTTGGAACTGATCAAGAAGCTTCCAGAAAATAACCAAAGGTAACTACAGAATGTTTGCTACTGTTAGCAGTGACTTTGGTCTGAAATACATTCAAAGGCAAATGTCAAGTAAAGAAATTTTGAAGAAGACATAAAAGCTTGTCAGAGGGAACTTACAAATGCCTAAATCAGCAAATGTCAATAAGTGCTGTTGTTTTCCTAGAGCTAAGGATGCAATTTGATAGAGGAAATAACTTCCCACCATAATAACCTTGGAGATAAGGAAAACTCCTTGCTTCCTTTGCTGTAAATGATGAAATGCTGATCTTGTCAGTATAGAATGTGGGATACTTGGGTATAGTACAGTAGTGGCCAAAATTGTGGAAAAGTGTATTTTTGAGGTTTGCTAGCTAATAACACCACTTTTTTTTTTTTTTTTTTTTTTTTTTAGTTTCAAGTTAATCATATTCCACTGCTGGAATGGCCTGGGAATAGCCAAGACCTTAACCCAACTGAAAATCTATGGAGCCGACTAAAGAAACTTGTTAGTCAGAAGTGGCCCAGCAATAAAACCCAGTTAATAGAAGCAATCATTCAGTCTTGGTTTCACATTATAACAGCCGCAGAACTAAAAGACTTGGTTCACTCCAAGGGAAGACATTGTAAAGCCGTAATTCATGCTAAAGGTTACCCAACTAAGTATTAACTGACGTAATAATTTTTGTATATCTCATTTTTTCTACGTGTTTCACTTTTCTTCTTTATAGTGTAACTAATATTCTAATAGAAAATCCTCCATAAAAGGCATTGCATTACATTCTTGATTCAATTATCTTTCCGTTGATATATCATTTTATGGTACAACTCCAAAAGAAAGTGGTGTTATTGGCTAGTTTTAGTTTAGAAAATACACTTTTCCCGAAAGGTTTCCACAATTTTGGCCATACTTTATGTATCATGGCGTTGCAATGCAAGCAATGTGAGTTGCTTGCATCTGATGTTGCAATGCCAGAGTTTGCATCATTAATTCATCAAACCTTTTTTTTAATGACTCTGTAATCCCTTTTTATCAGGGTAGAGTTGGGGCAAACTGAATGGAACTGAGCGTTTACTGGCTGGATATCCTTCCTGACACCTACGTGGAGTTCACGGTAGACAATTACACATTGAGCCCAGAGAGAGAAATATCCACCACTACCTAGGATAGAACTCGCAGCCTCCTGATTGTGAGATGAGAGCTCCAGCTCTAGGACACCGCAATGCTCTATTAATTCATCAAACATTATGAATTATATTACTTGTATTGCAGTTTGTGCTGAATGCTTGTGGTATGATGGTGAAAGCCGTATTTCTTATGGAACTATTAGTGAAGAAAGTATCAGGGGATGAAATTTCATCAAGCCAATTAAGTCAGTCCTCCAAACTCTTGCTAGTTTGTTGGCAGATGCTGAATGATGTCGTACCAGTCAGAATTATATTACCTATCACTGTTTGTCCACGTGAGTGTGTGTATGTGTGTCTCAAGCTCTTAGAATGGCTGAGAAAGTTGCCTGGTTTCCTAGTCAATATAAGGACAATTGGCACAAATATGTGTGCGTGTGTGTGTTTAAACACAGAATGGGAAGTAAAACAATATCAGAGAATGGAAGCTAAAAGCTTTTTTTTTTTTTGTAATATTAATTTCATACAATAAGGTTAATGCACCATAAGCAGGATGAAAATCTAATGGCAGTAATTTCATGAAATGAATATTTCATATTGTTTCAGTGGGAAGTATTTATCGTAAGAATTGCTCACCTGTCTCTGAAATCTATGTAAGCATTTTTGTTCTTATTCATATCAATGAATGTACATCTAAGTCGGATAGTCTATACGTAGGCGTGTGCTAAATTTCCACCTAATTGCTGTATGCCATAAAATCACCAGGTAACTTCATCATAATTGCTAGAAATTAATGGAAAGGCAATGAAGGGTCAGCAGGAATCTAGAATTAAAATATTAGGCAGGCCGTATGCCTAGAATTGAAAATAATGAGGTGTGTTAGTGGAATTGTGTAAGAAGCCCTTCACAGTATCAGTTTACTGTACTTATGTTAATGTAATCAGAGGCACTAATTATTCAATGCTTATATTTAATTCAGTCACTAAGGATTAGATGAAGACAATCTGTAACCAAGAAAGTTTAGTATATCTTTGCTGAGTCTATTTCTAAATCACTGGCTATGATGTAGGCACAAAAAAAAATGAATGCAAATTATTTTGTTAAGTATATTGCTTCTTGCTGACTATTTGACAGAATGGTTATCTTCCATAGAGTCTACATGGCCAGCACAAGCTTACTGAGTTGGCACATTTTGGGCCACTTCAATTAGACAATATCGTCTATTGGGATACAAGAATCAGACCTTCTTTGTCATAGCCCTGGCACTTTGGAATGAGGTTCCTTCTGAAATCTGGATGGCTCCCAATCTTATGTCATTGAGGATGATCTTAATCACCTTAATCTTCTCCCAAGCCTTGCGGTCGTTGAGGCCACTTGGAGATTTATCTGTGTCCTCAGGGTCACCTGAGTAATGGAAATGGGTGTAGAGCCTTCTTGGCTGCAGGATGTTTTCTGCCCGATGTCCCATCATTGTTGAAGAGAGGCGCAGGCTGTTGGAGATGATTCTGTGTTAACTGCATCGCAAACTGAAGAGCAAATGGTTCCTGTAGTCTGCCATTTTTTGGGAAAACTCTCCCATTTTCAGCGGCAACTCTGAGGAGACAAATAAACCTCCACGTGGTCTCAACAACTCTCTAACAGAATACAAATGACCAGCTGGCTGTAAGGAATATAAATCCTTCCAGTCAGAGCTGAAGAAGCTTCTTGGATGAGAAGTGAAGCGTCTTCAAAGAAAAAACAAGAAAGTCCAGTTGCCTCCTGAAAAAGCACCTTTGGGACAACCATGACCTGGATGACTGAGAATCTCTACAGACCTTTAGCTATACAATTTGGGATGAACGCCCTTTGAATGGTGTGGGAGTAGGAATGGATTTCCAGAGAAAAAACTGCAGACTACAGGAACCAGGAGCACTATTCAGGTGACCCCCAGGATACAGATAAATCTCCAAGTGCTTCAACGACCTTCTAAAAGGATGCAGATGACCAGCTGTTTACAAGGAATATAAATCCTTCTATTCCCCACCATCCAGTCAGAGCTGAAGAAGCTTCTTGGATGAGCGGCAAAACGTCTTCAAAGAAAAAACAAAAAAGTCCAGTTGCCTGTTGAAAAAGCACCTTTGGGTCTGCAAGAAAACAACCTAGCTCATAGAACACCGATGAATCCCCGATATCACAAAAATTTCATTGTATAAATCATGGTGATATTGCACAGATTCCCCCGCTCCCCACATCCTTGGGTTGTAGCAATGTACCAACTATGCATCAACACAGAATTATCGTTCAGGTGTTCCCAGTCCTAAAGATAACTACTATATCTCCACCTTTGCAATCTAGTTCTCTACACTAGACTCACAGGCAAGAAAATATTTCGTTGCTTGGCAATCAGCAAAAGATTTAATGGTAGTGTCACACTGTTCAAGGGTGAACCAGAACATGCATAAGCAATTTCTTGCCCTCCACCAAAAGCCTCTCCTGTTATAGCAGACACCAAAGCATAAAATAGTGCTTATGATGCAAATCCCTTTAGATGTCGGAAAGGGAATAGTTACACAGCTAAGCACCAACTCATTTTCTAGATGGCAGTTTCTCTGAGATTCTGGTTTTTTTTTTTATTTACAGCTCGCCGGGAGAGTGGATTTTTGATTGAAATATTATTTACAGAATGGAATGTGCTTTGCTGTCAAGAGAATGGGAAGTGTGAATATTCATAATGAAAAAAAATTCTAAGGGGAGGTAAAATTTGCAAACTGATATTAACCGCCCCCTCCCCCTCTGATACACATATCTTGATTACCTCGCTCTCCCTCGTTTTTCAAAAGAAAGCCTTGCCTTCCAAAATCACAGGGACTATTTTAAATTGTGTGAGGTCTGGATAGATTTGCAACCAAGCTCAAAAGTGCGCAGGAATGGTTGACATGCAGTCAAAAGAGCCTGTAGTACAGTGGACTAAAGCTAAAGCTAAAGTTATTAACAGATTAACATCTGCTGCTTGCAGTTACTGCAAGTTCAAATCTCACCAGGCTCAAGGTTGACTCAGCCTTCCATCCTTTCAAATGTAGATGCAATGAGGACCCAGATTGTAAGCTGACTTTGTATAAATATACAAAAGTATGAAGGCTATTGCTTAACGCATTGTAAGCCGCCCTGAGTCTCCGGAGAAGGGCGGCATATAAATTAAATTAAAAAAAATTAAAAAAAAAGGCAGAAAATGAGTCTTGGTTAAAATTGTAAATAAATAGCAATAGCACTTAGACTTATATACCACTTCACAGTGCTTTACAAACCTCTCTAAGCAGTTTACAGAGTCAGCATGCTGCTCCCAATAATCTGGGTCCTCATTTTACTGACCTTGGAAGGATGGAAGGCTGAGTCAACCTTGAGCCGGTGAGAATCAATTTGCTGAATTGCTGGCAGCTGGTTCTGGGGAACCGGTAGTGGAAATTTTGAGTAGTTTGGAGAACCAGTAAATACCACCTCTGACTGGCCCCGCCCCTATCCTCTTTCTCCCGAGTCCCAGCTGATCAGGACGAAATGGGGATTTGTAGTAACCTTTCCCTGGAGTGGGGAGGGAATGGAGATTTTACTGTATCCTTCCCCTGCCACGCCCACCAAGCCACGCCCACCAAGCCATGCCATGCCCACCAAGCCACGCCCACAAAACCAGTAGTAAAAAAAAATTGAATCCCACCACTGATTCTAACCACTGCACCACCAAGGCTCTTGTGGCATGCAAGCAAGTTCAACCTGAATTTGAAGGTTCATATTCTGGAGAAACGTGTAAAGCATTCCAAAGTAAAAGACGAAAAGGTATTAAAAATCATTAATAAATGGTAGAGATTAAATTTCCCTACACTGAATCTATAGAAAATGAGAAGGCAGACTTGAAGTCAATCCATGCTACCAGTTGGTGGTGACGCTTGGGATGCAAAATCAAACAAGTACTTCAGAACGGGCTGCTTGCAATTTCTTAATCCAGATGAGTTTTTTGCTAGGATTATGATGGAACTGCAAAGAGCAGCCTTGTGATTCTGAGGAAAGCTGCAGCAGCTTTAAAGAGGTTCAGAAAAAGGGGATCCCTTGTACCTCTGAAATTTGAAGCACTGTTCACTGTTATTTTCTGGATATCAGAACTGTGGGTGTGATGTGGCTTGGTGGGTGTGCCTTGGAGGGCATGGCAGGGGAAGGATACTGCAAAATCTCCATTCCCACCCCACTCCAGGGGGAAGGATACTTTAAAATCTCCATTTCCACCCCACTCCAAGGCAAGGATACTGTAAAATCTCCATTTCCACCCCACTCCAGGGGGAAGGATACTGTAAAATCTCCATTTCCATCCCACCCCACTAACCTGCTTTCCAGCTCCATGTGCAGGGCAACAAAAGAAGACCCAGCTGATCAGCAGGGACTCAATCAGCTGGGATTTGGGAGGCAGCAAATAGATGGGGGCGGGGCCAGTCAGAGGTGATTCTCCAAACTACTCAAAATTTCCGCTACTGGTTCTCCAGAACCGATCAGAACCGGCTGAATACCACCTCTGATTCTGAGCCAGCAGTATATGGACTGTACTGCTTCTGTCAGGATATCAGGTTTGTGTCCCTTCTAAACACATTGGGTAAAGCTGCTAAAATAGTCCAGGTAATTTTCGACTTACAAGCAAATTGGCACCAGAATTTCTGTTGCTAAGCAGGATGGTTGTTATGTAAGTCATGCCTGATTTTACAACCTTGCTTGCAATTGCAATTGATAGGCAAATCGTTGCAGTTGTTAAGTAAATCACGTGGCCATTAAGCAAATCCAGCTTCTATTGACTTCGCTTTCAGAAGCAGATGGGTATGTCACAAACAGCAATTATATGATCCTGGGACTCTGCAATTGTCATAAATGCAGGCCTGAATTTTGGTCATGTGACCATGGGGTATGCTGCAATGGTTGTGTGAGGACATAAGTCAACTTTTTCAGTGCCATTCTAAGTTTGAATGGTCACTAAACAAACAGTTGTAAGTCAAGGACTACCTCTATTGGATTGTGCTTAACAATTAAAAAAAAAAAAGCTTCATCATTTGAGACTTTCAAGAAAAGATTGGTGTTCTGTCCCCTCCCACGAGTGGCCTTGCAGAGGCTCAAATAGCCCGGCAGTAACAAACGCAGGCTAGAGAGACTGAAGCTGGCCCTTTAATAAATAGTTCTCTTCCAAAGCGTATATCAGTCCAATAGTTACCGGGGAATGTTCCAAAGGTCTTTGCAGACAGCCAGCAGGATAATGCAGGAATGCAGACTCTTGTCAAAAACTCCAAACTAACAGTTGTAACTCCACTGCATCCAAAACACCAACAAATTGTTCACCACACCTTTCCAGCCCAGTCACCCCCCTTTTATACTTTGTAGGGTGTGGCCCTATGTCTCCTGACCACACCTCTTAGGATGTGGCAATAGCTGTTCTCTACGATGTCTCCTACATCTCTCTCTTGCATCCAATAGGGGCTCCCCCTCATCGTTAGCGGCCTCTGTTTCCTCCTCAATTTGGCTGGGTCCATAGGCATGTCAGCAACTGTCAGTTCTTGCTGACTCACCAGTGAAGACCAGTGACTGTTCCGGCACATAGCTCGTGACAGTTTCCTCCTCCTCCATATCATCCTCTGAATCAGCATGCGAAGATAAATCAGCTTCTGGGGCCGGGGTCACAACAATTGGACTGCCATTTGTCAGAAATGGTATAGGGTCTCCTGCTTGAGTGGGGGGTTGGGCTAGATGACCTATAAGGTCCCTTCCAACTCTGTTAATCTGTTAAAATGTTGAGATATATATGATACAATACAATCAGAGCTCTGGGGAAGAAATGGTAAACTATGATGATTCTGCTTTCCAGTTTTGAGACTAGAAACTGGGAGACTGTGAGTTCTAGTCCTGCCTTGGGCATGATGGTAGCTTCTCTCTCTCTCTCTCTCTCTCTCTCTCTCTCTCTCTCTCTCTCTCTCTCTCTCTCTCTCTCTTTCCCTCCCTCCCTCCCTCCCTCCCCCCCCCCTCTCTCTCTCTCTCTCAACCAACTGTAGGAAAAAGACAATGGCAAACCTTTCATTAAGAAAATTGCATGGACCTGACAGGCAATAGACAGGAGTCCAAAATGTCTCGAAGGCATTAAAAAACATGCAACATTTTTTCTTTTGTTGACTCTTTAAGAGCCATTTCAGTTTTTCTTTCATGTGTATCTGATACAAGAAAGCCCTGAAATTCTGCAAAGTTGCCCATGGGAAACAGCTAATGAAATTAGTTTCTGTTCAGGTTTAGAGCGAACATGCTGAAGGTAAGGAAATCCTTTGATCTGGAAGTTCCTATATGGCTGATGAAACATTAAACGTTACTTTTGGCGTGTATTTTACAACTCCAAATGTGGTTTCTTCCTCAGCCTTACAAATGTGTTTATGGGCTTTTCTGTGTCTTAGTGCAAAGCATCCAGACAATATCAATTTGCACATCACATTTCAAGCATTCCTTTAAACCAGAAAGGAAGTTATTTTGTTAAAGGTTGCATTACCTTAAGAGGCAATCCGTAGAAAGCCATTCGTCACTGGAGGACAGCATCATGATACATGGTGGTTGAGTCATTCTTCACCAGCCATTCTTCATGTCTCTCTTGACCAGGAAGAAAGACAAGTTTGGGGGCGTATTTTTGTTTCTCACTTGGTGCAGTAAGAAATAAGAGGTGCTGCTATTTCCATGTCCAGTAATTATTGTTGTCCAATTGAACCACAGTGGTGCAGTGGTTTGAGTGCAGTACTACAGGCTCCTTCTGCTGACTGCCGGCTGACTGCAATTTGGTAGTTCAAATCTCACTAGGCTCAAGGTTGACTCAGCCTTCCATCCTTCCGAAGTAGGTAAAATGAGGACCCAGATTGCTGGGGCCAATATGCTGACATTGTAAACCACTTAGAAAGGGCTGTAAAGCACTGTAAAGTAGTATATAAGTAAGTGCTATTGCTAAGTGCTAATTGATCAGCAAATAATAAGAGAAGCATCACTATAATAAATGTCTTTAGAGAATATGCAACAAATACAGGTAGTCCTCAACTTACTGAACTGCCCAATTATGGTCATATATCGGGATGAGCATAAATTGAATCACCCAGATGACCGATCCAATTTTATGTAGTGCTTATTAAGCGAACCAAAGCTTTTCTGTTGGCTAGTTTTGCCAAAAACTGGAAGTAAAGGATGCTGCAAACAGCCATAAATGTGGGCTGATTGCCGAGGACCCAGAATACAGTTATGTGACCTTGGGGACAGGATTGGAATTTGGAATCCAGATCATAAATCCACTATAACTTTGCTCTTCCAGTGAAAAGATAGCCAACTGATGACACACCCAGGGAGAGATCCAGGCTGCTGGGGGTTGTCAGGGATTTGGGAGAACCTCTAGCTAAGATTCTGTGCGGTTCGGAGAATCCCCAAATCCCACTCCTGGCTGGCCCTGCCCACTCCTGCCCACCCCTCCCAGGAGTTCTCATATGGCCCATTTTGGATGTAGGTAAGTGCAGGGTGCATGCGGAGGCTCGGAGAGGGCAAAAAAAGAGCCTACCGGAAGTTTGGCCTCCGGAGCCTGGGGAGGGCAAAAATGCCTACCCCCCCCATTGTGGTGCAGGAGGCCAACTAGGCCATGCCCACCATGGACATGCCCACCCAGCAAACGGGCAGAGAACCCTTTGCTAAAATTTTTGAAGCCCACCCCTGGAGAGATCCCTGGGGCTCCCTGATCCCTGGGTTTTTCTCTGGACTGTCACTTTTCCAACTTACCAACAGAAGTAACTGGCATTCTTTTAGTATATATGACTCTCTTGGGTTAGGAAGAATCCTACAATCATCCCACAAGATCCTTCATACAGCAATGGTTTGCAAGTAGCTCCAGAAGCTGTGCTTCTAGGCAACCTGCCAGCTGGCAGCTGGGGACAGGACTGCAATCATTTTATTGTTGAAAAAGCAGCCATTTTAGAATTTATTTTTCAAACGGACAGTAAGTTGTGCTTTTCATTTCTTAATCATTTTAAAAACTATTAATCTTTATTAAGCTAAGAGAGGCTCTCTTTAGCCACAGCCCGTTATTCCTTTTTGAAGATCTGCACCATTTTGGGGATTTCTTCACTGTTAAACAACAAGGAAGAAAGCTGCTTGTAGGCAAGCTAAAATAAGGAAGTGTGAACTATCTTTTTTAAAACAAATTGATGGAGACATATAAGGTAAGGTGACCAGATTTTAACATTGGTAAAGAGGGACATTGTGGGCGTGGCTTATTTTGTGGGCGTGGCTAGCTGGTCATGTGACTGGGTGGGCGTGGCTAGCTGGTCATGTGACCGGGTGGCCATGGCTATGTGTATAGGGTAAGGTGAACAGATTTTAACATTGGTAAGAGGGACACATTGTGGGTGTGGCTTATTGTGTGGGCGTGGCTTGGAGGCCATGTGACTGGGTGGGCGTGGCTAGCTGGTCATGTGACCGGGTGGCCATGGCTATGTGTATAGGGACTACTCAGAGGGCTGGAAAGTCATTTCTGACAGGTCCTCACACTTTTGACTGGTCCTCATACTTATGACCATCCTCACATTTATGCCCGTGCAGCATTCTTAACAACCATGTCACTCATTTCACAACTGCTTCTCTTCACCATGATGACAAGATAGGGCAAAAATGTAAAATGTGAGGACAGTCGTAAGTTCGAAGACTGGTCAAAAGTGCGAGGACCAGTCAAAAATAACTTTTTCAGCCCTCTGAGTAGTCCATATGCACAAAAGGACTAACCAGAGGGCTGAAAAAAGTCATTTCTGACAGGTCCTCGCACTTTTGACTGGTCCTCACACTTATGACCATCCTCACATTTATGCCCGTGCAGTATTCTTAACAACCACGTCACTCATTTCACAACTGCTTCTCTTCACCATGGTGATAAGATAGGGAAAAAAACGTAAAATGTGAAGACAGTCGTAAGTTCGAGGACTGGTCAAAAGTGCGAGGACCAGTCAAAAATAACTTTTTCAGCCCTCTGAGTAGTCCATATGCACAAAAGGACTAACCAGAGGGCTGAAAAAAGTCATTTCTGACAGGTACTCGCACTTTTGACTGGTCCTCACACTTATGACCATCCTCACATTTATGCCCGTGCAGTATTCTTAACAACCACGTCACTCATTTCACAACTGCTTCTCTTCACCATGGTGATAAGATAGGGAAAAAAACGTAAAATGTGAAGACAGTCGTAAGTTCGAGGACTGGTCAAAAGTGCGAGGACCAGTCAAAAATAACTTTTTCAGCCCTCTGAGTAGTCCATATGCACAAAAGGACTAACCAGAGGGCTGAAAAAAGTCATTTCTGACAGGTACTCGCACTTTTGACTGGTCCTCACACTTATGACCATCCTCACATTTATGCCCGTGCAGTATTCTTAACAACCACGTCACTCATTTCACAACTGCTTCTCTTCACCATGATGACAAGATAGGGCAAAAATGTAAAATGTGAGGGCAGTCGTAAGTTCGAGGACTGGTCAAAAGTGCGAGGACCAGTCAAAAATAACTTTTTCAGCCCTCTGAGTAGTCCATATGCACAAAAGGACTAACCAGAGGGCTGAAAAAAGTCATTTCTGACAGGTCCTCGCACTTTTGACTGGTCCTCACACTTATGACCATCCTCACATTTATGCCCGTGCAGTATTCTTAACAACCACGTCACTCATTTCACAACTGCTTCTCTTCACCATGATGACAAGATAGGGCAAAAATGTAAAATGTGAGGGCAGTCGTAAGTTCGAGGACTGGTCAAAAGTGCGAGGACCAGTCAAAAATAACTTTTTCAGCCCTCTGAGTAGTCCATATGCACAAAAGGACTAACCAGAGGGCTGAAAAAAGTCATTTCTGACAGGTCCTTGCACTTTTGACTGGTCCTCACACTTATGACCATCCTCACATTTATGCCCGTGCAGCATTCTTAACAACCATGTCACTCATTTCACAACTGCTTCTCTTCACCATGATGACAAGATAGGGCAAAAATGTAAAATGTGAGGACAGTCATAAGTTCGAGGACTGGTCAAAAGTGTGAGGACCAGTCAAAAATAACTTTTTCAGCCCTCTGAGTAGTCCATATGCATTAAAGGATTACAGCAATAGAGAGGGATGAAGGAATGGAAATTAGAGTAGGAGTGAGGGTAAGAGAGGGAGGAAGAGAGGAGGAGAAGGAGAAAGAAAGAGGAAGTAGGGAGGAGAAAAAGAGGGTGGGGGAAGAGAAAGTAAGAAGGAAAGAAAAGAGAGAGGTGGTAGGTTTGAGGAGAAAGATTGCTGTACAATAAAAAAGATGAAAGGGAAGAAAGCCAACCCCAAGCAAATATAAAGATATTAAGATAAAGAATGAATTGTTAAACTTTAAAGAATAAAAGAGAACAAATATGAATAAATAGCAATAATTAGAAACACACATACAAACATACAATGTATTTTCTTTGAACAGAATATTTGGCTGGTTCACAAATTTAAACAGCGTTTAGTCATTTCAATTAAATTTACAATTTCTATATTTCCTTTTTGCCATATTTATTCCTCATCTATTTTTTAAAAAAACCAATATTACCCTTCATCCTCATCTCTAATCTTAATCAAATTCAATTTTTCCCTTCTATTCTATATTATACCCCTTCCCATTATCATCTATTTTTATATCCATCCTCACATTGTTTAATTATGTAATTATGTAATACAGTTGTTTAATACAAATTCAACATTTTAATATAAATCAATTAGTTATAAAACTATCTTTTTTGTATATTAATCAATATGAACATGAATATTCCAATTATTTCCATGCAATCCAATTTCTTACAAATCAATTAATTATATTTACCAATAATAATAAACCAAATAATTTCTCCCATATATTCCTCCGAACCACAACTTAACCATTTCTGCTTTCAACACAATATACAATTAATAGTATCTCAATTATTACAATTCCCTAGTTAAATACAGCTTTTTTTCCTTTGTGTTTTAAAATCTTGAAGTCTCCTCCTAAATTTCCCATTGTTTGCAGTTTTTCACCTACCTTTTTTGGGGAGGAAAAATAAAAATAAAAATAAATCTCTCTCTGCCTCATTTTGTCACGCTGCACCAAAGACCCTGGTTTCGGTTTCGGTTTCGTTTCTGAAGCTTAGCTAGGGGAAAAAAAAACTGCTTTACACTGATTGCCTGTAGGGCGGCCCTTTGAAGCCCCGGGCAAGAGTTTAAACAGTTTTTTTTTCTTCTAGCCATCAGCTGGGGCTCAAGAAAAATCGGGACTTTTTTGAAACGCCGCGGGACGCGGGACAAATTGCTCAAAAGCGGGACTGTCCCGCCAAAAGCGGGACGTCTGGTCACCTTAATATAAGGGTAGAAAGTTGTGGTACAAGTTTACTATTTTTAAGTTATGTGTAGCTTGGTCTGCTTTGCTGTGAGTTGCCCAAACTTTCCAATTTTTATGAGTCCTGATTTGCCAGCAATTTTTAAGTGACTTACAAAAAAAAGCTATTCTTTGACTAAAGAGAAAGTTGAGAAGATGGAGAAGCAAATTATTAAAGATGTCTTTGAAAAATTCTTAAATAAAGTCTACCCGTTCATAGACCAGTTGTGCACCAAAGATATTTAAAAAAAAACTACTCAAACTACTTCAGAGATGTAATTACGTGCAGAAAGTTACCAAACCACCAAGGCAATTTCATAGTAGCTGACAATGTAAAGGAGTCAATTGCAATTTTGGAATATATACTTGACACCAATCTTTATTATGATGGTTTAAATATAAACCTCCCAACACAAGTGAAAGAAGAGCTCCAAGAAAATCTGCAACTTTCAAAAGGACAAGTTTGGGACTTTTTCTTCATGGACACTAAGAAGGTTGAGAAATCCTTGAGAAAAAGAGAAGTTTATAACTACTTGACAAAGATTCCAGAGACAAAAAAGATTTTATTCTATGAAGATAAGCTGGAGGGAGTGACTTAAATTTAGTGAGCCATTTGGAATTTATTGATCTGATATTTGTCAACTCCAGTGTGCTGTCGGCATGGAGCTGCCATTCGTGGAGGGAGGAACGCACAAAACCTCATTTCAGCCCAGCATCTGCGTCATCGAGCCTCCCAGGAACTGATAGGATTGACAGGAGGGAATAGCTGGGGGATGACATCATCATGGCCAGCCGGAAATAACAAGGGGATTAACTGTTTAGATGCTGGTTGCAAATACTCAAGTGGATTAACTGTTTAGATGCAAGTTGTAAATACTCAAGTGAATTAACTGTTTAGATGCTGGTTGTAAATACTCAAGAATTACACATAAGCCAACTTCTGGATCACATGGGAGGGAGCAGCGTGCATGATTGGTTGGTTGGTGATAACTAATGGCTAAACGGTGGTGGGGAGCACAGGGCAGTAGCTCTAACAAGATTTTCATCTGTGATTGTCAGTGAGTGCCAAGAAGTGATCAAACTAAGGTAGCAGCCATCCAGGTTTGTCTCCTCTTATTTCCTTCTGTTTGGAACCTGACAATATTTGTAATTGAAAGAAAGTTTTAATGTAAAATGGGTTTGAAAATGCTATATATAATGCTTAAGTAATTCCTAAAGCTTGTAAAATATTACTGAAAATGTATTTGAAAGTAAGCAAACTTTATTCTTTTTCATTAAAACTTTTTTAAAAAATTCATGGACTCAAGGCAAGATGACTATTGTGCCTAATGGATAAATTTGTGCTGAACAAATGCACACACAGAGAGACACAGGCACAGAAAGTACTTATTTTGGCTCAAATTTAGCACTGGGAATGCCATTAAAGAATTACATTCTGAGTCTACGGGTGTTCATAGGTTATGGTGGCAAGAGTCAAGATGGTAGCCACAATTGTGCGATCAAAACTCAGTCTGTTTTTATGTGCACTACACATAGTGTCACCTTGCCTCTTTTCAACCACAACCTGTGCTTATTCCTGATGAGGAATAATAACTAGTTACCACTCTCTTTACTTCTATCCCTTATTTTCATTATCCACTAATTTGGTCTTCAAGTCTGTTCTTATATTGATTTATAATTTTGCTGTCTTTCTGATATCTGGTCTTTTTTCTCTCTCTTTATCGCTCACTTCTTTTCTCTCTCTTGTACCCTTAAACTTTGTTCTGTCAAATCTAAAGTTTGGGAAAGTTGGTGATCTGCGTAGCCTAAAGAAAACAGAAAAATACAGCTTTCCAAAGTCTTGGAGTGACCAAATAGCTCAAGAGAACAGAGTTTCCCAACTTTATGTATCCTGGGCAGAATAGCAAGAAATTAAAGGAAGCTTTCATTGGTTCGTCTTCCGGCTTACTACAAGCTCCAATGATGGATGAGAAAGAGAGGTGGTCCAGAAGATTGTAGATGTGTCAGGCATGGATGAATAAGAAGCAGAATTGCCTCTTTCTCCTGCTCAGATTAAAACCAAATTAAAAACCAAAGGACGATGTCGTATTTCTCACCTTGTTTTGGATGTACAACCCTCAGCCTGTGCATTTCAAGTGGCGATTTTCACTTTTCCTTTTCTAATAGTTTAAATCAATTTAGCTGAAGGATTGCTTTCCCCAAAATCATAGTTCCCCAGTTCCTAATAATAGCTTTTTAATTTAGATACTAGTCAGGAATAATATATGCAGTCACATACATACTCCAAATCATTCAGAGGGAAAAAAATCTAGTTGCTCATGATGTTGCTTCTTCTAAACAAAATGAATTGTAAAATTTTTCCCCAAATCCCCCACCATTTGGAAAAGGAACTTTGTAATATTTTTTAATCTTGCCGCTAAATTTGTAGGGTATCTGTTGAAGGAGACCTGCTGAAATTTTTTTTGCAACAAAGCAATGAATGACTTAACAGAAAAAATGCTTACATTCATTTGGACATTTCATTCAAGGCCAAAAGGTTATGAGTCTGAATTAGTCTCTGGAGTCTTTTTATTATTTGAGTGTTTCCTACATACATTATTCTCTCTTTCTCTTTCTCTTTCTCTTTCTCTTTCTCTTTCTCTTTCTCTTCTTTTTCTTTTCTTTTCTTTTCTTCTTCTTCTTCTCTTCCTCCTCCTCCTCTATCTATCACCTATCATCCCCCCCTCTCTCTCTCTCTCTCTCCCTCTCTCTCTCTCTCTCTCTCTCCCCCTCTCTCTCTATCATCTATCTATCTACCATGTTTTCCTGAAATTAAGACCCTGTCTTATATTTTTTTGAACCTTGAAATAAGCGCTTGGCCTTATTGCCATGCGCTCAAAAGCCCGATTGGGCTCATTATCAGGGAATGTCTTATTTTACGGGAAACAGGGTATCTATCTTCTTTTCTATGCTTTTTTGCTGCACCTGTTGAAATCTCTGAGCACAACCCCTTTGGAACTGCTTACTGCCCATGCAAAGGTAATGTTGGTGTAACTTCCCTTATCTTCCTTTGGAATACCAACCCCAGAGGGAAGTTAGTGTGCAACCAATTGAACGCATCTGGGGCTATTAAATTTACTTGTGCTTTTTCCTAAGTAGCTTTGCTTTCTGAACGGCCATTAAGAGTTTATTTTCTGGTCAGGTGCACTATTGATTATTCGGCACCGAAGCTATTTTTTCCTGATTAGGTTCCCAAACTTTTCTTTGCCTCAATTTCCCTCAGTTGCACAAGCTGGACATAATTATGCTTTGTTGCTTAGCAACTGTTCTGTTCCTGTAGCAATAATAGTAATAATGGCCGGGCATCCAATATGCTGCCTGCTGCTGGACATTGAGTGCCCTTCCTTCAACTGCCTCACTAGACAGACTCACAAAGACAGGCATTTTTGTCTTTAGATGAATAAAGAGAGAATTGCTCTTAACAAGATTGGACTGAAATGCACTTTTAAAAATGGTTCCTTGAGGCCTGGTTTTCTCTCCTGTGGAATGAGGAGGGAAAGGAATATGGAGTAATTTAGATCCTTGGCACTACATTTGACAAGCTGCCTGTCCTTTTTTTTTTATTTTTACATCTAAGAAAGAGAAAAGTTCTTTCCAGTTAAAACAGACAATTCGTTTTATTGTGCCCCGTTAAAAGATAATAAAAGTTTAAAAAGAAAATAGACGGTGCTCTAAAAGAATCTTTTTAGATCTTCTAGAATCTAGATCCTTCTTGTGGCCTTTTGTTTTTATTTCTCCTTTTGACTGTGACTGTGATCTTTCTTCCCATTAAAATGAAAATGAAAAATAATCACCCAAGATAATTTTGGTGGTATTGTGAGGTCTACTGAAGAAAGGAAGGAAGGAAGGAAGGAAGGAAGGAAGGAAGGAAGGAAGGAAGGAAGGAAGGAAGGAAGGAAGGAAGGAAAGAAAGAAAGAAGAAGAAAGAAAAGAAAAGAAAAGAAAAGAAAAGAAAAGAAAAGAAAAGAAAAGAAAAGAAAAGAAAAGAAAAGAAAAACTTCCAATAAAATCCTATAAACAGAATGATCTTTTGGAAGAAAAGGTCTTGTCCATTTTCACGTGGAGAACATTTATTCTGGTCTAATCAATGAAATGCAAATGCCCTGTCACCCTTATGTCATGTCACAACACACAATGATGGAGCTACATATTTTGTTGGTTGTATTGCTTTTAACCCCTTGTTTCTCAAGTGTCAGATCTAAGCCCCAGAGAGGACACAATGAGATCCACTTGAATCCAATTCTTTATTTGCTTATACCTAATAGACAGAATCTTGTCAGACTAAAGCTCTAAACTTCTAACCTACAAATATATCCTGGAAGATTTTAGGGTGTGCCTACCTTGAACCTTTTCCTCTCCCACCATCCAGTTCAGGACTGCACAATCTCTTGTCTGGAGCCTTTCTTTGGAATGTGCTGCCTCCTCACTGGGAAGCTTCAGTTCTACTCCTTCTTTTCTTTCAGTCACAAATTTCATCACACCAGTGAGAGTTTAGATTTCTACTAGGGATGCTAGTGAGTGCAGGTAGAGGTAGCTAAAAGAGCCTCCATAGGCAAGCTACATTCCTAGATGAAGAAAAAGGTATTTATTCAGTGTCCAAATCTATCATCTGTCTCATAATTCCCTCTCTCTGGTTACCGCATAGCAATAGCAATAGTACTTAGACTTATATACCACTCCATGATGCTTTACAGTGTTCTCTAAGCGATTTACAAAGTCAGTGTACTGGCCCCACCAATCTGGGCCCTCGTTTTACTGACTTCTGAAGGATGGAAGTCTGAGTCAGCTTTGAGCCGGTCAGGATTGAATTGCTGGCAGTCAGCAGAATTAGCTTGCAATACTGCATTTTAACCAGAGCTGTGGAGTCGGGAGATAAATGTTCCGACTCCGACTCCGACTCCGACTCCTCAGTTTTTTGTACTTCCGACTCCGACTCTGACTCCGACTCCCCGACTCCGACTCCTCTGTATTAATATGCGAATGTATTTTATACATTCCTTGAAGGAAAGAAAGGCAACATACATGTCATTACCACAGGACTACTGGCTGGGAAGCCAACAGTCTACTGTATTGAACAGTTTAAGCAAAAGACAAACACAATGAAAACAACAAAGTTTTATTAATTTTTTTTTATTAATTTAATTAATCAAGTTGCTGGATAGTAGCAGCAGGCATAAACATCAGGAACAGGAACTTTACCAGTTCAAAAATACAAACCACATTATTTGGTTGTTTTAGAACAAAAACAAAGCTTATCTATATGAACCAAAAACAAAATCTGTAAAACCTAGAAATGGTTTATATTAATCTTGAAATGTAGTTATAGGCTTAGCAAATGCAAATCAATTCAATGTAGAGTTCTAAGGAAGAGAATTGCCTCTGCCAGATCCTCTTTCATAGAGGCTCTTAAGTCAGACTTTATTATTTTTAGGGCTGAAAATAATCTTTCGACACTGACTTGGGTGGGTGGCATTGCAGTAACTATTCTGGCCACATCACTAACGATCTCTGGATAAACAAGGATGGCTTCTTCAACAGTAAGTTTTGATGAGCGATCATACTTTTCAACTTCTTTTAGTGCTTTATAAAACTCCTGTTGGAATTTTTTTATTTGGACATTTACTGGTTCTGTAACGCTTATGCGACGTCGCTTTCCTTTAGCAACTTCCATTTTGTCTAAGAAGGAATCAAAGTCTAATTCTTCGTTTGAAGAAGATGATTCTGAGTTACCACTATTGCTTAAAAGAACTCCATCCTCCTGTGGAGGTATTTCAGGTCGTAATCCCTTCATGCGAACTGCTACATCATAGAGGGCCTTTTTCCCAGTAGCAATCTGTTTACTGTTCAATAAAAGTCGGCTCATTGGGTCGACATAAATAGCCGCTAACAAGATTTCATTTTCCAGCAAAAGACTCTCTCTTTTCATCATTGAAGATGCAATGCCCTCAGCTATTAACCCTCCATTTTTGTTCAGGCGATATAACAGGCTCTTCCATTCCAAGAGGAATTTACCCGGGGTTAGATCATCACATTGCAACCTCTTGGTGACAGTGAAGGGGTGAGAAAGAAGGTTCTCCAGCTCTTTTGTTTGTGTCCACTGGCTTGCAGTTAATGCAAGATTTTCATTGTCCATTTCTTCTATGAAGTCTTTAAGTTCAAGCAAACGCTTCACCATTAAATAAGTGCTTCCCCAGCGAGTTGTTTGATCCAAAATGGCTCCTTTTCCTGCACGTCTTTTCAAAATTGCATCTGTTTTTGGGGCCCTGGCTGCAACAGTTACTTGCCGTAATTTGCCAATTAATGTAGCTGCATGGCGATCTTTTAATCCATCTCTTATGGCAAGTTGCAGTGTATGAACAGCACATCGCATATGATGAATAGTAGCAAGCTTCAATGCTTCTTCAACAAAGTTGTCTAAAAAAATGTCAGCATTCTCTTCAGTTTCTAAACTTTCTCTAATACTTGCAGAGCTGTCTTCCTCTAAGTCTAATATCTGTTTGATACCTTCTTCATCTGCCTTCATCTTCTCAATTGTGCTCAACATGTTAGAAGCGTTATCTGTCACAACACATAAAATCTGTTCCTTTTTAATTTCAAAATCTTCTAGAACACCCTCCACTAACTTCTGAAGGTAATCACTGGTGTGATGTGCCTGAGTGTCCTTTACTCCGAGGGTCCGTGTTATTGTTTTGTTATTTTCATCCACAAATCTAACATTAATAGCGAAATAATTGACTCTGTGACGTGTGCATGCATCCATTTTAAGGAAGACAAAACGTCCTTTCATAACTTTCTGTAGTTCTTCCTTTTTACATTTGGCCTCCTCAATTATAAGTTTCCTTATACTTTCTCTTTCCAGAGAAACACCAAGTTTTTTTGCCATTTCTCCATTTAGGCCTAAAAAGGCTGTCTGTGAAAAGAAGGATAGTGGTACACTATTCTTTACTACCATTTCAATAATGTGGTGTTTGAATTTTTCTGGTGTCATCCTTATGGTAACTTTGTCAGATATAAAGAATTTTCTTATTTGTGATTGTTCTCCAGTAGATTTCTGAACGTTTTTTGTCACAGAAGTAGATGCAATGTTTTCATTGCTATCTTTCTCATTCACGGCTTCTAACACTTTGGGATGAAAACGCTGTAAGTGTCTTTTCAAATTTGATGCTCTTGTAGGTGCATTTTTATCAGGCCCACTGAAACTGCTAATTTTTGCATCACATTGTTTTTCACCATCATCATCTTTTCTAATACATTGGCACACGTAATGTTTTCCATCACTTGATAATGCAAAGTGCTCATAAACAGTAGACTTTGTTGTGTTTGTTGTTAGCAGTCTTTTTGCCATTGTTTAGGATGCCTCTTTCCCTAAAATATAAAATATGTTATACTAACTGGCATATAATTAGATTTTTAATATCAACATACACAGTCTTGTAAGTTGTACGTACATGGCTTTATACAAACAAATAAGCTATATATCCCAGCACTAAACCTAGACATGATTTGTCCTATACAATATAAACACTTACAGTTGAATCCAAGAAGCTGTTCCACCAAGTTCTTCTAAGCCAGTGGTTCTCAACCTTCCTAATGCCGCGACCCTTTAATACAGTTCCTCATGTTGTGGTGACCCCCAACCAGGGGTGGGTTCTAAATTTTTTTACTACCGGTTCTGTGGGCGTGGCTTATTTTGTGGGCATGGCTTGGAGGTTATGTGACTGGGTGGGTGTGGCTAGCTGGTCATGTGACTGGGTGGCCATGGCTATGTGTATAGAGGGCTGAAAAAAGTCATTTCTGACAGGTCCTCGCACTTTTGACTGGTCCTCACACTTATGACCATCCTCACATTTATGCCCGTGCAGCATTTTTAACAACCATGTCACTCATTTCACAACTGCTTCTCTTCACCATGGTGACAAGATAGGGCAAAAATGTAAAATGTGAGGACAGTCGTAAGTTCGAGGACTGGTCAAAAGGGAGAGGACCAGTCAGAAATAACTTTTTCAGCCCTCTGAGTAGTCCATATACATAAAAGGATACAGCAATAGAGAGGGATGAAGGAAGGGAAGGGAAATTAGAGTAGGAGTGAGGGTAAGAGAGGGAGGAAGAGAGGAGGAGAAGGAGAAAGGAAGAGGAAGTAGGGAGGAGAAGAAGAGGGTGAGGAAGAGAAAGTAAGAAGGAAAGAAAAGAGAGAGGTGGTAGGTTTGAGGAGAAAGATTGCTGTACAATAAAAAAGATGAAAGGGAAGAAAGCCAACCCCAAACAAATATAAAGATATTAAGATAAAGAATGAATTGTTAAACTTTAAAGAATAAAAGAGAACAAATATGAATAAATAACAATAATTAGAAACACACATACAAACATACAATGTATTTTCTTTGAACAGAGTATTTGGCCGGTTCATAAATTTAAACAGTGTTTAGTCATGTTTAAAGTTTAAGCTAACAATCAGAGTTACAAGTTTTTATAGCCTTAGCTGAATGACAGCAGTTTTTCCAATGGTTTACAGCTTCAGTCTTGAACTATTGACCCTCCATTCCCTTCACTTATGCAAGTGTCTCTAGTCCTGCAAAAAACATATTTACTTAATCCCTTATCAGTGAGAGGCTAGGTTACCCATGGGCGCTGCGTTCCCTGTAACAGCAGAACACAACACTATGGAAAGTATAAGTATTGCCACTCCTAATTGTGCGTTGCGTGCCTTATAGTGAAGCACATGAAAAGCATGCTTCTTCACGGTCACTTAACGTGTTCATTTTGCGGTTACGTGAGGCACTGAATGCATTGGTCTTTATTCTTACAGTAGAGAAGTCATTAATTATAACTTTTTGTGAATTGGGACATTTAAACTTGCTTTTTTTAAAATTCCAATCTAAATTTAGTAGGAGTCGGAGTCGGAGTCGGTGCATTGTTTGCCGACTCCGACTCCGACTCCAGGTACCCAAAATTTCCTCCGACTCCGACTCCTCGACTCCGACTCCGACTCCGACTCCACAGCACTGATTTTAACCACTGTGCTCTTTACATAGCAAATCATTTGTAAATATTACACGCTATGCAAAGATATTGTTGAAACAAAGTCTGGATATTTCAATACCACTACCTTGAACATGGCCTCATATTGCAACATAACAGCAAAGCATTTTGTTGGCAAACTGCACAGTCCTAATCTTATGGCTGGTGCTTGAGACCAGTTTCAAGTGATTCAGGTTCTAAATATTAGCCACATCCATAAATTATAAAATGCCAGGAATTAATCTTATATGCACAACGATTCAAAGACCAGACAACTAGATTCTGCTTGAACATTGTAAACCCTATTTTTGCTGTGACATAACATTCCAAATGGGGACAAAAAGTATTTATGAAGAGTATTAAAATGTAATGTTGAGAAAAAACTAATTAAGCTTTGGGATATACAGTAGTTCCTGAGTGATAACTATTAACCATTCAGTTTATAAAAGGAATCTTACTGTTCTTTCCAATCAGACTTCAGAAATTAGAAAGCCTAGGGGGAAAATGAGAATGGGTTTTCTTGTCAATCATCTCTGTTGTTTGACTTCAGTGTTCATCGTTTACAGCAAACAACTGATTCTGTTCCAATAACCACTGTTTTTTGGTTCTCACCTCAAATCACAATTTCAAGCACCAATGAATGAACTTCGGTTTTATAGCCATAAAAAAAAAAAAGACTCAGTAACCTGAAATTTCCTTAACACTGATTTTAACAAAACAGTAAAGCTAAGAAACAAAGAATAGAATAGAATAGAATAGAATAGAATAGAATAGAATAGAATAGAACAGAACAGAACAGAACAGAACAGAACAGAACAGAATATTCTTTATTGGCCAAGTGTGATTGGACACTCAAGGAATTTGTGTTTGGTGCATATGCTCTCAGTGTACATAAAAGGACAAGATACATTTGTCAAGAATCATTAGGTACAACACTTAATGATAGTCATAGGGTATAAATAAACAATCAGGAAACAATCCATATCAATATAAATCGTAACGATACAAGCAATAAAGTTACAGTCATGCAGTCATAAGTGGGAGGAGATGAGTGATAGGAACGAGTGAGAAGACTAATAGTAATAGTAATGCAGCCTTAATGAATAGTTTGACAGTGTTGAGGGAATTATTTTTTTAGCAGAGTGATGGCATTTGGGAAAAAAACTGTTCTTGTGTCTAGTAGTCTTGGTGTGCAGTGCTCTATAGCATTGTTTTGAGGGTAGGAGTTGAAACAATAACGAAGGGAAGGAAGAAGGTAAGGCCTTTGATAAACCTTATTCCCAAGTAAATAAGCATAAGATTATCACTCAAATTTTCCTTCTTGAGTGATACAATCAACATTACTTCTCTCAACAGCTGTAAGCATTATTGTGTTTTAAAACCAGTGGAGACCAATGGCGTAATCATTTACAAATAAAATAACTTCCAGGCAATCAAAACATTTTTTCTACTCCAAGAGAGAATTCCTTGTATCTATTAAATAATAATAATTGGGGAAAAAAAGTTTCTTTTAAGCACACAGAGAGAAGAATAGAGATCGAGAAAAAGAAACGCAAAATTAGTCTGTGATTTAGCCTTCTGCTTTCTTTTTCAGTGTCTGTAATTGGCTGTGTGGTACAGGATGTTTTCAGATGGTTATATGTAACGTGACTGAAGAAACAACATCTAATAAATGAGAGATCTTTCCCAGAAGATTTCCCATCAGCTTCTCTAAAGACTGAACTGTAGATGCCTTTCTGTTTGCTTACAACAGCTATGAGTCCAAATAAACAGATATCAACAAAGCAACAGATATTTATGGCAAAAAGGAAAACTTTCAGAAAGATTGCAGCAAGCAATATTGTGTTTTGTTGTAGGAAGAAAAGTATGATAACAGTAACGAAGAAGTAGTAATTTTCAGGAGGGATTTTTAGCTTTGGACGGTGCAGTGCCTCAGTGATTAAGACACTGGGCTTGTCAGCTGGAAAGTTGGCAACCCAGGTTCGAGACCCGAGTGTCACGAGATGGGGTGATTTCCCATCCTGGCCCCAGCTCCGGCCAACCTAACAGTTCAAAAGCATGCAAATTGCAAGTAGATAAATAGATATCACTATGGTGGGAAGGTAACAGTGCTCCATGACATCATACTGGTCACATGGCCATGGAAATGTTTTGGGACAGTGTTGGCTCAAAGGCCTTGAAACAGAGATGAGCACCTCCCCCTAAAGTTGGAAATGACTATTGGAGTAAAATAAGCAGGGACTCCTTTTTTTTTTTTTTAAGCTTTGGAGTATGTCATTAATTTATGGCTGGGGAGAGCCTTCTCTGTGGGAGCACCCGCCCTCTGGAACTAGCTACCTCCCGGAATACGGCTGATTCCGGATCTCCGCACTTTCTGTAAGGCCCTGAAGACGTTTCTATTTCAGCAAGCCGGCCTGGCCTGAATAGGTTTTATGGGTTAGTTTTTAATTGTATTTCTAGGGGTTTTAAATTGGGGCGGCCGTTTAATTTAATTTATTTTTAATTATTTTAACTTTTATATTGTATGTTATTTTAATTCTCGGCTGTTCACTGCCCTGAGTCCCTTTGGGGAGGAGGGCGGGATATAAATTTAATAAATAAAATAAAATAAATAAAAATAAATCTCCAGGAACATCAGCCATGGGATGTTCTAGGCTTTGCCAAACAGATCTTGGCATGTCTTTGGTCTCTTCATGAAGTCTAAATGGCTCACATCTGCATATGTAATTTCACTTTTCTTGCTTAGTTATCGCTGACATGAAAAGCATTTAAAGGTAAGGCTAATAATGACATTAGGGTTAAATGGACATTGGATTTTATTATAGATTTGTCATTTATTATTTTAAACTAGAAGTCTTAAGTGTATATATACGGAGTGCTTTTAGTTGTTTCTAGTCTAAGACTGTAATAATAAAAATTGACATTGACATTGACATTAGGGGCTGTGATGGCTCAGGGGTTAAAGATGCTGAGCTTGCCAGCTGGAAAGCTGTTAGTCCAGGTTCCAGACCAAAGCACCACGCAACGGGGAGAGCTCTCAGTTTAGAAGTACGCAATTGCGAGTAGAAAAACAGATACCACTCCAGTGGGAGGGTAACAGTGTTCCATGCGCCTCAGTCAGTGGTGGATTGCTCCTGGTTCTGTCCGATTCTATAGAACCAGTAGTAAAACTGGTGGGAGGCTCCGCCCATCTGGCACGACATCATCATTGGTGATCTGCGCACATGCAGAAGTGATCCCGCTGTGAACTGGTATTAAAGGTAAGTGGAACCCAACCCTGGCTTCAGTACCAGATGACCACAGAAATGCCTTTGGACAACGCTAGCTCCCTCAGCTAAGACACGGAGATGAGCATTGTCCCCTGGAGTTGGATGAAACTGGATGGGGAAATATTTACCTTTACCAGCAATGACATTGTTGGATTTATTATTTATTATTTTTCTCATAACGTTCCATACTTTTATAAAGCTTCTCCTCTTTTATGTCCTGGTACCATAAGGATGTGCTTCGTTCACTCTTTATCTCAGAGTATAGCCAAGGTCAGCAAATGGTGGTCAGGCACTTCTGATTTGCTCATCTCCATTAAGGAAGAAAGATGCTATGCTTGCAAAGTTTGCAGACCATGGTTACCCTGATACTTTGGCACTCATACCAGAGCTGTGGAGTCGGGAGATAAATGTTCCGACTCCGACTCCGACTCCGACTCCTCAGTTTTTTGTACTTCCGACTCCGACTCCGACTCCGACTCCCCGACTCCGACTCCTCTGTATTAATATGCGAATGTATTTTATACATTCCTTGAAGGAAAGAAAGGCAACATACATGTCATTACCACAGGACTACTGGCTGGGAAGCCAACAGTCTACTGTATTGAACAGTTTAAGCAAAAGACAAACACAATGAAAACAACAAAGTTTTATTAATTTTTTTTTATTAATTTAATTAATCAAGTTGCTGGATAGTAGCAGCAGGCATAAACATCAGGAACAGGAACTTTACCAGTTCAAAAATACAAACCACATTATTTGGTTGTTTTAGAACAAAAACAAAGCTTATCTATATGAACCAAAAACAAAATCTGTAAAACCTAGAAATGGTTTATATTAATCTTGAAATGTAGTTATAGGCTTAGCAAATGCAAATCAATTCAATGTAGAGTTCTAAGGAAGAGAATTGCCTCTGCCAGATCCTCTTTCATAGAGGCTCTTAAGTCAGACTTTATTATTTTTAGGGCTGAAAATAATCTTTCGACACTGACTTGGGTGGGTGGCATTGCAGTAACTATTCTGGCCACATCACTAACGATCTCTGGATAAACAAGGATGGCTTCTTCAACAGTAAGTTTTGATGAGCGATCATACTTTTCAACTTCTTTTAGTGCTTTATAAAACTCCTGTTGGAATTTTTTTATTTGGACATTTACTGGTTCTGTAACGCTTATGCGACGTCGCTTTCCTTTAGCAACTTCCATTTTGTCTAAGAAGGAATCAAAGTCTAATTCTTCGTTTGAAGAAGATGATTCTGAGTTACCACTATTGCTTAAAAGAACTCCATCCTCCTGTGGAGGTATTTCAGGTCGTAATCCCTTCATGCGAACTGCTACATCATAGAGGGCCTTTTTCCCAGTAGCAATCTGTTTACTGTTCAATAAAAGTCGGCTCATTGGGTCGACATAAATAGCCGCTAACAAGATTTCATTTTCCAGCAAAAGACTCTCTCTTTTCATCATTGAAGATGCAATGCCCTCAGCTATTAACCCTCCATTTTTGTTCAGGCGATATAACAGGCTCTTCCATTCCAAGAGGAATTTACCCGGGGTTAGATCATCACATTGCAACCTCTTGGTGACAGTGAAGGGGTGAGAAAGAAGGTTCTCCAGCTCTTTTGTTTGTGTCCACTGGCTTGCAGTTAATGCAAGATTTTCATTGTCCATTTCTTCTATGAAGTCTTTAAGTTCAAGCAAACGCTTCACCATTAAATAAGTGCTTCCCCAGCGAGTTGTTTGATCCAAAATGGCTCCTTTTCCTGCACGTCTTTTCAAAATTGCATCTGTTTTTGGGGCCCTGGCTGCAACAGTTACTTGCCGTAATTTGCCAATTAATGTAGCTGCATGGCGATCTTTTAATCCATCTCTTATGGCAAGTTGCAGTGTATGAACAGCACATCGCATATGATGAATAGTAGCAAGCTTCAATGCTTCTTCAACAAAGTTGTCTAAAAAAATGTCAGCATTCTCTTCAGTTTCTAAACTTTCTCTAATACTTGCAGAGCTGTCTTCCTCTAAGTCTAATATCTGTTTGATACCTTCTTCATCTGCCTTCATCTTCTCAATTGTGCTCAACATGTTAGAAGCGTTATCTGTCACAACACATAAAATCTGTTCCTTTTTAATTTCAAAATCTTCTAGAACACCCTCCACTAACTTCTGAAGGTAATCACTGGTGTGATGTGCCTGAGTGTCCTTTACTCCGAGGGTCCGTGTTATTGTTTTGTTATTTTCATCCACAAATCTAACATTAATAGCGAAATAATTGACTCTGTGACGTGTGCATGCATCCATTTTAAGGAAGACAAAACGTCCTTTCATAACTTTCTGTAGTTCTTCCTTTTTACATTTGGCCTCCTCAATTATAAGTTTCCTTATACTTTCTCTTTCCAGAGAAACACCAAGTTTTTTTGCCATTTCTCCATTTAGGCCTAAAAAGGCTGTCTGTGAAAAGAAGGATAGTGGTACACTATTCTTTACTACCATTTCAATACTGTGGTGTTTGAATTTTTCTGGTGTCATCCTTATGGTAACTTTGTCAGATATAAAGAATTTTCTTATTTGTGATTGTTCTCCAGTAGATTTCTGAACGTTTTTTGTCACAGAAGTAGATGCAATGTTTTCATTGCTATCTTTCTCATTCACGGCTTCTAACACTTTGGGATGAAAACGCTGTAAGTGTCTTTTCAAATTTGATGCTCTTGTAGGTGCATTTTTATCAGGCCCACTGAAACTGCTAATTTTTGCATCACATTGTTTTTCACCATCATCATCTTTTCTAATACATTGGCACACGTAATGTTTTCCATCACTTGATAATGCAAAGTGCTCATAAACAGTAGACTTTGTTGTGTTTGTTGTTAGCAGTCTTTTTGCCATTGTTTAGGATGCCTCTTTCCCTAAAATATAAAATATGTTATACTAACTGGCATATAATTAGATTTTTAATATCAACATACACAGTCTTGTAAGTTGTACGTACATGGCTTTATACAAACAAATAAGCTATATATCCCAGCACTAAACCTAGACATGATTTGTCCTATACAATATAAACACTTACAGTTGAATCCAAGAAGCTGTTCCACCAAGTTCTTCTAAGCCAGTGGTTCTCAACCTTCCTAATGCCGCGACCCTTTAATACAGTTCCTCATGTTGTGGTGACCCCCAACCAGGGGTGGGTTCTAAATTTTTTTACTACCGGTTCTGTGGGCGTGGCTTATTTTGTGGGCATGGCTTGGAGGTTATGTGACTGGGTGGGTGTGGCTAGCTGGTCATGTGACTGGGTGGCCATGGCTATGTGTATAGAGGGCTGAAAAAAGTCATTTCTGACAGGTCCTCGCACTTTTGACTGGTCCTCACACTTATGACCATCCTCACATTTATGCCCGTGCAGCATTTTTAACAACCATGTCACTCATTTCACAACTGCTTCTCTTCACCATGGTGACAAGATAGGGCAAAAATGTAAAATGTGAGGACAGTCGTAAGTTCGAGGACTGGTCAAAAGGGAGAGGACCAGTCAGAAATAACTTTTTCAGCCCTCTGAGTAGTCCATATACATAAAAGGATACAGCAATAGAGAGGGATGAAGGAAGGGAAGGGAAATTAGAGTAGGAGTGAGGGTAAGAGAGGGAGGAAGAGAGGAGGAGAAGGAGAAAGGAAGAGGAAGTAGGGAGGAGAAGAAGAGGGTGAGGAAGAGAAAGTAAGAAGGAAAGAAAAGAGAGAGGTGGTAGGTTTGAGGAGAAAGATTGCTGTACAATAAAAAAGATGAAAGGGAAGAAAGCCAACCCCAAACAAATATAAAGATATTAAGATAAAGAATGAATTGTTAAACTTTAAAGAATAAAAGAGAACAAATATGAATAAATAACAATAATTAGAAACACACATACAAACATACAATGTATTTTCTTTGAACAGAGTATTTGGCCGGTTCATAAATTTAAACAGTGTTTAGTCATGTTTAAAGTTTAAGCTAACAATCAGAGTTACAAGTTTTTATAGCCTTAGCTGAATGACAGCAGTTTTTCCAATGGTTTACAGCTTCAGTCTTGAACTATTGACCCTCCATTCCCTTCACTTATGCAAGTGTCTCTAGTCCTGCAAAAAACATATTTACTTAATCCCTTATCAGTGAGAGGCTAGGTTACCCATGGGCGCTGCGTTCCCTGTAACAGCAGAACACAACACTATGGAAAGTATAAGTATTGCCACTCCTAATTGTGCGTTGCGTGCCTTATAGTGAAGCACATGAAAAGCATGCTTCTTCACGGTCACTTAACGTGTTCATTTTGCGGTTACGTGAGGCACTGAATGCATTGGTCTTTATTCTTACAGTAGAGAAGTCATTAATTATAACTTTTTGTGAATTGGGACATTTAAACTTGCTTTTTTTAAAATTCCAATCTAAATTTAGTAGGAGTCGGAGTCGGAGTCGGTGCATTGTTTGCCGACTCCGACTCCGACTCCAGGTACCCAAAATTTCCTCCGACTCCGACTCCTCGACTCCGACTCCGACTCCGACTCCACAGCACTGACTCATACCACAAGGTCACTGGTGAAATCCAATTTTTTTTACTACCGATTCTCTGGGCGTGGCTTGGTGGGCATGGTGTGGCTTGGTGGCATGGCTTGGTGGGTGTGGCAGGGAAAGGATATTGAAAAATCCCCATTCCCTCACCACTTTGGGGCCAGTGAGAGGAGGTATTTGCCAGTTCTCCAAACTACTCAAAATTTCCGCTACCGGTTCTCCAGAACCTGTCAGAACCTGTGGATTTCACCCCTGCACAAGGTGCTTTCTTCATCTTTTTGTAATACCATCAACATCATACTTTTTTTTTGCCCTTCAGCAAACTCCAGTGGGAAAAGTCAATCTCTTAAAATACCCACTTTTCCTATCCCAAAATTTAGTTTGATGACCCTTATACAAAAGTCCCTGTGCTTATCTCTTCAATTGGTACTTATCTTCCCATTATTTGTTTCTTCACAAAGAAGAGACTTTACAAACACTTGGACCATTGTTTGGTCATCCAAACAATGATGATAGTACAGTGGACTAAAGCACTGTTATTAACATCTGCTGCTTGCAATTACTGCAAGTTCAAATCTCACCAGGCTCAAGGTTGACTCAGCCTTCCATCCTTTCAAAGATAGGTAAAATGAGGACCCGGTTTGTAGGGGCAATAAGCTGACTTTGTATAAATATACAAAAGTATGAAGGCTATTGTTTAGCACATTGTAAACCGCCCTGAGTCTCCGGAGAAGGGTGGCATATAAATTAAAAGCAAAAAAATAAAAAATAAAAAACAATAAAAAACAATAGCAGGGTATATAGTTTTTATCTTTTTAAACATTTCAATATTTTATAGGCAAATATAATAGCCTTTTCCCTTCGCATAAAAGGCAAAACTGTCTATTTCTATCAAATAATTAACAAGGGATAGGCATGTTCCTTTCTCAAACAATCAAAATATAAAAGTGCTGAATCCCAAATTGCTAGACTAGTTTCCTGTCTGTCTCTGTCCTTCAGCATCAACTACAGTACCAGCGCCGTTACTTCCATTATGTTAAAACTCGAAAATAGTTTATACATTTCCCAAGATAACCCACAAGAGCCCTAAACTGTCCAAATCTCAAATTTGGCTATTAGATGAACAGGAGGACATCGTAAAACCTATGGGTGGTAGATGCAGAATGGCATTCCAAAGCAACGTCCACCCCAGCGGTTTTTAAGCTAGATAGAATTACTATGGAAATGTTGAACAGATATTTCTCAAGACTGGAAAAAGAACGGCTGATTTTCCGTTGACTAAAAATGTTAGGAGAAAAAGAACTACAATTAATATTTTACGGGAAGAGTCCTCCATTCCTCTAACAGCAATAAAATACCTTATGCGACCAGACTCCAAATGTTGGGCTTAGACAACTTAGAACTACGCTGACTTCAGTCTGACCTAAGTGTAGTACATAAAACTATCTACTACAATGTCCTTCCTGTCAATGACTACTTCAGCTTCAACCACAACAATACACGAGCAAATAATAGATACAAACTTAAAGTAAACTGTTCCAAACTCGATTGCAGAAAATATGACTTCAGTAACAGAGTGGCCAATGTCTAGAATGCACTACCTGACTCTGTAGTTTCTTCCCCAAACCCCCAAAACTTTAACCTTAAACTGTCTACTGTTGACCTCACCCCATTCCTAAGAGGTCTGTAAGGGGCGTGCATAAGGGCACCAGCGTGCCTACCGTCTCTGTCCTAATATTCCTTTTTACTTACTCTTTTCATGTATTCAAATTATGTTTATACTTTTACCTGTTATCTTATATATGCTTGACAAAATAAACTTATGATTAATATCTTGGAGCAGACATATAGGATTTCATCTCAATGTCCTCCAATAGGCTGCTCTGTTTATGTACAGAATATATCATCTCAGTGAAGCAACTTATCTATGTATAACAAGTACTCCTGCACTTATGACAAATGACTGATCAAAGTTATGACAGACATCCCCAGGGCTATTTACACCTCCAGTTTGAAATTCTGATATTTGCACCCTCTCATGCAGTCACAATTTGGGCACTGAGCAACTGGCCATGATTTACACCTGTTTGCAGCATCTGTGGTCATGTCACTGCAATTTATCTTTTTTTTTTTTTGCTCTAAACATGCATTTAATTCCAGTCTACAGCAAAAGAGCATCCATTGCACAAAATGGATTCATTTATCAACCATTGCCAAAAAAGCTGTAAAATCAGGCACTGTCTCATGGTGGCCCGCTTAACAAACGGCATGACTTATGACCATAATTCCAGGTTCAATTATGGTTGCAAGTTGAGGCCTACCTGTATGGCTCTGTAAAGCAGCTTATCTATCAACTATATCGACTGTTGTTTGTGAAGCTTTTGACATAGACAGGTTCCTGAATACGTATCTAAGTTTCAGGAGAATAACCAGGAGTGGGCTTCAAAATTTTTAGCAAGGGGTTCTCTGCCTAGTTGCTGGATGAGCGTGGCCATGGTGGACGTGGCCTAGTTGGCTTCCTGCACCATGGCAGAGGGGAGCTTTTGCCCCCTCCGGGCTCCGGATGCTCTCCTTGAGTTTCCGGGAGGGCAAAAATGGCCTCCCCGGCCTCTGGAACTTCTGGTAGGCCCATTTTTCACCCTCCCCGAGCCTCTGCGTGCACCCTGCCCTTACCTACATCCAAAACGGGCTGCATGGGGACTCCTGGGAGGGGCGGAGTGGGACCAGCCAGGAGTGGGATTTGGGGGTTCTCTGAACTGCACAGAATCTTAGCTAGAGGTTCTCCTGAACCCGAGAACCTCCAGCAGCCCACCCCTGAGAATAACTTTCATTGGTGTACTTAGAGTGATTTGAAAATGAGAATGTTGGCACCATCTTGTACTTTGAACCATCTGTACTTACATTGTATGGATAGGATTAGCAGATACATTACAAATTTTTCATTCTTTACTATTACAGCTGCTTTCCTGTGCATAACACTTTTTGTCACAGCTTGATGGAAACAAAGAATGATGCAGTAAGACCTGTGGCATTACACATTCAAACCTGACTATTGATCAATATTTATTTCAACTTGATCATCAAAAGCTCAAAATCATATATGGAGAGAAACTAGTTTTCATTCCCTCTGTAAAATGAATTCATAAGACTTTTCTGTAACTGTAATGTACTTTTTCTCCTGCTGAAATAAGTCAATCTATTGTAGATCTCCTTCTAATCTGACACAGATATTCCTCAGCAGTATTCAGAAAATAGCTGATTAAGTTTTGTATTTGCTTACTACTTAATTAAAGCTGATTTTTCAACACTTTTTCAGCTATTAAATTGTGTATATCCGTAGCCTCAAGTATTCTGTCTTATCTCTTCGATAGCAGCTTTTCTCCTCTAATCTCTGTAACTATTATTTTCTGCTATGAACGTTGGTTTTTTCATTCAGTTTTTATGTTGATTTTTTTCCACGTTTTATCCACTGGGATATCTTCTAACATATAGGGGTTTTTTTTTCTTTAATCTTTCTTGACAATTCATATTCTCCTGCTATTTCTGCTTTTCTTATCATTAAAAAAATGATTATGTTTTTCTACTAACAGTGCATTCCAACAAACTTTCCAATTGTATATATTTAAATAGCCATTCATTTCCCTGCTAATATATATCAGGGCTCCAGAATGGTAAGTCTGTTTTATTTGCAGTGTTATATGTTTAGTGTAATAGTGAAGCATGGACATTTTGCTCCTCTTCTCGATCTGTAGAATCAGAGAATATGGCAGATGGTATATCCCACAGCATGGCATCATCACAGTTAGATTAATACCGGAAAGAACTCACTTCAAGCTTACACTTTCAGACCTGAAAACCACTGGGAGATTGATATCCCAAAAAGTTGATTCTACCCATTGTGCAGCACATACACCGAGTTGGAGATTATGAAAGACTTTACAGGTAGTTCTCGATTTATAACCACAATTGAGCTCAACATTTCTGTTGATGAGTGAGACATTTGTTAAGTGAGTTTTGCCCCATTTTTGCGACCTTTCTTGCCACAGTTATTAAAGGAATCACTGCAGTTGTTAATAACACAGTTGTTGAGTGAATCTGGTTTCCCCATTGACTTTGCTTATCAAAAAGTGATCACATGACTCTGGGAGGCTGAAATCATCATAAATATGAGTTAGTTGCCAAGCATCTGAATTCTGATCACATGACCATGGGGATGCTGCAATGGTCCTAAGTGTGAAAAATGGTTATAAGTCATTTTTTTCAGTGCCGTTGTAATTTTGAACGGTCACTAAATGAACTGTTGTAAGTAGAGGACTACCTGTACTCTACATAGAAAAAGGACACAGAGGGATCACTCCCAGTAGGCCTGTCTAAGGCCATTCCTTCAATAGTATAGTTTTTATAAGTTGCTTTTCCATAAACCCACCGTAAGCCAACTCTCTTTAGGTCATTCCGTGATCCTCTCTCTGTTTAACCAATGTTGCATAGCTAACATCAGTATTATGTAGCAGCAATCAGCACATTTGTCCCTAATTTCCAGTAATAAGCAACATACCATATAGTCACCACCACATTGTTCCCAAGTTATACATGAAATGTATAATGTTCTGGCGTTTCACTTGAGCAAACATTCTTGATTATTCTGCTCAACAATTATACTCTATCTGTCTGTCTGTCTATCTATCTATCTATCTATCTATCTATCTATCTATCTATCTATCTCTATATAGCTCTCACTCTAGCTCTAGCTCTAGCTCTAGCACTATATCTGTATTAAAAGGGGGTTAAAGGAGGCACAATGGCTCAGTGGTAAAAGATGCTGAGCCTGCCAGCTGGAGAACTGGCAGCCCAGGTTCGAGACCCAATCTCCAGGCAACAGGGTGAGCTCCTGTTATTTGCCCCAGCTCCAGTCCACCTAGCAGTTCAAAAGCAGGCAAATGTGAGTAGATTAATATGTACCACTTCAGTGGGAAGATAACAGCTTTCCCTATGCCTTTGGTGTATAGTCATGTTGGCCACATGAATGTGGAAAATTGTATTAGAACAATGCTGTCTCCCTTGGCCAAGAAATGGAGATGAGTACCTTGCCCTAGAGACGGACACAACTGAGAAGGTAACATTTATATTCACAGAGAGAGAGAGAGAGAGAGAGAGAGAGAGGGAGGGAGGGAGGGAGGGAGGGAGGGAGGGAGGTTCCCTTTTCATTCATTGCCTTATCCTATGACTACATTTGGGGATTTCCACTAGAACAAGCATTCCTGGGGATTTTTACTGACTAAGCTGTTTACTCCTTATGCACTAGCAACTGATTGAAAATAAATAATATCTGTAAATAATAATTCCCCACAGAGACTAAGGTTTTAGGGGAAGGGATCTTTTGAACTTTCCTTCAGGTCAGTTGCCATCACTCCATCAAGTCTGCTGAACAAATTTTCCATGATTAGTAGGAATGGAGACAACGAAAACTATTCTGATTCCTCTGGGCGAAAGGTATGATATAGAAATGTCTTACTTTATTTCAGTGGAACATAAATATCCTGAGCTTCTAGAAGTGACAAGATCAGATTCATGAATGCAGAAACCAGGGGTTGTCCTCCAGGTATTGGAAAACTTTGATCATGCTGGCTTAGGTTGCTATGAAATTTAGTAATACCTGCAGGGCTAGAGATTCCTCAGCAATGTAACATAAAGCCCCTTCGTTTGTCCATGTAGCCTAGAGAGAGCTCCTAACATTTCAAGATCACACTGCTGAAAATCAATGCCACTGCATGCCACACAGATCCTTTTTGTTCAAAATTTGGAGAGGCAATGAGAGCGGAACGCCCTGGGAGGCTTTCATTTATCATCATTAAAGCAGCTCTCAAAGCCAGAAATGGCTGCTTAGACATCTTTTTTCCTCCATCTTTTTCATCATTTAAGAATAAGAAGGGGAATAGAAGGCTTCTAAGAAAGTTACAAACTTCTTTCAAAGTTCTCCCATCCTGGTCCTTAACCTCCCCAATGTTGAAAAATGTCCCCCAATGAATCCTAAGATTGTGATTTAGGTTGCTTGGGGGAGACCTTAGAAGTTTTAAGAAGAACTGGTTCACCTTCCTGTGAATCCAGCAAACTATTTCTGGGCCCTTCTGAAAGATCAGGAAGTCGAACTGTAGCCCTCAGTCTCTCAAACATTCCAATCCAAATAGAGACGAAAAGGACCTTGGAGGCCTTCTAATCCAACTCCCTGCTCAAGCAGGAGAGACTGTATCATTGCAGACAAGTGACTGTCCAGTGTCTTCTTAAAAACCTCTAGCAATGAAGCACTCACAACTTCTGAAGGCAAGCTGTTCTACTGGTTAATTTTTCTGACTGTTAGGAAGTTTCTCCTTAATTCCAGGTTGCTTCTCTCCTTGGTTAGTTTATACCCATTGTTTCTTGGCTTACCTTCTGGTGCTTTGAAAAATAAGTTGTCCTCCTCTTCTTTGTGTCAGCCCCTCAAATATTGGTATACCGTTGTCATGTCATCCCTAGTCCTTCTTTTCTCTAGACTAGCCATACCCAGTTCCTGCAACCGTTCTTCATATGCTTTAGTCACCAGGTCATCTTAGTTGCTCTTCTCTGCATTTTTTTCCAAAGTCTCAACATCTTTTTAGTAACATGGTGACCAAAACAGGATGCAGAATTGCTCACCTAGATCTAGCTTAGTCATGTTTATTTGAATGTAGATTCTCCCCAAGGTTTTAGGAAGACATTAGTCTTAATTCTACTATTGGGAGATCCAGTATAAATTATTGCATCTGTTTGTCTGTGGACAAAAGTGCAAGCTAAATATTTATGAAAATCTCTCTTTTTCTTGATATTTTCTTTCTAAGAACATTTTATCATGCAAGTGGAAGCTATGTTATTCATATCTTCATGACCGAAGCCCAACTTTCAACAATTTACATTAGCCTGAATCAATTATAAGCCAGTGAATTAGAAAACCATGAATTTATTTATGTATTACATTTCAATAGCGGCCCATCTCAGTCCAATGGACTATAATAATGAGTTGGTAATAATGGTGATTATAAATTTGTGGTGAAACAGTTACTCGGCTGTTCACTTGAGTAGACATTAAGGGCCAGAAGAGGAGGGCAGAGTCATAGTTGGGCTAGAACCTGGATTGGATAGCTGAGGGGAAGTAAGATTAAGCAAAGAGACAGACATTTTGCATTGTGAATTGCTGGGGCAAACCTAAAATAAAAGAAAATTCCTTCCAGAAGGGATAATATTCTGTGTTAAGACTATTAGGCTAATCAGTAGCAAGAGTAGCGCCCTTGTCTTATTCTTTTGTTATGAACAAGATAACTTTCCTTTTCATAATTAAGGTAAATCTACATTTCATTTTGCTTTTATTGTATGCACAGGATTTGGGGAATAAATAGCTGCAGAATCACAAGGGCATGGAAAAATTCCAGTTTGTCATTCTGTTTTCTGACAGAAGCGACAAATCAAAGGTTTCAAAGACGCCTACAAAATGGGATGGGAAAAAAAATCCATTAATGAGTGTAAAGGAAAGTTATGGATAGACTTCCCAACTTTGTGATGTATAATTCCCCATTTTGAATACTCTGCAAGGAGTTAGAGCTATTGATTATATACATTCCCTTTTGTTCTTAAGAGGACATACTTTCAGTGCGTCTGTCAGCTATATATTATATTATGGAAGTACAACTGAAGTTAATTGGCAAATACCTGTAGGAAAAGACTAGGCTGAGCTAGAAGGTGGAATTAAACATGTCATTAGTTTTAGACTCATTGTTGCCACAAGTCCAGCCCTTCCCTTGGTTTCTTTTGACCCTTATCTAGTGCCAGTTAAACTTTTACAATTAATTGACTAGATTCTTATGTATAATTAGCAGTAATAAACTCTTCTGTGCTTTGAACTCCATGAATGCTCCTGGTAATTTACATCTGACAATACTTGTGATTCTCAATTGGATTGATGTCAAGTCAATAATCAGAGGGTGACCAGCTTAAAGTCCAACAGACTTTTCAAGATACATCTTCAATATTACTTGTAGGATTTCATACCAGACCATAATATTATTTTCCTATCATTTATCATTTTCCTATCGTGCCCTCAAGACGTTATTATTCCAACAAGCTGGGCTGGCGTAAACATGAATTTTAATGATTGTTTTAGTTTCTTAATAATACTGTGGCCAAATTATTTAATATATTTTTAAATTGCTTTTAAATTTTTTGTATATGTGTGTTTTAATGTTGGCTGTGCATCGCCCTGAGTCCTTCAGGAGAAGGGCGGTATAAAAATTTAAATAATAAACAAACAAACAAACAAACAAACAAACAAACAAACAAACAAACAAACTAGATTGATATTCTACATTTCTTCCAAGAGCTCAAAGCAGCATATATAACATTCGTTTCTCTATTTTTTCCTGAAGAACAAGCCTATATGGTAGGCTGAGAAAAAGTGAATGGCCCAGAGTCACCTAGTTAACTTCCATGGCAAACAGTGGACTTCAACCTAAGTTTTTCCCGATGCAAGTCCAACATTGTGACTGCAAGAGCTAACACTCTTTCCAAGTTTCTGCTGGATGAGAAAATCCGTAAGGTTTGGAAACCAGTCAAATAGCTCAAGTTGACTCAATCCAACTTCATACCTAGATTGGAAAAATTAAAAAGATCAGTTAAAATGGTTTTGTTTTGACCATTTTGGAATGAATTTTCAGTGTGCTTGACTTTTATAAATACATTTCCGAGATACATGGTTTAAACACACACATCCATACAGCTTTAGTTTGTAACCTAACAAGGTACCATTTTCAGGTACTATTATTAGAAGGGTTTGAAGAAAATGAAGCAAAGCCACTTTCCTCAAAGTGTGGAGGACAGGGATTTTCCCAGTTCAGAAGGGATCTGTATACAGTCACATTTTTCCACTCCAACCCCTGGAAGTGCTTGCTATGGATAAACATTCAAGAGCCATGATGACACAGTGGTTAGAATGCAGTACTGCAGACTGGTTTTGCTGACTGCCAGCAGTTTGATTCTGACCTGCTCAAGGTTGACTCGGCTTTCCATCCTTCTGTGGTCAGTAAAATGAGGACCCAGATTGTTGGGGGCAATATGCTGACTCTGTAAAACCGCTTAGAGAGGGCTGTAAAACACTGTGAAGCGATGTATAAGTGCTACTGCTAAATGCTACTGCTAAGCGCAGACAATGTGCAGTGCCTAAACCTTCCAGAGGACTCAGCTGCCCAGCTGTCTTGCCCTAGATATTAGCCATTTGGCTAATTGTCTCCTTCAATTTCCTAAGATGCTAGCCTTATCTGAAAGGTTACCCTGGTTTGAATGGAGAACTGTAAGCTACCAAATTTGATATTTTCCCTTCTACCTCTTGCCGCTTGACGTTTTACTGAAGAATGAAAAGTTTTTCTTTGTTTCTTTGCTATTTGCTGCATTGCTGTCCTCTCTAACCTTCAAAATGTGTCATAATTCAAAAATGGGCAACTAGATAAATCAATATAATGAATTAATAATTAAAGACAGTTATTGGGACTGAAGCTTAGTAGGGAGGTTTAGAAAGAAGAGTATTTAGAGCCAAGTGTTTCACTCCAGGGAAATGAAAATCTGCTCCAAATTTCTCTAATTAAGGCTGAGATCTGAGTTTTGACAGATTAAGTGAAGTCAAATTATTTGTACTTTTAATTTGCGATTTGAAATTTTCACAAAAGTCCCCATGGAGTTTGTTTTTGTGAATCCACTCATATCTTTCTAGTGAAGCCCCTTATTATTATTTTTTTCATGCCTTCCTGAGACATCAGTCTCCTTTTTCTTTCCTCCATAGCAACTTTGGCTTGCCTTCAGGAGTTGTGGGTCTCCATCACTGGAGGCTTTTAAGAAGAGACTGGACAGCCACTTGTCTAGAATGGTAAAAGGTTTCCCACCTAAGTAGGGGGTTGGCTAGAAGACATCCAAGGTCCCTTCCAACTCTTCTATTCTATTCTATTCTATTCTATTCTATTCTATTCTATTCTATTCTATTCTATTCTATTCTATTCTATTCTATTCTATTCCATTCCATTCCATTCCATTCCATTCCATTCCATTCCATTCCATTCCATTCTACCAATGGACCATCTATCTCCCTTCAATAGACCCTGTTACGTCTTTTTCTCTTCTCTCAATCTGCTCTCCTTTTCTTGATTATTTGTGTCACTCATTTTTTCATATCATTTCCATTCCTCCTTCTCTCTGTCTCTGTCTCTCTCTGTCTCTCTCTGTCTCTGTCTCTCTGCCTCTGTCTCTCTTTCCTTTCTTTCCTTTTTCATAGACAGCTAAAATGTAATCTTGCATGGGTTGATATATTGAAACAATCTTGTTCAGCCGCAAATGCAATTGCCTACATTTTCTTTGGAAAGAGTACAAACTGGTGTGTTGAGGAAGAGTAGCAAAAGGCTGTCAGTCTCTCTCCTTGACTTGTAGATGTTGTTTCTGTTTCTTAAACAAAACCTGAAAGTATTTATTTTTAATCTACTGAAGCGTATAGTACAATGTCAATTCTGAGACATTGCTTACCTCTTTTGAGAATTGTCCAAAGGTAGTCCAGCTCTAAATATAAAAACTTTATTTACTGCGTGTCTTTCTGGAAAGAAAATAATATGTCCGTTTTATTTATATGATTTACACCTGAAAAATATTTTTTAAAAAAAACAACAGGGAAAGGAGTAAATCCTTAAGAGCCTTGATAGTACAAGGGTTTAGTGCACCCTGTTATTAACACAGCTGCCTGCAATTTCTGCTGGTTCGAATCTCTCCAAGGCTCAAGGTTGACTCAGCCTTCCATCCTTTCTAAGGTAGGTGAAATGAGGACCCAGTTTGTGGGGGCAATAAGCTGACTTTGTATAAAATATACAAAAGAATGAAGGCTATTGCTTAAAGCATTGTAAGCCGCCCTGAGTCTCCGGAGAAGGGCGGCATATAAATCAAATAAAAAAAAAAAAAAAAAAAAGAGACTGAACTGGAAGAATTAGATGTAAGTGTTATTATTTTGGCTTTTTTTAATTTTTAAGTCATAAAAGTCCTTCCAGTTTTTTGATTTGTAATCATTTTCTTGTAACTGATTATAAAAGTTGCAATCCACTGTCTACTTACATATATGCATCACCTCCCCAGTAGGAAAGTTATTGTGATATACTCTATTTACCTGGCAGGGGAGATACCATGGTTTTCCCAGGCTCAAGCTCATCCATTGCTCTCTGGGTGTCCTGACCCCTGCAATTTCCCTAAATGGAACTGTCCAAAGTCACTTAGGTAAGATGGGCAGTGCATAATTTCTATAAACAAACAAACAAATACATGGAAAACAGCACCCTGGGAAGGTTCTCTATTGCAGTTGGAAGAAAAATATCAGATTTATAGAGGTGTCCCTTGCCTTAAGAGTACAATTGGAACAGAATTTTTGTTGTTAAGCAAGATGGTTGAAACGTTTGATATTGCTCAAGGATATCCAGAGCTATCCAGAGCCTGGGTAGCTCAGCAGACTAATGCATTGTAATTTAACTCCAGCTGTCTGCAATTAGAAAGTTCAATTCTTGCCAGGCTCAAGGTTGACTCAGCCTTCCATCCTTTCTAAGATAGGTAAATTGAGGACCCAGTTTGTGGGGGCAATAAGGTGATTTCGTAAAAATATACAAAAGTATGAAGGCTATTGCTTATTGCTTAACGCATTGTAAGCCGCCCTGAGTCTCCGGAGAAAGGCGGCATATAAATCATTTTTTTTTTTTTTTTAAAAAAAAAAAGGAGAAGAGACATTCTAAAAAGGCTGAAACACACTATTTTTTTTGTCCTTTCGCAGCAGGCAGGAAGATCAGCTATAATGAACAGACCCAGATAAATATAAAAGATATGAATAATATTAAAGGCAGACAGATAGAACGAAGAACCATCCTGCATTCCTTCAGGTGTCAGGAAATGACAGATAAGAGTAGACAAGCCCTGAATCATAACACCATTCTTGGATCTTGGTCTAGATCAGGGGTCAGCAATCTTAAGCACTTAAAGAACCATTTGGACCTGTTTCCCACAGAAAAAAAAACACCGGGAGCCACAAAACCTTTCGGTACCTAACTATTTCCTGAGCGGCCACAAAACTAGCATATGTAGTTGAATTAAATGGTTTGTTTTCTTCTGAAACTTTTCTTTTCTTGGATTTATCCATGGTTGGTCTACTGGGAGGCTGAAAAGCTCAATAAATTGCATGCCAGCGGATGTTGAACATTGGCAGTTGTGACACATATTTTGAGTGACAGGGAGCCACAGCAGAGGGGTGAAAGAGCCACATGCGGCTCCAGAGCCGCAGGTTGCTTACCCCTGGGTTAGATAAAAGTTCATCTTATCCCAGAACCAGTTGTTAAACCAGTTGCAGCCCACCACTGCTTGGAGTGGCTTGCTCTTGTGATTTTGTCTTTTTGAACAACTAAATTCATCCCACTAAACAAAACCACAGTGGGCGTGGGGAAACAAAACTTTTTGGAGATCAGACAACAGCAGAGATGAAAGCCTTAATGACTGATTCACATGAAAAAAGAATTAGTGAGCTTGAAAATTCTGACAATGTTCCACAGATGTTGAAACAGTGCTGGAAATAAACAGAGATGTGCAGAGTGAAGTGATTGGTCCATGGGGTCTCTTTCCTAGAAATAATTTATGATTTTTAAATATTCCTTATAATATTGAGAAAGATCTGTCCATAGCGGTTTTTAATGGGAAAATTTATATGTGAGGGTTTTTTTTCTTCACTGCAGCTACAATGCATACTGGGATTAATCTACTTAATATAAGGTTTGTGTTCCCATTCAGTAAAGAAATTGAGTCTTATTGCAGTGACATTTTTAGGATATAGGATATAGGATCATATCTTGCATTTAATTGAGCAAATGAGATAATTGGAATGGAATGTAAAGAATATGGCACAAATAGAAACTTATAATATATTTTTCTGTGACATTACGACAGGGTTTTGGTTCCTTTTAAAAAAGTTACAACAATACTATATTTTTAGCCTTAAAGGCTACAGAGGATATATGGAATATGTGGGATGAAACATAACTTTGAACCATATTCTCATAACAAATTTTTATTTTGGAATAATCACAGGCTAGCAGGGCCAATAATACATTAGATCAGTTAATTGGCAATCAAATGTTTAATATTTAAATTGTTTAACTGTTGCAAGAAGAATTTGGATTGCTTGAAACCGCAGAACAGGAATATGTTCAATTTAATCACCTTGTGCTTTTGCGGTTTGATTCAGGCACACTTCTTGTTGTTAGCCGCGAAGTCGTGTCCAACACATCGCGACCCCATGGACAATGTTCCTCCAGGCTTTCCTTTCCTCTATCATCCCCCAGAGTCCGTTTAAGCTCACGCTGACTGCTTCAGTGACTCCATCCAGCCACCTCATTCTCTGTCATCCCTTTCTTCTTTTGCCCTTAGTTGTTCCCAGCATTACGCTCTTCTCCAGTGAAGTCCTTCCTTTTCATTAAGTGGCCAAAGTATTTGAGTTTCAGGCACACTAGCAGTACTTAAAACTCCTGAATTACTATCAGCACTAAAATGCCTTTTGGTTACTTCTTAAGCTACAGTACATCTTATAGAGCAGTGATGGCTAAACTTTTCTGGACTGAGTGCCCAAAGTGTGTGGCCAAACCCCCAAAATACAATTTCCGAGGGGCCCCGTGCCTGCACCCCACACCCTACGCATGCACGCATGACCCCCTGCACATGCCCTGCCCCTGTGCATATGTGCACGGATCCCTGCACACGCCCCTGCGCATATGTGCACACGCCCCTTGCATGCACAACAGAGACCCAAAGACCAGCTGGCTGGTGGGAGGCGTGCGTGCGTGCATGCATGGCGGAGCTGAACTAGGGTGACGGCTCGCATGCCATCAGAGAGGGCGCTGCGTGCCACCTCTGGCATACGTGTCATAGGTTCGCCATCACGGTTATAAACAATTAATATATATATATATATATATTAAGATGGACATTATTTACAAGAACTTTATGATATATATACAGTTTCAATAGTCCATGCAGGTAGTCTTCAACTTACTACCACAATTGAGCACCATATTTCAGTTGCTAAGCAAGGCAGTAGTTAAGTGAGTTTTGTCCTATTTTATGACCTTTTTGGCCATAGTTGTTAACCAAATCACTGCAGCTGTTAAGTTAATCATGCAGCTGTTAAGTGAATCTGGCTTCCCCCATTGACTTGCTTGTCAGAAGCCAGTTGGGAAGGTTATAAATGGTGAACATCTGACCCTGGGACAGTGCAATCATAAATACATGCCAGTTGCCAAGCACCTGAGTTTTGATCCTCTGATCATGGGAATGCTTTTGTAAGAGTGAAAACTCGTCAAAAGATACTTTTTTCAGTACCACTGCAACTTCGAACAGTCACTAAATGAATGGTTGTAAGTCAAGGACCACCTGTATTAACAAATCAATAGTTAAATGTTACTAGGTATGTTACTGATTTTTTAACTGATTATGTGCCGCCAAGTTTCAGTCACCTGTTAGCAACACATAGGTAAACTTTCCAAGGATGATCTGTCCCCAACTTGGCCCTTCAGGTTTCCAACAGTATATACCAATGTGAACAGGTTTATCTGCCATGTTCTTCATTGTCCTCTACTTTTTCCTTCCACCTTTCTTGGCATTATGAACTTCAAAAGAGATAAGTCTTCATTTGATGTGTCCAAAATACAATCATTTCAGCTTGGTCATATGTGCCTCAAGTGAGAATTCTGGGATTGATTTGTTCTATGTTCCATTTGACCATCCTTGGCAATCATAGGTGCCTTATCCAACAGCAAAGTTCAAATAGGTCAACACTCTTTTCCTACTGCTTCTTCAAAGCCCAACTTTCCTCACAGTTTTGATCTTTGTAAGTGCAGACACGTCACAACTTTTGAATATCTTTTTCCGAAGCTTTCAATAGGTATTCTATTGGTTTGTGGCATACCTCTTGATTGCTGGCTCTTTTCCTGTTGATAATTGATTCTAAAATGCAGCTGCTAACCACAACTTCAATATCTTCATTATAAATTCTAAGGCTGGTAGCTGGTGTTGTCATTACCTTGGTCTTCTTTATATTTAATGACATTTTCCCTGTGCTCTTTGACTTTCATTACTAGAGCTTTCATATTATTTGCATTTTAAGCTATTAGAGTGTGATTGATTGATGATTGATGTTTCTCTCTTCAGTTTTAAAACCATGCCCATGTTCTAAACTAATCTCCACCAATATGTATGCAAGATATGGGTTGAATAAATAAGGGAGAATACATAGCCTTAACTCATTACTTTGCTGACCTGGAACCAGTCTGCTTTGCTATGGTGTATCCAGACTACATTGAAAAGCCAAAGAATACCAAAACAAAAGCAGTATGGGATTCATTGATGATAGAAAAGCCTTTTTATCAATCAATGCAAACTATAAGTGCTCAAAAAAAAAAAATTGGAAATCACAGATCATTCCATTCTCCTCAGGAGAAACTTGTGTATAAGTCAGGAAGCCACAGTTCAGACAGAACATGATAAAACAGAGTGACTCCAAATTAGCAAAGAATAAGACTATATAGTTTATATTTATTCAAACTGTATGTGGAATATATATTAAGGGATGCTGGCTTGAAAGATGCTGAGCATGGATTTAAAACTGGAGGGAAAAAACATAAATAACCTCCTGTGAAGTATTGTTAATGATTGACCATACTATAGCTTGATATGGATGCTGAGCCATACACTAAATAAATAAGTAAATGTATCAATGTAGTCAAAAAATGGAAAAGATCTGCAAGCCATTGTGTCACGTTCCGGTGTCCTACATAAGAAAAGCCAGCAACACAAGTTGATGTTAGACTGTTTATCTGGAAACGCAGACCGGCATGAAGCAACCATCCAAAAGGAATCAAAGTTTGTGCTTTGTGGTTAGTTCACCCGCCCCTTATATTGTACTCCACCTCCCTTGTGTGTATACCTTGCCCTCCCACCAACCGCTAATATGGCCTCCTCAGTCCAGCCACGCCCCTAGCTGCTCATCCTGGCTCATCCTGCCCAGTTTCCTGCTGCCGCCCACACTCCAACAATCAGCTGTTTTCCTGATCTGACAAACAGCTGTTTTTCACTCAGCTGGGTACAGACAGGGTTCCACTAGTCAGGCGGCAGCCCCGTGGATACAGGAATGGTCAGCCAGTCAAAATCTGGGGTCCCCTAGCCAGGCGGAAGCCCGTGGATGATGAAGCGAAGCAATGTGGGTCTCTCAGGTAGCAGCTCCATGGTGGCCTGGCCATTGCTGGCCGTGTGCGCGCATCCACTCCTCCACCTGAATGGTGGCCCCGGCCCATTTGAATTTAAAGCCAAAGAGCATAGTGGGAAAAAATGGGACTAAAATTTAATGTAAAGAAGATCAAATTAGTGACCACAGGTAAAACAAACAGTCTTAGAATTGACAATGAAGATATCATGGTGATGGATAATTTCTGCCTTTTAGGATTAGCTATCAACAGTAAAGGAACAAGCAATCAAGAAATACACCGCAGACCAGAGCAGCCGTGAAGGCCTTGGAAAATGTACTCAAATACTGTGATATGTCTATAGTACCTACAAAGAACAGAATCGTGCAAGCCATGGAATTTCTTGTGACACTCTACGGAAGCAAAAGTTGGACGTTAAAGACGCAGGATAAGAAGAGCGTTGATGCTTTTGAGTCTTGGAGAAGACTCCTGAGAATATTATGGACAGCCAAGAAAACAAACCGATGGATCACTGAGCAAACCAGAGTTCCTCACTCAAGGCACAAATTACCAGCTCAAATGATCCTACTTCAGATCTATTAGGTGAAGATTCAGCCCTCTGGGAAAAAAGGCTCTAATGTAGGGAAAGGTGGAAAGAAAGAGATGAAAAGAATGACCAGAAGCAAGGTGGATGGACTGCCATTAAAAGATATGAAAGGATAGATTGTCTTGGAGAAAAAATTATGTGATCACTAGGAGTCAAAAATGACTTGATGGAACATAATCAGCCAATCTACACTATGGATTCCTGTCAGAGGGGGTATTCAGCTGGTTCATACCAGTTTGGGAAACCGGTAGCGGAGATCACTGGTGGGCCCGCCCACCTGCCCTGGTTCTATGCCATACTATTTAGGCATGTTTTCAAGGCAGGGTGCATGTGCAGAAGGCATGTGAGCGAGCGAAGCGCATGTATGGAAAGCTGTGTGCATGCGTGGAAGGCGCGCACGCGATGAACCAGTGGTAAGAATATTGGAATATCGCTGCTTCCTGCCCTGTATATGAATTTCCTATGAGATGTTCAAGGGTTCTCATTTTTCTAAGCACAGTCTACAGCCTGGTGATACAATCAATGGATGTTTTATAATCAACAAAGCACCTACTGACCTTTTTTTAATATTCTTCAGTTTTGTCAATTATCCAGCATGCATCAACAATGTCACTATTCTTAAGCCTTTTCTAAAACCAAATATCCCCCTTTTCATGGAGGGCTCTAATCTATATTGAATGATCCTAAACATTAATTTGTTAGCATGTGAATTTAAAGATATGGTACAATAATTGGCACATTCTGCTCAGTCTCCTTCCTTTGGCATTGGTATATAGATTGACCTCTTCCAATTGGTAGGCCACTGTGTCATTTTTGAGGTTTGCTGGCATGAACTTTTATTGCTTTTTGTCATATTTTTATAGATATTCCATTGGTTCCTGTAAATTTCCAACTTGGTATTGACTGGAGAGCTCATCTAACCTCATTTGCACAGTATTATAGATTCTTGTACATAGGAAATATTTTCTAACCTTAATTTCACAACCCAATTGTGCATAATTTCAGCACTGTCTTTCCATCTTTATTTGATTTTGATCTTCTCTTTGGTCTGGAGACATTTTGATAGACTTTCTTTGTTTTTCTGTGTTCATTTCTATCTTTCATGTCTTAAATGCTGTTGAAATAATTTTTTGTTTAATGGACACTTCAGATTTCCCCCCCCCCCTTAATAAGTAGACCAGCAATGTATTGTTTTACCATTTTTCTAGTAATTTGAGATAGAAAGGTTTCCTCTCCAATTCCCAAATACTCCATTGGTTATTGACTGGAAGAATGATGGGTAGGATTTATTGCTTTGGATCTATTAAATGAAAAGCAAGGAAAAGGTACAAAACTCAGGGAAAGAAAAAAAGAAAGATATCTCTCAGGTTTCAAATCAGCAACCATATATTTACAAAACAAATAAAACTATTCTACTATTACAGCTTTCACCGTGATGATACCTCTGATAATTTGAAAGCAAGAGGGTAGGTTTACTTTTTTAAGGAATTGTTAAAATATTTTGATTTAATGCATGTTGATGTTTTATATATACATTTAATTTAAGCAGGGTGAGCTTAGGCCAGGAACAGCTTTAATAGTAAGAGTTGACACGCCCTAAATTATCTGAATCAATGCGGAAAGTGCTCCGCTGTTAGACAAATATCCCAGTTGTTCAGATTCATTTTTATCTACATATTATTGTCTGAGCAATCTGATTCTGTCTGCTTTTTTGCCTGTAGCATTTGCCATAATATATCAATAAGCAGCCATATATAGATTTCACAGGTTTGTAAAATATTGTTCACTATTGGGAATTCTATGTTTTAATTTTGAATTTATTTAGAACAGATTTGCAATATAATTGTAATTCAGTAAACTGCCCTGCAGAACAGATTCTAATCTACCTTAAAGAGAACAGTCCAAAACCTTTGTAAAAATAAGGTCTTACCCTTTCTTTGTATGTTTGATTTCTTGACCTGCCGCACTTGGCAGGAGATATTTATATGGTCCCATGGTGTGGAATGCTTTGCTGCCTCTGATCACTGTGCTTCTGACATGTCATGATGGCTATAACTGACTGTCAAATGTGGGAGACCACCTGGAACGGCTCCTCATCTCTAGTTTCATTGAGTTCCCCGTTGGCCTAATTACATTGGCAGACTTTTGGGTCTTCTGGGCAAGACTTGGAAGAATTATTATAGGGAGTACAGCTTTCCTACCATTGATTATTGGGTTATCACCAGTTGGCAAGATTATTGTTTTCCAAGGGGCCCATCAACTTTGACAGGCCTTGATTGTGTCAGGTTTGTGGCATGCTGGAAATACTCTCTTAATTAATTTAGTTCATGAGATGATGTGCGATGAAGATAGACAGGCCTCAGAATATGAGACTGGCACAAGAGAATTGGCATTTATATTCTTAGGAACAGTAAAAGTTTATGTCAATGTCAATGCCTGGTAAGCATTAGCTTACGCCCATTCGCTGAATGCTTTAAATCTGTCCCAGTCAAGAGTTGATCCAAGAATACAAACTAAACTGATCAGCCTTGATCCCATTTCAGAATTCTGAGACCTATTGAATTCCCAGATTCGTTGAGAAGACCAGGACAAAAGTCTATTAATCAATTAGCATAAGAGAGAGTAAAATTAAGGCCTCTGGTTGGCCACATTAAAGAAAGTGAAAACTGTGGTGTCCTTGGTGCTCGCTGATCTTGCTTGTTTGCTTGCAGATGTTTCATTGCCCAACTAAGTAACATCATCAATGTGAGTCATCATCATCATCATCTTGATATTACCTAGTTGGATAATGAAACATCTGCAAGCAAACAAATACACTCAGAGAACACTAAGGACTTCATTGTAAACCCTGGACTACATACTGTATATTCTATTTGAAGTTGAGAGCTGAAAAAGTGAACAAACCTAAAGTAATGTTAGCTTGGTTACTTCAAAAGTGCTCAGTAGGCAGAGTGTTTAATGAGGTGATAAATCTCATTGGCTGACTGCTCCTGTCAATGACTGAGAGCCGGTCATACTACTCTCCCCCCTCAGCATTCCCTGGATATGAGAGTGAACTTGCAAAACAACACAGTATCTGTAACAGTCCTACAAGCAGAGGGTGAACGATGACCCACACCATATCTATTAAGCCTTTCACAAGGCTGCAAAGACCTTCATCATCACCTGCTTCAAATTGTGGCTTTGAACTGGATCCTGGCTTTGATTCACAGAATTGCTTCCGTGGGACTAATGTTTCTTCAAATTCAAGTATCTTTCTGAAGATTTGCACAGCCTTCGAATTGTTCTCACTGTTAGGAAATTTCCCCTTAGGTCTAGGTTGCTTTTCTCCTTGATCGGTTTCCATCCATTGGTTCTTGTCTTGCCTTCTGGTGCTTTGGAAAATAGGTTGACCTCTCTCTTTTTTGTGGCAGCCCCTCAAATATTAGAACACTGCTATCATGTCACCCCTAGTCCTTCTTGTCACTAGACTAGGCATACCCAATTCCTGCAACCGTTTTTCATATGTTTTAGTCTTCAAGTTGTTCAAAGCTATTGTAGCAATTTCCATTGGGCATTTTCAATGCAAAAAGCTTCTAATCTATCCATCCTCTTTCCCTTTGACTCGTACGATATTACTCTGTATTTGTTTTCTGTAAAGATGTTATGGGAAAGAGTTTTGAGCTTAACTATATTTCTGTGAAAGCTTTATTTGCACTTCATCCTATATGCCACACCTACTCAGCCCAGCTTTATTGAGATTAATTTCCCACCTGCAATGTAGAATTCAGAAATCCACCTTGCTAGATAGTACTTGCCATCTAATTTTCCACCTAAGTCCAAATATAGAATTCTATCCTTTTTTAAATTCACCTCTGTTACTTCTCAATGCCAGATCGTTGAAACAGACTAAAAATGAAGTTGTTGGCGAAAGAGTTCTGACATCCGAGCATATACTTGCTCTCTTTTGAAACTTACAAAAAGATTAGGCAGCAACTTTCTATGATAAGATCTATAAAAGGAAAGAATCAATCTGTTTTGTAATGAGAACATGTTCTGACTTGATCAATAGCTCTATCTTGGCCACTTATCAGCCATGCTGCATTTTGAACAATAAAGAGAAGACAGATTCTCAGGAAATCACCATTCTACCTGAGGAAAATGTTTTTGTTTTTTTTTAAACATTGACTGTGCTACATAGTGCAGAATTAAGTGCTCAGCTGAAAAACATTAAGCTGGAATTTTGGAGCTCATGTTATCGGCTAAAACAGGGCTTAAGCCTTGAAATTATTATTATTATTTTAGAAGAGAAAGAAAAGTCGGGGCAGTCTTTCACAGTCTTTGAAGGACAGCTCTTCTAACTCTTATGTAAACTTTAATGGATGATTTAAGGTGATCAGTCACTTCTGATCTGGGGATGATGATTGTGGCTGTTCCATAATGCAGTTCCTGTAAATGGAACAAGAGTATTGTGTAGCATAGTAATTTAAATCTCATTTGAGCCACGAATTCATATGTGGCCTTAGGCAAATCATTATTCTCCTATCCTTGCTTCAATTAGGAGATTTCTTTTCCACCTTTCTGTCCTGTAATGAATTCCAAGGCAATTAACAATATCAGTAATAACAAATTAAAGCTATTACAAGTTCAAACTGCAAATAGCATGTCGGGCAATTAAATAAGGAGACACATAAAAGGGAAAAATGCCACAAAGCTCTCCTTACTAAAAAAAAAAAAAAAAGATGAAGGCAGCATTCTTTTAGTATTGCTTAATTAAGTCAGTTGTAGGAAAGGCACTCGAATCAAACCCCAAAAATTCATCAACAGAGTTATTGAGTGTCAAAGCACACGTTGCTATTCTAAGAATTTTTTTTGGAAAAATCCCAAACAGGTTTTAATACAAATTATTAAAAATTATTATTAAAAGTGTTATTTACACAAAGAAACAGATTTTTTTAAAAAAATAAATAGGCAAAAGCCCGTTCCAAATGCTTGACACAACCACACCGATTTGTGTCATGGCTTCATCAATGAAGCCATCCCCTCCACCCATCAAAAGGTTGCCCTTCCTGATTTAAAGCTTTTTGATTGATTCAATGAGATCAGGTGTATCCACAAAGGGTGGGGGTGGGGGTGGGGCTAAAAAAAATTAGGATGGCGATCAAAACAGCAATCAAACTCCCATCCCTTTTTTTAGATGCGTGAGATCAAGATTCTTCTGTACTTTCTTTGCCATGTAATCAAAGATTCTTTGAACGTATCACATGCTTTCTTTAGCATAGCCTTCCTGTTTCATATTTTAGGTATGCTCTAGTTAGGTAGGCCCTAATTTCTATTCTTCAACAAACTACAGTCTTCCTTGGTCTATAGTTTAGTATAGACTATAGATATCAGCTGAAACTGGACAATGTTTGATAGACCCCAATGTTTGTCAGATCCCTAAAGTGATACTGCCATACAATTGGAGGGTTGGGGGGGGAAGACCCCTGAATTTATCCTCTTCCTATTTTCTTTGACAGCTGCTATTTTATTACCTTTATTCTGGCACCTGGTCACTTTGGGATTTTCTCACCTTTGGTGGAATGTATTAAAGGGGGGAGGGTCATGTGGGTTGTTTTACTATGAAGCTAGTGGAAGTATGACCCTGGGAACGCTGCCTTATCTAATTCTCAGGATGGCCGTTGCAACACCATCTTCACACCTGTGGATTGGTTGAATCCACATCTGACCGGGGAGGGTTTTCTAATGCCTTATTGCTAACTGTATTGCCTGAGGGGATTTAGAGTCTGCTTTGCCTTTGTTCTTGCTATCACTTTTTAACCAAAGAATCCTTTTGAAATACGCTGTTTCAAGAGTTCTACTTTCTTGAGCGGGAAGGCAGGGCCTTACATATTTACTTTCTAGGATTTTAATCCAATGGCCTTGAGTCAGGCATTCAAGAAGAGTACACCCTATCTTTGGAATGAAAACAGATATCACACTTCAATTGCCCTTTTCCTCCTTGCAAAAATATCTCAAAAGATCTTACTGATGTTTCCTGTGGGAGATAGGCAAATTGTGTTCATGATGGACAACTCTCTAGGTTCATACTATCTATTGTCTTCACCTTCCTTGTTATCTGCCCTTTGAAAAGAAAAAGAGGAAAAACATTATAAAATTATCTGAGAGCTCTCTGTTCCATTTTCTTTCTGGGGGAAAAAAAGGCCAATTAGAATAAAACGTAAGGAAAATCCCCACTCTCTCTTTTTCCCTCGTGTCCATCTTGCTGGCATGAAGCCAGCAGAGCACCGAATTCTTCAGAAGCTTCTGTGTAGGAATCCGCTGCCCCAGACAGTAAAATTGCTGTGTAGGTTAGATAACCAACCTTTACCAGAGCTTATCTTTAGCACCAGAGGCCAACATTGTGCATGTTTAAGCAAAATTAAACCCATCAAAGTAATTATGGGAACATTATCAGGACATCAGTTAGGCAGTCAAGCTCTGCAGTGCTTGCAAATTCTGTAATGTAATTGGAACCTTCATCATTTATTCCAAACAGCTATGCTACAGTCATTTTCCATTTTAATTGGGCCTGATTTTCAGATGGAGGGGATGGAAACTGGCATGTGCCTATAAAACACCACAGATGGTGTGAATTAGTATTCAGAATCTTAGTCGCAGATCATGTATGTATGTATGTATGTATGTATGTATGTATGTATGTATGATCAGGGGTGGTATTCACTTACCTTCCCTACCAGTTCGCAAATGTGAGCGTGCATGCTCTGTGCATGCACACATCCTTCCGCACATGCGCTCAGCATAAAAAACATGCCTAAAAAGCATGTCATAGAGCCAAGGTGGATGGGTGGAGCCAGCTGTAAATTCCGCTACCGGTTCGGGCAAACCGTTCAGAACCGGCTGAATACCACCTCTGATGTATATGTCCATTTCACTTTGAAAAGATAACAGTGTGAGCCTCCATCATTACTTTCTTTCAAGCTTGCTGCCAGCTGCCATGGAAACGGTGGGAGAGAGAAGCACTGGGAATTTGGGAGGGAAGCATGCAGGAGGTGTAAATGAAATTTCTGAGAAGCAGTGAGGAGATTTGATCTCAGCTTGAGTTGTTTAAAATGTTCAAGGCCAACCATCGAGGCTTCAGAATGTATGAAGGAGGAACTGTACTGTACCTGGATGAGAGACTTTCCCAAAACATCTTTCTGGCCGATGATTGGTTGCCTGGCTATTGGTGGGTAGTGGTAGATGTAAGTGGGCTCTGGGGTTTGCTTCAGCTTGTTACTTTGCACAATTTTTCTTCAGATGGTGCCTGACTTTTGTTGTATTCAGTTCATTCCTAGTAAAAGTAGCTTTTCTCTAATCTATGGAGCCAAGGGGTTTTCTTTCTCAGGGCTTGGGCAGAGGCAGCCCTGACAAACTGAAAACAACAAGCTGTAGGAGCACTCTAATCAATAATAGCTTTATGAAAGATTACAGATTCAATCCCATTCATGTTTTACAAAAGGATCACTCTGTTGAACTCAATGAGAATCACTTCTCACAGGAAGCTCAAACTGCCCAAGGAGCTGCTCATACAGTTCTACAGAGGAATTATTGAGTCTGTCATCTGCACCTCTATAACTGTCTGGTTTGGTTCTGCAACCCAACAAGACAGACACAGACTTCAGAGGATAATTAGAATTGCAGAAAAAACAATGACTACCAACCTGCCTTCCATTGAGGACCTGTATACTGCACGAGTCAAAAAGTGGGCTGTGAAAATATCTACAGACCCCTCACATTCTGGACATAAATTATTTCAACTCCTAGCCTCAAAACAATGCTATAGAGCACTGCACACCAAGACAACTAGACACAAGAACAGTTTTTTCCCAAATGCCATCACTCTGCTAAACAAATAATTACTTCAACACTGTCAAACTATTCACTAAGGCTGCATTACTATTACTATTAGTTTTCTCATCGTTCCTGTCACCCATTTCCTCCCACTTATGACTGTATGACTGTAACTTTGTTGCTTGTATCCTTATGATTTATATTGATATTGTTTCCTGATTGCTTATTTGTACCCTATGACTATCATTCAGTGTTGTACCTTATGATTCTTGACAAATGTATCTTGTCTTTTTATGTACACTGAGAGCATATGCACCAAAGACAAATTCCTTCACACTTGGCCAATAAAGAATTATTCTATTCTATTCTATTCTATTCTATTCTATTCTATTCTATTCTATTCTATTCTATTCTATTCTATTCTATTCTATTCTGTAGAAGACACATACAGTGATTTCTCTAAACACTCTAAACCTCAGAAATAAGAAAGTGCTTGTTATTGATTAGTACAAGCTGATTAGAATGGATTTTGACATCTTCTAGGTGCTAAACATCATTTCTTCAAGCCTCAATTTCTCTCCCTCCATTTTACTACTGGTAGGACAGGGAAGGGCATTATTCTTAATGGTTGACTGGTGTAAGAGAGTTAAATGTAATTGTTGGGCACTTAATTTAGTTGTAGTATACAAAGCATCACTTGGAACATTCCAGTCCTGTTGAGAGATTTTTAGTCCTTCTCTAGCAGAAATTACAAAAATGTATTAACTGTGCTTCTCTTGCTCATTTGTAGTAGTTTTTCCTAATCTCTATTATTCTTTTTTTTTTATCATGCCTTTATTAGTTACCTCTGGAAAATAAATATGTGTGATGCCTTTAAAATGTTACTAAAATTGAATCAAATTTGCCCAGAACAAATACTTTTTTTCCCCCACTAGAAATTGCAGAGATCAAATCTGCTTCAGGTCCCATTTCAGTTCTCCAGAAGACAAGTTGGCTTAGATCTGAATCATAACCCCATTACAGAAATCCTTGTTTTTAAATGTCTCTCCATTAGCTTAAAGTGGAAAATGAACCGATGAAAAGTAATAAACATTTACAACTTTACATTTAGAATTAGATGAAAAGTGCAGGTAGTAATTTCAGAGTCCGTGAAGCTTGGTCATGGTTTGCTCTTCACAGAAACTGTTCTAGACAGATCCTATTCTCTGTTGTGATGATATGGATGAAGTTGGTAATAGTTCAGTTGGTCAATTGGAGGATAATAGAGACCAAGATGGTTATTTCTTATTTCTCCTCTTCCGTCAAATTCTATCTCTGCTGATGTAATATTCTTTGTAGAGTGGCGAGCATCCTTAAGTTGTGAAGGAGCAAAACTATGTTTACTTAGTTATCTTTATTATCCATAGCATAGGCATCTGCAGAGTTAGGCAAGTGACAAAACATGTTTCATCACAACATAATTTCCACCCATTGCATGTCCTCAGCGGTGAAATGCACTTACCTTCGCTACCGGTTCGGAAATATGAGTGTGCGTGCCTCTTCTGAGCATGCGCAGAACCTTCAGAGGGTGAAAAATGGGACATAATGATGTCCCAGTGGGTGGGCGGAACCTCCCTCTGCCAGCCCTACCGGTTCGCATGAACCGGATAGATCCGGCTGAATTTCACCACTGGTTGTCCTCAACTTTAGTGACCTTTCGAAGTTACAACGGCACTGAAAAAGGTGACTGCACTGTACAACGGCACTGATTAATTTTTCACATTTATGACCACTGCAGCATCCCCATGATCATGCGAGCAAAATTCAGACGCTTGGGAACTGACTCACATTTATGACGGTTGCAGTGTCCTCTTTTGCAAACATCTGACGAGCAAAGTCAATGGGGAAGCCAGATTCACGTAACAATCGTGTTACTATTTAACAACTGCAGTGATTCACTTAACAACTGTGGCAAGAAAGCTCATAGAACGGGGCAAAATTCACTTAACAAATGTCTCAATTAGCAACAGAAATTTGCTTGCACGTGTTAGCTGGATTGAAATAGGAAAGGGTGAAGCTTTTAGTGAACTCACACTAGAAGTGATTATTCCTCATTTCAGCATTATTGCAGATAGGAAGGAATACCTGGGCCCAGAGTAATTCTGCATCAGCTTTGGTGCATCTTTACTACAGTAGTGTACTGGGGGAATAGTATATCTGTTTTGGTGAAGATGAAGTCTGTACAGGAGGGTTTATCCCAAACCCACTTTTGTAGTTCAGTTGGTCAATTAGAGCATAAGATAGCTTTGGTACTTATACAATTTCCTTTTTTTCATTTAAACTTCTGCACATAGATTATACCTTCTGTAGCTAGAAGGCAATAAGCTTTTTTTTTTTTAATCAAAGAACAACATAACAATGTTCCTTTTCCTATCTTCTAAGAGTGGAAAATATTGGATGACAGACTAAGTGGAAAGTAAACATAATACAGAGGGATTGCTATTTAACAGAATTGATTTTACCCTGTGGTTTTAAATTGCTATTTATAACCCAAGCTAATCAAATTCTACTTTTCTTTCAGATCATAATTGCATTCTCCTCCCCTTTGCTCATGTTTGTCTACTGGGATTTGTATAAAATATGTCACTTTTGTTCCCTCGTCATGTTCCATGGGGAGGCTAGTGGTTCTCTTTCAAAGGCAGTTCTGAGCTTTGGGAGAGAGAAACAAGGTTGTTCTCAAATCCAGGTTTTTTTTTCTCCAAAGGAGTCAATGACTGTTCTTCACTTCTGAGATCTCTCTCTCTCTCTCTCTCTCTCTCTCTCTCTCTCTCTCTCTCTCTCTCTCTTCCCCCCTCCCTCTCTCCCACATACACCTCTGTGCCAGGGGTGAAATCCAGCAGGTTCTAACAGGTTCTAGAGAACTAGTAGCGGAAAATTTGAGTAGTTCAGAGAACCGGCAAATACCACTTCTGGCTGGCCCCAGAGTGGGGTGGGAATGGGGATTTTACAGTATCCTTCCCCTGCCACGCCCACAGAACCGGTAGGGAAAAATGTTGGATTTCACCCCTGCTCTGTGTCTGTCTGTCTACATGTCTACAATATCTTCATTTTCTCCAGCAGTTCTCCTTAAGTATTTTCAGGGTGGGGATGAAGAAGTTTCATTTCTTTTTCAAGCTACAAGGAAGTTGAACTTTTGGGTTAATCAGTGGTGGTATTCAGCTGGTTTGGGTGAACCAATAGCAGCAATCGCGGGTGGGGCCACCCATCCACCCCGGCACTATGCCATCCTATTTAGCCAGGAGGCCGGGCGCATGCGTGGAAGGCACGCGAAAAAGCAAAGTGCATGTGCGGAGGGATGGGCACATGTGCAGGGCGAACCAGTGGTAACAATATGTGAAACCCATATCTGGGGTGAATGTACTATTTTTCATAGGACAATAATCTCTTTAGTGATCCTTCCACAAAGGATAATTGTAGAGATGTAACAGGAAGAAAAGAAGGGAGAGAGGGAGGGAGGGAGGACTTTGGATTGCTTTTGCAAAAGTAAGTTAAAAATATAGAAGTCAGCTACAGATAAAAAGTGAAAATTGTCAGGAATATCACTTATGTTCAGGAATAACATTTACCCCCTGGCAAAATCCGTCAGCAAATTAAAAGATAAATATCCATTTATTTATTTTATTCTTTCATTAGATTTACAAGCCAGTTTACATAACATTCCAGATTTTTTCCTTAAGTTCTGTAGGGACTTTAGGTTCTGTAGGTTCACAAGTGGCCCAAAATCACTTGTGAACCTCCATAGCTGAAGTCTCTCTTATCCTAGTCCAACGCCTTGTTTAAGTGGCTCATTTCCAGATATGAAACTCTTACATTAATTCACTATATGAATTAAATTCATATAAATTATATTACTTTTGAGGCCAGTTTTATATTTCCTCAGAGGCTACAGCAGGCACAGAAGTCTTAAATATAAATTTAATGATGATGATGATGATGATGATGATGATGATGATGATGATGATGATTTATATCGCTGTACCAGGAGATGCCAGAGTCGAAGAAAAAGACCTGGAAAAAATCATGAAATATTGCGACCTGGCCATCGAAACTACACGGTTATGGATGAAACATGTAACAGTCATCGGGGCACTTGGTACCATGTCCAAGAATTTTACAAAACACATCAAGAAATTGCAGCTTCCTGCAATAACGCCAGCGGAACTGCAAAAAATTGCGCTACTCAGAACATCATATATTTTAAGAAGATATTTGGTTGATACCTAGGACCCTGGCAGCAACTTGTGTCAGCCATTAGCACCAGTCAATGGTATTTGTGACACAATTATAATGTTCAGTTGACTGAGTTTCATGTTTAATGAATAAAAGAGATAATAATAATAATAATATAGCAGTAGAATGTAGAAGAAAAAAAGCAAGGGGTGCAATTCCAAAAACCTTTAGAAAACCATTTGAATAGTGTCAGCATTAAAAAAAAAATCACCATCAGTCAATTGCAAAAGGCAGCTTTACATCTTGTGGCAATACATATAACACCATCAAACAATAAATTCTGCCTATCACAAGTCCTTGGAAAGGACTCAATAAGCGAATGAAAAAAAATCACAAAACTGCATCTCACTTATTTTGGCCATGTCATATAGGGGAATTCACTGAAAAAAAGAAATTATAGTAGGAAGAGTTAGCAGTAAAAGGAAACCAAACCATCAAAGAACAAGATGGCTAGACACCATCAAAGTTGATAAAAGCCAGAGCATAAAACAACTGAATGAAGACTGGAAAATGTGGAGAGACCTGGCCCATAGAATTACCAAGACTTGGACATGACTGAATGGATAACATCATCATCATCACATCAAGTTAATAAAAATGACAAATCCAATCAAAACATCTGCATAACTGTGTGATCAATCATAATAATAAACTGTAAACTTATGAATTACCCACTTTTTGTTTCCCCATAGCAACTCACAAGGTTTTGGACATTTTTCTATTTTTTAAGCAGAAATATTGTTCTTCTTTGCTTTTATTTGGAGACCTACAACATCATTTGAAATTGTAAATGGTGTCCATCTTTGGGAACAATTGTTGAATCCTTACTGAGAATTCAAACAAGATACAACATCTACAAAGCCACATGTCTTACTCTTTCTCCTTTCAATCAAGTGTATCTAAATCAAATCTGAAATGTCTCACTGGCTTTTCCTGTAAAAATCAACAGGCAATATTCTCACCAATTTTTAAACAGCGGTGAACTTATTTGTTCACCTCAAGAATAGTTTATAGCACAAAATTAGTTATCCATGAAAGGATGGAATTGTTCAGAGAGGGGCTGGTCCATTGAACAGAATAAAGCCCCCCATTTCTTAATTTCCACTATTGACATTAACAATAAAAAGAAAACCATTTGAGCTCAGCTTTTACAGAACTCTCAATTTATGAGGGCAATAGAAAATAAATGAACAAAGCTTAAAATTGGAATATTCCAGGCAAGGTATGTAAGCCCTCTGCAAACAATGTCAAGTTTTAACATACAAAGAACTGAAATAAGTTTTCTATAATGGCTCTTCTAAACAGTTTCCAGATTGCTTTTTGAATTTGCAATTCTTACAATTATGGCTCCTAAAGAAGGTAGGTACGATTGTTGCCCTGTGGTACTCAAGCCACTTTCTTAATGCAAGTACCTGTTATAACTGAATTTCTTCATCTTATAGATTAGTGCAATTGTTCGGTAATATCACCAAACAGCAGGAAGTAATAGCCTTGGGCAAGATGACTGAATATAAGTGGTGAGGCTCACATATTCCTCTTCTGATTGTTTTTTCTTTCCCTAAAATGGGAGAAATGTCTTTTTGGGGATCTTAAAAAGCTTAGATCATGGGTTCCCAAACCCCAATACATGGACCAATACCGGTCTGTGGCGTGCCAGAAACTAGGCCACGCAAACAAGTGAAACCTCATCTGTGAGATGCAGGCAGCATGTGAAACCACGTCCCCTCTGGTCCATGGAAAAACCTCTCTCCACAGAACTGGTCCCTGGTGCCCAAAAGGTCGGGGGCCACAGGCTTAGATAGTCTGGGAAAATTCCTGCTCTGCCCCACTATTATTTTCTGGGAGAATTTAAACAAATAAAATATTTTTTTTAGTTTATTCTGGCTAGCATCTGACTTGTCCAAAATGTTAGCCACTAAATACCCAACTACAGTTCTGCTCAGATTCCAGATTGAATTCATTTGATTCTAGGTGGTGAAACAGGATAATACAGGAAGTCGTCAATTTACAACCCTTTGTTCAGTGACTCTTTGAAGTTACAACAGCATGGGAAAAAAGCGACTTATGTCTGTTTTTCACACTTACGACTGTTGCAGCATCCCCATGATCACGTCATCAAAATTTGGGTGCTTGGCAAATGGTACATATTTATGACATTTTCAAGGTTCCAGGGCCACCTGATCCCCTTTTGTGACCTTCCCGCAAGCAAAGTCAATGGGAAAGCTAGATTTACTTAGCAACCGTGTTACTAACTTAAGAACTGCAGTGATTCACTTAACAATGAAGGTCGTAAAATGGGGCAAAACCAACTTAACAACTGTCTCACTTAGCAATGGAAATTTTGGGCTCGGTTGTGGTCATAAGTCGAGGACTACCCGTATTGTGTTGCAGCCACTGAGCAGAACAAGAAAGTGGAGGTTTCAAAATCTAAGGGATGTAGAGGTATGGAAAAGTCTTGAATGAATTGCTTAATGCCTGAAAGCACTCCCTGCCCTTTTCCTTCTTCACTTAACATTTCCTTCAACCTAAGTTTCTCTCTCTTTTTCTCTGTCTTTTATTTTTCATTCAGGATTATAGCAGCAATAGCAATAGCACTTAGACTTATATACCGCTTCACACAGTGGTGGGTTACTCCCGGTTCTGCCCAGTTCCGCCGAATGTATGAGATGTAGAGAAGCAATTGCAGCCAAATTATTCAAGGAAGAGTCAGGTGAAGAAATACAATAGAGACCATTCCCTGACTGTTATGATTTTGCTTTTTTTTTTTTTAACCTTTAGTGTGATGCTGTACAGCATAAATCCTATTAATGTTGTAAAGGTTAAAGAGAAAATCTCAAATCATCCTAAACTGTTGTCAAATTCTAAAAGATCCTTTTGCCCAGAACTTCCAATTAGATGATGAATCTTACTATGAAAAACACTATATGTAAAATGAATTTTAAACAGCTTGATTCAGAAACTTGGAAATTCAGAGCTGTCTTTCCTATAAACAGGAGGAAATCTCCAGCAGTTGATTACACATTTGAAACCTGCAAGATTACTTGTGGCCCATTTTAAAATCCCCTTTATTCATTATTGGAATTTCCACATGGAATGCTTATTAAGTCTAGTCTTACTGTTTGACATTGGTTATTGCAAGACCAGTGTGAAAAGAAGGCATTCTGGGTAAGGTGGCCACATTACTGTTTAAAAGTTTTTGAACATTTAACCTAAGTGTTGAATGTCACTGTGAGAAAATATATGCTGTGAACTCCGTGTAGGAGTCCGGAAGGGCATCTGGCCAATAAACGCTCAGCTCCACTGAATTGCCCCAACTCCAACCCAAAACAAGGGATTAAAGGATCATAAAAAGAAAAAAAAATGAGTGTCACTGTGAGAAATGCAGTAGCAATGCAAGCATTCTTTAAAGCTCTTTACTCATACAGACTCCCTCTGCCCTTGGAGACCACCAGAAACTTCAGCTGTCCAGAGTGCATATTCTGGCTGTATATGCTTCCTATACAGCCCCATCTAGCATAAGGTCTGGTACTTGAGGGACCACTGTCTCCCATAGTATTTGCCCAGCCAGGTTGATCTAGTATGGCTGGTGTACTCTGGGTTCCATCAATTAAACAATGCCATCTGTCTGGCCCCCAGAATTGTGCTTTCTCTGTAGCCATGCTTGCCCTCTGGAATTAGGTTCCCCCCAAAATTTGAACAGTTCTTACCTTCCTGGTATTTCAATGGGCTCTAAAGACCTGGCCTTTTGTCCAGGCCTTTAGCAAAGGTGACTAATGCATCTTTCCTTCTTTATTGTTCCTCTCTAGGTTTGTTTTCTTTGCCATCATTGTTCTTATATTTTCTGTTGATTTTGTGTTTGTTGTATTATATTTTGTTTTGCTCATTGGTTGTCAGCATAATTGCGAATCAGTCAGTCTATAAATATTTATTAAATAACTGAACATCCTAATTTTCATCTATCTATCTATCTATCTATCTATCTATCTATCTATCTATCTATCTATCTATCTATCTATCATCTACCTACCTACCTACCTACCTACCTACCTACCTACCTACCTATATCCTGCTTGGAACTGACTATATTCTTCGATGCTATCTTAATAATGGTTAAGGCCTTGATTAGGACTTGAACTATTAAGTTTCTAGCAGTCTTAGACTGTGCGTCTTTATTGAAGATCACCTACACACAATAATAATAGTAGTATGAATAATATTACTGTATTATCTTTCCCATGGCCTTCATGGTTGTTCTACCAAGTGCCAATTTGTGGCATATTCCTTGACTTTCATTATTAGAACTTGCAGATCAAGATTACATACATTCATAGCATACACACTCACACACACACACACACACACACACACACACACACACATGCATTGCACATATACACATATGTTCATACATATATTGCACACATGCAATATATGTATGAATATATGGATGTACAGATGTTTGAGTAAATGTTAACTCCTGGATTAATATTCTTGGCAAGATTTCAGAAGAGACATGCCATTGCCTGCTACCTAGGGTTTAGAGAAAGTGACTGGTCAAAGATCACACAGTTCTTTTAGTTGTGCCTAAAATGGAGTTAGAATTCATGGGTCTCTTGGTGCCTAGCCTGATGTTTTAACCACCATATCAAACTTATTCTTATATACTGTACAGTATACAAACATCTATTCTGTCTCCATATTCATTTCCATATCTGTATCTATCTATATCGTCTATAGCTCAATACAAGGACAAAATCCGTTGTATAGTGCCTCCTATTGGTCAGTAGCTAATATAACCAGTTGCAGGAACCACAAATTACTTCAATCGGTTTAGCACAGTCTAAGAGGTTAGCTGAACTAGAGCATCCAACAGGGATTTTTAAAAAGTCAAAATTGTAATTTCAGTAGTACAAAGGAATCTCCGACCCTTTTGCACATCGGTCAGTATCAGAGATACATACAAAAGGAGCAGCTTTATCATGCTGCTGTGACCATAAGCTTAACATTTTCACTCCCTCCTGTGGATGCTGCTGATGGGAATCTAAGCAGTTATGGATCAAGTAGGAAGGTCATGATAGAAAGGCTGATACTATCTTGGAAAGGCAAAACAAAATGAACCCAGTAGAAAGATATGGGGGGAGGAGGGGGAGCAAGACGAAGAAGGGATCCTCATTCCCAAAATGGTACAGGTAGTCCTCAACTTATGAGCATTCATTTAGTGACCGTTTGAAGTTACAAAGGCACTGAAAAAAGGGACTTATGACCATTTTTTTCACACTTACGGTCATTGCAGCATCCCCACGATCAAAATTTGGATGCTTGGCAACTGGCATGTGATCACCTTTTGCGACCTTCTGACAAGCAAAGTCAACGGGGAAGCCAGATTCACTTAACCGTGTTAGCAACAACTGCAGTGATTCACTTAACAACGGTGGCAAAGAAAGTGGTAAAACGGGGCGAAATTCACTTAGCAACTGTCTTGCTTAGCAATTTGGGGCTCAGTTGTGGTCATAAGTGGAAGACTACATGTCTTATGTTGCAATCTTGAATGCCGTTCGATTGCCTTTGTTTAAAAACTTTGGAGAGGTATCCTGATAGCATTTCTAAAATTCTCAATGGGGACTAAGTGGAATATGGAAGTTTCCTTATATTATTAGGGAAGGTTCCCAACAGCAGAGGATTGAATCTACATTGCAATACTCTACTCTATTGGACACAAACAGAATTGTCTACCAAAGCCATCGAACTGTCTTCCATCTTAGCTGGTAAATGTTTTTGATGTTTCAAAAAAGCTACCACCAGCAGCTTTTGGAATGTTAGTATGTTCAATTTGTGGGCTCTAGAACAGTGGCCCCCAACTTTTGGGCACCAGGAACCGGTTCCATGGAGACAGGTTTTGCTGTGGACCGGAGGGGATGTGGTTTTGCATGCTGCCAGCATCCCGGGAATGGGGCTTTGCTTGTTTGCACAGCCCAGTTTCTGGCATGCTGTGGACCGGTGCTGGTCCATGGACTGGGGTTTTGGACCAGGGATGGGTTTCACTTACTTTTGCTACTGGTTTGCTCATGTACGTGCCACTTCTGTGCATGTGCAAAAGCTTCTGTCCATGCACATACCATATTTGATGACATCCGGGTGGGTAGGCAGAGCCTCCTGCCACCACTGCTATCAGTTCTCCTGAACTGGGGTGAACCGGTATCAACCCACCACTGGTTGGGACCTCTGCTCGAGAACCTTTCCAGACATAAAGAATATCCTGATTCTACCTTAGTGGTAAAATAGAAATTGGAGAATGAAGAAAGACATGTGGTGGGAGGAGAGAGGAAAGAAAATTCTTGTGTTGTAGTATGGGCATCATATTTACCAGACCGCCTTCTGCCGCCAATAGCCTCCCACCGGCCAGTATGCTCCCACACAGAGGGACTCCTCAGGGTGCCGTCAGCCAGACAATGTCAGCTGGTGACCCCCAGGGGGAGAGCCTTCTCTGTGGCGGCACCTGCCCTCTGGAACGACCTGCCCCCAGAGATACGCACAATACCAGACCTCCGGACTTTTCGTCGGGCCCTGAAAACACATCTTTTTCACCTAGCCGGGCTGGCTTGATCCCATCACTTCGATTTTAATTTGTAATTGGTTTTAACCTGGGTTGTTTTAATTGGATAGCCAAATTATTTAATGTTTTTAAATTGCTTTTAAATTTTATATGTTATGTTTTACCATGACTGTTCACTGCCCTGAGTCCTGTTGGAGAAGGGCGGTATACAAATTAAATAAAATAAATAAAATAAATAAATATTCCAGCCTCTCCTCCTTTCATACATCCATATGAAATCCCAGCATAAACAAAAGGGGTGAATGCTTTCCTTAACAATATTACTCATGTAAGAAAGAATATAGATGTTCTCCACAATCAGGTTCTTCTCATCATCCACATTTCTGTTATTTGGACATTGATAAGTGACACCAAAGACCCACATTGATACTGAAATGCTAAAGGCAAGCCAGTAAAATATAAATGAACAATGATAAAAACCTCATAATAAAAGCAGAAATGCAAAGCTTTTCACCTAGATGAAAAGATAATAAATAATAATATAGGACATTGATGAAGTAATCAAAATGCTTGTGTTCCCTCAAAATTCCTCAGGTTTTTATTTTGCCTTTCTGTAGAGTTCTTCCACATTTCTGCAGTTGGTATTACAGGTCTTCAAGGAGTTCTTCCCTCTCAGAGGTCCATAGATATTTTATCTAAGCAGAAACTTTCACTTGCATTTCAAGCTTTGATGTTACAATAGCATTTGGGAGAAAGAAGGCACGTACAAATCCATAGGTATCCATTGTTCTCTCATACATACATATAAGAGAGAGAAAAAAACAGAGAGAGACAGAGAGAGAGACACAGAGACAGCGAGACAGACAGAGACACAGAGAGACAGACAGAGACAGAGACAGACAGAGACAGCACTGTTATTAACATCAAGCTGTCTGCAATTACTGTAAGTTCAAATCTCACCAGGCTCAAGGTTGACTCAGCCTTCCATCCTTTCTAAGGTAGGTAAAATGAGGACCCAGATTGTGGGGGCAATAAGCTGACTTTGTATAAATATACAAAAGTATGAAGGCTATTGCTTAATGCATTGTAAGCCGCCCTGAGTCTCCGGAGAAGGGCGGCATATAAATCAAATTAAAAAAAAAAAAAGACAGACAGACAGAGACAGAGAGACAGAAACAGGGAGAGAGAGAGAAACAGAGAGAGAGACAGAGAGAGACAGAGACAGAGAGACAGGGACAGAGGGTTGCTCTTTGGGGATTGGGAGAGCTGGGAATTATATAATCATGTTCTTGCCATTTGTGTGAACTAATGATGCTTAATGAAGGTGGGAAGTCCTATATACTTCCAGACTTCTACTGCTCAGCAATAAGTCATCATTTGGTCACCCTGCCTCAGGAAAAAGTCTCTCCAATTTAAGGTGAAGCAATCAGTTATTCTCCCACTTCCTCATGCTCATCTTCTTCCAGACAAATACCCAACTATTAAAAACAAAATAAACCAACAAAACATCTCAGCAAAAGATCCTTGTCTAGCTGGGAGGATCCCACGAGCAAATCTTCTTCCCACCTTGGTGCCCTTCCTATTACCAAGCATTGCATTCTTATAACATCTAAAGATGCTAAGGGAGGGCAGGTTGCATGAGAGATGACAATGGACGAATGATGTCATTAGCTTTTCTAATTGAAATAGGCCTAGAATTCCTGCAGCTGCCATTTAAGGTGTATATCAATCAACCAAAGATTGTGTTATGTTTCTTTTACACCATCACAATGATTAGTGTGTGATGGAACTGCTGGAAGCTCTGATGCAAACAGGATGCACTGTTTTGCCATACAATGGGCCCCATTTTCACTTCTCGTGGACGAGCATGACTGCAAGAGCAGAATATCTGTGCAAGCCATACAAGAGACACAAATTGGGCCTACCCCACATGTCTCAGCATATATCATCCCTAGTTAAACTGTGCATCGATTAATTAGCACAGATTATATTCCATTAACTATCGGCATATGGCTTTGTTTTAATGTTCTTTGTGTGTGAAATGTTTGGGATGCAAGCATGAAACCGGTATGTGAGTAATTGTTTATTCATTAAGATGGGACGACTCCCAACTGTTTGCACAAATGTCATGGAAAAGTTCTCATGGCCTCATTTGTGCAGATGGTGAACAATCCTCTTGGGAATCTTGCATTAACTGAAAGCCTTCAGAGGATATTATCTTATTTGTTTTGGTTGATAAGGCATTGAAACTCAATAGCTTGTATAGATACTCCTCCATTTCACATCCTGATGAGAAGCTGCTTAGAGCCTAGATTGATCTCCAACACATTCATTCTTCCTCTCTCCCTTTCTCTCCTCCCTCTATTTTTTTTTTTTTTTTTTTGGACCATAAGTATGTCTTCTGGGCCAGCAGTTGCATTTTTCATCATCATATGCAAAACATATGGCTGCCATATTTACTCTGTCTTTATTATTTCCATGTCAATGTACAGTGCATCATTATAATTTGAGACTATTTTAGGTTAGAATGGTAGCCGCTACCGCTACCAAGTTCATAAGTATCACTTTTGTCGTATAATTTGTTTGCCAATAGATCAATTTGCCTTGAGAATAAGGCAAGATTAGTGGAGGCAGAAAAAGCAGGGAGTGCGTTTTGTTTATTTAGTAGCCTAATATGTTTGCACATGTCTTGAAGCAACTTCAGTAGAATCAATGGGAAAGAGTCAATAACAATAATCAATGCTGATGTAGCTACTGCACACATGAGTGGCGAACATTTTATAGAGGATTGGGAAACTTTGTAGCAATTAAAGATTAGGTATTTCAAAGAACACATACCACACTCTTCCACTTCAAAGAAATACTTTGTTTTTCATATCTGTTCCTTGGTGGTTCTTTTAAGCAATTTTGACTGATCCCAGGAAACTAAGTGCAGTAAGATGTGATTCTTGGACAACACAGTTTTTCAAAAGTTTTGCTTCCTGAAAATCTTTTGATGATTATGGTAGAACCATTCAAACTGAACATAAATATAATTTCAGAATGACTGTATCACGTAGGAATATGATATTAATTTTTAATGACTATAATGAATTTAATTGCATAATGTTTCCAACACACTGGATGAATTCACAAGGTTAAAAGTATTTTGCTGCTGATTTTCATTTGTATTCAGTGTCCATTGCATCTTTCTACAGTGTCCAACAATAGCCAGTCAGCTTTGATGATTCCAATTGCCCTGATACTGTTTTTCCATTGTGGCAATGTCCTGGTGAAATCTTTCACTATGTCCATCATTGAGTGCACCTAGGTTTTCAAGAAAGAAGTCCAAGGTGAATGCAGAAAATGAATCCTCAATGACTTCATGGTCTTGTATGCTGTAAGAGATTTGTCCACCAGCTGAATATAATTTCTCAAATACATTCTTGAATGCTTTCCAGGCAATTTTCTCTGACCCCACTAACAGATCTTCAAACTGCTGTCATTGATGATGTATCTGATCTGTAAATTAACCAAAATGCCTTCCTTAACCTTGGCATCAACCTTGGCATCAATTATACTTTATAAACAAGTATAACAAGTATCTGCTTCAAATAAGAAAAACGTTCACCTTCCTTGTTCTTTGCTTTAACATTTGTTTTCCAACAGTCTGAGTTTTATGTGAAGCAAAGGCAAAAATTTCTTTGTTGGGTCAATAAGTGGTTTGTGTGCCATGTTTTTCTGTCCTGGGATCAAATTCTGTTGACATGGCTATTTCTTTTTAATTAATGTGACTCTCTTGCATTGCTGTCATATTTGCATTTATAACAACAGTACTTGGTAAATCTGAACTGCATTCGAAGCAGCAGAGCCACTAGATTAGAATCACTAGATCTCCTCAGATATTCCAGTTGTATTTTGTGTACTGGATGTGCTTCCATGTTGTTGTATGTTTCTTGCATGTGTGAAGCATATCAACAAGTAATGAAGAGCATACATTGCCATTGTTTAAAAACAGAAAATGCCTATAAAATGGTACACAATCAGTTAAATTATAAGTTATTTTTGTGACTAGCAACCAAAAAAATCTATAAAATACACTCAAAAATGTTCAGGAAGCAAAACTTTTATTGCCCATTGGGAGACAATCAGGAATTCCCCGAAATTTAGACTTGATGGAGAAATCCAAAATAGGCTAAATCTTCATCTGAGTAATCATTACAGATATGTATTTTCCTTCCTTTACACTCAAATTTCATAAACTTTACTTTTTTAAAAGAAAACAAGGTGAAACAAATGCAAAAATATAGCTCTTTGGGATTAAAAATATTATAACCCTAACGTTTTGGTGGATATTGCTGTAATTCGCTTCTTAAGTGATAGACCTTAAATGGAAATGAGCACCTCATTATTTTTTAATATTTTATTGTATTATTATAATACAATTATAATATTGTATTATTATAATTTATAATCAATATAAATTATTGATTGATTTTAATTTGTACCATGCCATAACATGTCTTCTGCATTTTTTGAAATCCTTCTTTCTCATTCAACTCAACTTAAAGGCAATTTTGTTTGCTAAGAAGAAAAACAATTCCCAATATGTAATGTACAGGTCTTCCATTACTTAGTATTGAGATAATTATGCCTTGATTATCTCCAAGAATATATTAGGAAGGTTTTTTTTTTCAGAGTGTAGAATAGTGTGGATAACTAGGAAAAACAAACCTACATACCATCTTCTGTTTAACAAAAATAAGTTCAAACCACTAGCCAAAGTGGCAGTCCCTTAGATATTGCAATGCTGCTATCATATCACCCCTATTCCTTCTTTTCATTAAACTAGAAATAGCCAATTCCTGCAACCGTTCTTCATTTGTTTTAGTCTTCAGGCCCCTAATCATCTTTGTTGCTCCCAATCCTATTGTAATGAATTAGAGATTCTAATCTCTAATTCATTACAATTACAGATCTGCATATGAACTTAATATCCCAACTCTTACTAATTTCTAGTGCTCTTTGATATCATTAACTTGCAATTCTTGAAACAGAGCAGAGGAAAGCTAGGTATAAGATTCAGCAGTAAATATCTGTGGAGTTGGAAAAATGTTATACAAGAGCCAAATAAGATGCAATATAATCTGCCTGGTTTTGAACATTCAGATAGAAATAAAACAAGAAGGGGGCTATGATTAATGTGTAAAATTAATGCAATTTTTATTGTTCTCTATGCCTTCATATTGGATATATTGCTCATGCTTATATCACTGGTGGTGCCTGCATACTCCTGTCCTTTTTTGCCTGCTTAATATAAAGGCCTGCTTAACATAAAGGCCAATGTATCTAGACACAAGAGTCTTAAATTATTAGCTATCTTTATTGTACCCATACAACTACTCCCTTGTGACATATATCCTTCCAGAGTTCTAATCCTTGATTCATGAATGACCTTTGATTTATGGAAACTGTGTGTTTCTATAAACTGCAACATTCTCAAAGATGCTGATAATGGATGAATGGAAGTGGTTGATAGATTAACAACAGATCCCACCTCCTTCCCCCCCCCCATCCTGCTCCCACCCTCCCCCATCTTTTAATTTGATTACAGTGTTTGGATCTGGACAGTGTTTTATTTATGTCTTTTAGCTTTTGCACGATTTTTATCTTTTTAAGATGGTAAACCACCCAGAGTTACCCTAGCATCTTGTATGGGACACTGCTATTCATGGCCATGTGTACCAAATTATAAAGACAAAAAAAATATGGAACACTCCAGGAATCTAGGAAAAAAACATGGAAGCATTATATTCAATCAGAATAGAGCTGAAAGGGACCTTGGAGGTCTTCTAGTCCAAGCCACTGTTCAAGCAGGAGATCCTATACCATTTCAGTCAGGTGGCCGTCTAGTCTCTTCTTAAAAGCCTCCAGTGATGGAGCACCCATAACTTCCGAAGGCAAGCCATTCCACTGATCAGTTTGAGTTTGAGTTTTATTAAATTTCTATACTGCCCTTCTTCCGAGGGACTCAGAGCGGTGTACAGCCATATTAAAACACATGAATTTATAAAATTTAAAACCATTAAAATCAGATATATAAAATTTGGCCCTCAATTTAAAACACACATACACCCATTTAAAATTCATATTAGGCCAGTCCGGCTTGCTGAAACAGAAGGGTCTTAAGGGCGCGGCGAAAAGTGCGCAGGTCGGGGCTAAGATGAAGCTCTAGGGGCAGCTCATTCCAGAGGGCAGGTGCCCCCACAGAGAAGGCTTTCCCCCTGGGTGTCGCCAGTCGGCATTGTTTGGCCGACGGCACCCTGAGGAGCCCCTCTCTGTGGGAGCGTATTGGCCTGTGGGAGGTTGTTGCTGGCAGAAGGCCGTCTTGTATATACCCCAGTCCTAAGCCATGGAGCACTTTAAAGGTGGTGACCAACACCTTGAATCGCACTCGGAAGACCAACGGGAGCAAGTGCAGCTCGCGCAGGAGGGGTGTTACATGGGTACGCCGAGTCGCACCCATAACTACCCACATGGCTGCATTCTGGACCAGCTGGAGCCTCCGAGTGCTCTTCAAGGGGAGCCCCATGTAGAGAGTGTTGCAGTAATCCAGACGGGACATGACCAGGGCATGAGTGACTGTGCGCAGGGCATCCCGGTCCAGAAAGGGACGCAACTGGTGTACCAGGCGAACCCGATAAAAAGCTCCCCTGGCCACGTCCGTCATATGATCTTCCAAAGACAGCCGTGCATCCAGGAGAACACCCAAGTTGCGAGCCCTCTCTGTGGGGGCCAAGGTTTCACCGCCAATAGTCAGTGATGGTGCCAGTTGACTATACCAGGCCGCTGGGAGCCACAGCCACTCAGTCTTGGAGGGATTAATTGTCCTCACTTTTAGGAAGTTTCTCCTTACTTCTAGGTTGCTTCTCTCCTTGATTAGTTTCCATCCATTGTTTCTTGTCTTGCCTTCTGGTGCTTTGGAAAATAATTTGAACCCCTCTTCTTTATGGCAGCCCCTCAAATACTGGAATACTGCTATCATGTCACCCCTAGTATGTCTTTTCTCTAGACTGGCCATACCCAATTCCTGCAATTGTTTTTCATATATTTTAGTCTCCAGGCCTTTAATCATCTTAATTGCTCTTCTTTGCATTTTTTTCCAAAGTCTCAACATCTTTTTTGTAATGTGGTGACCAAAACTGGATGCAATATTCCAGGTGTGGTCTTACTAAGCATTTATAAAGCAGTACTAATACTTTATAAATCCTTAGTAAGACCACATATTCATGGATATGTTTATGCGAGTGAGTGTGCAAAGTAAGGATTTCAGCAAATGGTAGCCATATTTTACCATAATCACCCATAGATAATTTATGATAAATAATTTGTTAGTACCTTGATAATAGGTCAACTCAGTTACGGATCATCCTGTAATTCTTGCAAATCTTCATCCTTCCAATGCTGAAGATAAAGCTTTTTAGTTATGAGCAGGACCCATAGAATCCATTTTCTTTGTCTGATGTTTATGTGGTAAGAATATAATTAAAAATACTATGAACATCTGTGAATATTATAGCTTGTCTCATCATTATGACATAACTTCTTTCTCAAAAGCCACAGTTATAGGCAGGGGTGGGCTGCTGGGGGTTCGCAAGGGTTCAGGAGAACCTCTAATTAGATTCTGTGCGGTTTGGAGAACCCCCAAATCCCACTCCTGGCTGGTCCCGCCCACCCCGCCCCTCCCAGGATTCCCCACGCGGCCTGTTTTGGATGCAGGTAAGTGCAGGGCACACACGGAGGCTTGGGGAGGGTGAAAAATGGGCTTACTGGAAGTTTGGGAAGGCTGGAAGCAGGCCCATTTCTGGCCTCTGGAGGGCCTTCAGAGCCTGGGGAGGCTGTTTTTGCCTTCCAGTGGCTCAAGGAAAGCCTCCAGATCCCAGGGAGGCAAAAACGTGCACCCCCACCATGGTGCAGGAGGCTGACTAGACCATGCCCAACATGGCCACGCCCACCCACCAACCGGGAAGAGAACCCCTTGCTAAAATTTTTGAAGCCCACCCCTGGTTATAGGACACTGCATAGACATTTATTTTAAAAACATTTAATATCTTTGTAACTTCAACATCATAACAATTTATTGAAACAGTTTTAATGAGGTTCTTAGCCTGCACCCCATCACCTTCATCATTTGATTGAAGCAATAAATTGTGTGGTGGTATGGATTGTGACAGTTTTCTCCTTATTCTCCAGTTGCCTTCCTAGACTCTTGGGTATTTTATCTGCCTTAGAATTGGGCTCTTTTATATGTGAAGAATAAAACAGGACATTACTCTCTGATCAACTTCTTGACATGTGTAAGGATATCTCATTTGCATGTTTGGTCCCAGTTGTGTGTCACTGTTCTCCGGCCAAGGAATATGAAAGCACAATTTTAGAGGAATGACCGGCATGTAATTTAACTAGACCTTGAAAGAAACAGATAGAATGATCAGATTATTTATCTCCTTTAATATAAGGAAAAGCTTCAAAGCAGCTTGTCAATATTATTGGACTGAACAAGACCACCAGATAGGTTGCTGGAAAATTGTGCTGCCCTGCCTGGTGGTTTTGGCCTCTATTATATGTTTCATTTTGTTCACATTCAGACACAAGATGATGCGCAGTCATCCATCAAAGTCACCCAAGCAAAACAATCCTGAGGCTTATCTAATGAATGTAAACGATTGTCTCATTGAAAGAGCAGAGAAACCATATGTCATTGTCATTTTAGTGGCGGCAACTCAATCCGTGTTTAATTTAATTAACTCTGGCAATTAACACAAAGTTGAAAATCATATACATTAAAAAAAAATAATCTAATGAACTAAGGAGTGTGCCAGCAATATAATGAGCAATTACTGTTGGAAAGCATTTGATTAAGATGATTAAAATCAATGACTATAGAATGAAAATTTAAATGAAGGACAAAGGTAGAGTCAAGCAGTTTAAGTTTAAGAGGCAATTAGAATAGTTGCCAATGATATCCATTAGAGGCAGGACTCTGCTTCATATGGAATCAGATACAGGTAATCCTCAATTTACAACCATTCATTTAATGACCATTCAAAGCAGTGGTGTAATCTAAAATTTGTTACTACTGGTTCTGTGGGCGTGGCTTGGTGGGGGGAGGTAATGTGACTGGGTGGGCGTGGCAAATTTTTTTTTAACTTTTAAAACCACTTTTTCTACAACCTCTTCGGCAAAGAGGTTGTAAAAAAATGTTTTCAAAAGGCTCTGACTATCCCAGCTGAGTTGCCTGATCAGCAGAGGCTTTTTTTCTTTTAAAAGCCTCTGCCGATCAGGAAGCTCAGCTTGGATCTTCAGAGCCTTTTAAAACCTCTGAAAAGGTTGTAGAAAAAATGCTTTTAAAAGCCTTTGACAATCCCAGCTGAGCCGCGCGATCATCAGAGGCTTTTTTTTTTTTACTTTTAAAAGCATTTTTTCGGCCGAAGAGGTTGTAGAAAAAATGCTTTTAAAAATTAAAAAAAAAAAGCCTCTGATGATTGTGCGGCTCAGCTGGGCATGGGGGAGGGGGGAGGCAGGGATTTTTGCTACCGGTTCTTCGAACCACCCACCTCCATCGCTACCAGATCAAGCGATCCGGTTCGAACCGGGAGCATTTCACCCCTGATTCAAAGTTACAAGGGCTCTGAAAAAAGTGACATGACCGTTTTTCACACTTATAACTGTTATAACTATGGCCACTTGATCAATATTTGGATGTTTTGCAACTGGTTCATGTATATGATGGTTACAGTGTTTTGAGGTCATGGGATCACATTGCAATGTCAAAGGGGAAGCCAGATTAACCATGTTACTAATTTATCTATATTACTACCTACATTACTAATTTATGAGTCATGGTGGCACAGTGGTTAGAATGCAGTACTGCAGGCTACTTCAGCTGACTGCTAGTTCCCAGCAATTTGGCAGCTCGAATCTCACTGGCTCAAGGTTGACCAAGCTTTTCATCCTTCCAAGATTGGTAAAATGAGGACTTAGATTATGGGGGACAATATGCAGACTGTCTGTAAACCACTAAAGAGGGCTGTAAAGCACTGTGAAGTGATATATACGTCTAAGTGTTATTACTATTAACAATTGCAGTGATTCACTTAACAACAATGGGAAGAAAGATCATAAAATGGAGCAAAGCTCACTTAACAACTGTCTCACTTAGCAACAGAAATGTTGGGCTCAGTTGTGGTCATAAGTCAAGGACTACCTGTACTAAACTGAAATAGGTCACTTTACCTCGGGGGTTGTAGTTGACCTGTGGGATGCTTAGATCTGGCCCGCAGGGCTGCCCTGAAAATAACAAAGGACCATCACGTGGTGCCTCTTCCAGCAAAAATGGAGTTCAGAAGGGCTTCATGTGGCCCTCCCAAGCTCCCTTTTCACTGTCAGAGGGTTGCAGGAGGCCGTTGCAGCCAAAAATGGAGCTTGGGAGCCTGTTTTCTCTGGCAGAGTGCTCAAGCCCCCACAGGGGCAAGTGACGTCGAGCTGGCCACATCCACCCCGACCATGCCTACCCCATCCCGGTCCCCCAAGGCCAAACAGAACCCTGATGCTGTCCTCAATGAAATCGAGTTTGACCCCCCTGCTTTAGCTAGATCATCTTTTAAGTGAAGTACCACTTCCTGGACTCTTCCTGTTGGCTTGAGTCAGGTTAGGTTTTACATGTACCCCAAATAAATACAATTTTGCAATAGTCAATTAAGAGTAGGGAGAGTTTTGAAGGGAGACGTGATTTCTAGGAAACCTCAGCAATATCTCTCTTAAAGCTGAATTTCACTCCGACTTGGAAGCATCAGTTAATATTTAACTTTGCTGATAGATAGTGGCTGTTTGGCACATGTAGAAGTCAATTCTTTCTACTTTCTATTGGTGGTGAGGCCATCAATAGTGATGGTTTAGCCATATCAGAGGCTTTCAGGAGACCGAATGCACCAATGGTGTGGGAAGTTACATATCAGAAGTTATTGTTACATACTGTTTGCTTAATAAACAGTGATTCTATGCATACAAATAGTCCTTGCTTAATGACTGGTTACTTAGTGACCTTTTGAAGTTACAACATAGCCCCCCCCAAAAAAAGGTACTTATGGCCTGGATTTGAAGGGCCTGACCCCCACCCCACCCATGGTGACATGATCACATTTGTGATCACACAAGCAGACAATCTGTCTACATTTATGGCTGGTTGAAGCACCCCACAGTCACATGACCATAATTTACAATATTTATTACCAGTAACTGGCATTTACTTCCAGTTTCGGCAAAAAATGCCCATTGTGAACAATAGGTTCACCTATTCGCCTAATTAGCAAATGTTTACTTAAGAACAGTAGCATTCACTTCATGAGCACAGCACTTGCTTAATGACTGTCATAGAAAGTTGTAAAATCAGATCAGTTGCATGATGTCATGACCTGCTTAGAGACCGGTATGACTTACAACTGAAATTTCAAGATCAATGATGGTTGCAAATTGAGGACTACCAGTAGTTGTCTGCTAAACCATCACTGTAATGCAGGGATGGGCAATTAATTTTCCCAAGGGGCCACATGAAAAACTGGGACTGATGTGGTCTGCAGAACACAAAATGCCAAGGTTTGCCCAAATGGCAACAATCTTTTCAGGCAGCTGGCACCATGTCACTGTCATGAACAGGCTGCATAAAAGGAAACATGTAAATAGAATAAAATGTTCACCAATTAACTGGTTTTAAGCAATGGAATATGTTACATTCTTTGAAGACTAAGTCCGTTGTTGAACTACAAATAATATTTGAATATAAAAAAGTAAGATATTATAAATCATAAGTATAAACCATAAATCAGAAGTGTTGGGATCACATGGCATAAACATTTGATAGATAGATAGATAGATAGATAGATAGATAGATAGATAGATAGATAGATAGATAGATGATAGATAGATAGATAAATAGATGATAGCTAGCTAGCTAGCTAGATAAATAGATAGATAGATAGACAGATAGATAGATAGATTAAAAGTTCAGTAAATTCTATCCAAACTCTCAAGATATATTCTGATTTAACAGATCTTTAGAATGAAATTATTATGACTTCACATTAAGAGAAACCAAATTTCAGCTGTGGTACAAGTGCATATATAAAATTATAATCCCCAAATTGTTTCCAAATTGAAAGACACTTCCATAACTTGACAAACTATTCTTCCATGGAAGGAATTTTTTTGTACTTTCATTGAAAACAATTTCTATAAAGTTGCAGCATCTCCCATGTAACAGAACAGTTTGGCAAGTTTTGTCAGAATACAAGGTTTAATAATATTTCATTAAAAATAAAGAGTTGAAAAGGAAATTCACTTTTTAGAATTTGTTTTATTTTGGCATAAATCATTTTCTAAAACTGTTGAGTTAAAAAAGAAGAAGAAGAATCAACCTGGTGATTACATTTCCATCAATTTTTAGAGAATGAGCTCTCTATTTTAGAAATCAGAAATAGAATTCTGATATCAGCAGCAAAATATCTTATGTATATGGTTTGGTGTAGATTTAATGCTGGAATTGGAATTCTCACTGAATTCTCATTAGATTCTATAACCATTTAATCATACAATCTTTAACTTGTTCAGTTTATCAGTTGTATTTCACTGACAATTTGTAAACACCACCCAGTAAATGCTCTGAATATTGTAATCTGTTTTGCAAATTCAATCAAGTTTCTAAATATTCCTCTTTGGTTTTGCCAGTCTCAACATTACTTATCTGAAGATTTTGAAACTAGTCAGGTGCTTCTGGCCATTCTGAAGAAGTAGTCTCAAAAGAGTCTTTGACGTACTGATAATCAAATCTTGCAGCCTATATGATTTATTCTCTCTTCACTGAACAAATTTCTTTGTGCTTTCCTTTTCATGAAAATAAAGATTTAGTAATGAGGGGAGAGGGAATAGGTCTGGACTCATTGTTTTCCTAGGCTAAAGTAAAAAAGAAAAGGAACTCTGAATTTATAAAACAAATTAGAAAAGTTTGGAAATCAAAGCTGAATAATGGTAATACAATCAAAGCCATTAATACTTGGACTTTCCCTGTAATTCACTACATAATGATTAATGTTGACTGGACACAAGTTGGGTGACATGATAGCAGTGTTACAATATTTTGAGGGGCTGCCACAGAGAGGAGGGGGTCAAGCTATTTTCCAAAGCACCCTAAGGCCAGACAAGGAATAATGGATGGAAACCGATCAAAGAGAGATTCAACCTAGAAATAAGGAGAAATTTTCTGACAGTGAGAACAATCAACCAGTGGAACAGCTTGCCTTCAGAAGTTGTGGGAGCTTCATCCCTTGAGATTTTCAAGAAGAGACTGGACAGCCATCTGTCAGAAATGCTTGAGCAGGGGGTTGACCTAAATGACCTACAAGGTCCCTTTCAACTCTCTTATTCTGTAATTACAAAGACCAAAACCTGTGGTAAAATATCATGCATTAAATTGGAAAAAAAAAGTGACATTTATTGTGTGTGTTTTGCCAAGCAAAATTGGGGTGGTCATGGTTTGTTGCAAGTGAAGCAGACAGTGGAGGATGAAATCAGAGGTTTAAATGATTACACAGAAACAAGCACAGAGAAGAAACCAATAAATGTCTTGAAGGAAAAAAATTCGAATGGGAGAGGCTCAAAGGTGACTTGCTAAACTGAACAGTTATCAAATTGGAAAGATAAATCTCTGTATGGTCAATCCCTGAAATAAATTAAAGGCAAAACTAACAACAATTGGGCAACGGCTTCAAATCAGATTGGATCCATTGAGAAGAAAACGAAAGGATTAATATATGCAGCCAGCAGAAGAATTCTGGGAGTTAAGTCCATGCATCTTGAAGCTGCTGAGCCTGAGAAACACTGAGAAATAAAATTATGCACGTAATTTGGGGTCAGAGGCAAAGATAAAGCAAAGAGGTATAGTGGGTCTTTGTATACAGATTCTACCCTTGTCTATGGCAAGTGAAATACCGTATTTTTTGGACGCACCAGAATATAAGACGCACCTTAGTTTTTGGGGAGGAAAATAAGAAAATAAGAAAAAAGATGATTGGCAGATGGATCGGACTCCAATCAGCTGTTCCCAGAGGTGAATTTTAGCAACAGGTTCCTTGGTTGTGAGCTCTGTGCCTTGCTTTTTTTTTTTTTTCCTTGCCTCTGAAGCTCCATTTCAGAAAAAACTTTTTCCTGCCTCTGAAAGCCTCCAAAACAGAGCTTCAGAAAAAAAGCCTCTGAAGCTCTGTTTGGGGGCTTCTTTTTTGAAGCTTTGTTTCTGATGCTTTTTTCAGCCTCTGAAACCTCCGTTTGAGAAGCTGGCAGGGCTTCATTCAGAGTATAAGACGCACCCAGATTTTCACCCTCTTTTTGGGGGGAAAAAGATGTGTCTTATATTCTGAAAAATACGGTACTATATTGTCTTGACTTGCCCTGCCTGCCCTGCTTTGCATTTTTAGAAGACTGGGGGGGAAATTAGAATTGTCCTTTTCTGGATATTGTGCCTCCTGCCTGAATCAGGTCAGCTTATGTAGGTCTAGGACAACTTGTCACCACCATCTCACCACAGCCAACTGCGGTCAACTGCATGTCCACCTTGCCATGACCAACTTACCATAGCCTTTTTGCCTTCACCAACCTGCTTTGGCCATCTTGCTGCAGCCAACTCACCATGAGACTACTCACCACAGCCAACTTGCCACAGGGCAACTTGCCATGGACATGCCACATACAGCTTTGTGATATTTTGTGTGTTTGTGTAGTTAGAGTGAAACACTACAGAAACACACCAAAACTCAGAAAGCTGCACAAATATTTTATTTTATTATTTTATTTTATTTATATTTTTTAGATAAAAGCAGCTAAATTTAAAACTTCCTTAACTTTAAATTGCTGTCTAAAAAAAAAAAAACTCCTAAAAAAAAGGCCAATTAACTATTTTTTAAAGCTTCCCCCCCCCAAAAAAAACCAACCCCAGTTACTTACCCAATTGAAGGCACAAGGCAGGCAGATTCAGTTGCTCACCAATGAGATTGATTGCAGGCAGGCAGTTTCAGTTGCTAGCTGATGCAATTGATTGCAGGGATCGCAGCAGGCAAGCAAAGCTGGAAAAGCAAGCGAGCTGGAAAGAAGCGGCAAGCGGCCAAGCAGCCAAGCGGGCAACCGGGTGATTAGGTGGGCATGAACGGCGGGGAGGGGGGATTTTTGCTACTGGTTCTCTGAACCACCTGCCACCATCGCTACTGGATTGGTTAATCCAGTCCGAACCAGGAGCATTTCACCCCTAGTTCCTTATCATCTGCAGGTTGGAAACAGACTCATATTTGCACTCATTTCTGAATTTAGCAGGATTTTTAAAAAGTAATGCATGCTTTTAATGAACAGGATTTTGTGTGACTTTTTTTCTATTGCATATATGTTTTGCAAGCAGTTTCCCCTCAGATATAAAACACGTTTACACACTGGCCCCAAAGTGTGAGTGCTTTGGGCCCCCAGGTTTTTGTTATGCCTTTAAATTCTATAACTTCAAGAGGTACAAATCAAATGACATGAAAATTCCATCTCTACCCAGCCTCATCTTTACCAGGAAATTATTTTTTAAAAAAACCCATTCCTGTTAAAGAACTAATAGGCCATGATAGAAAATTAACTGCAAGCTTTTATTCCCATAGTCCAGGATGAAATATGTATATCTAGAATTTCAGCTGGATCATTTTTTCCCCACAGAGTGTGAATTAAACTATTAATTAAGCTAATCAGACATGCTGTTTGCTGCTGACAATGACCCTGTTTGAAATTGTGAGTTTCTTTCAGCTTGCTGAGGAATTCTTGTTGAAAATTCCAATTAGTTCAAAATTAAATGCTCTTCCTGCTCTGCTTGAACAAAATATTCAGACAAGAATGTCCACAGAGTCAAAAAGTCAAGATGGCAATCATACAACTGAAACCGAATCCCTTTTTAATCTGTGTTGTACAGTCAACACAAGTTAAAAAGGGGGGCAGGCAAGGTTCTAATTGTGTCATAGCTACTATGTTGACTCTTCTTCTTCTTCTTCTTCTTCTTTTTTTTTTGATGTTCCTCTGATAGATACCCTAGTATGCTGATACGTGCATTCTTGGAATGAATTCAAAAGTGATTTGGATATCACAGATAGCCAAGGTTGGCTTCCCTCTGCTATTCCTTGAAGCAGTCTGACATTGTTCAGCTTCCAAAGAATTTGACTCTTTAATGTGTGTGGATCCTGGCAAATAGATGGGGAAGAAATGGAGATAGTGACAGATTTTATTTTCCTGGGCTCCAAGATCACAGCAGATGGGGATTGCAGCAAAGAAATTAAAAGACGCTTGCTCCTGGGGAGCAAAGCTATGGCAAAGTTAGACAGCATACTAAAAAGCAGAGACATCACCCTGCCAACAAAAGTGCATATAGTCAAGGCCATGGTTTTCCCAGTTGCAATGTATGGCTGTGAAAGTTGGACCATAAGAAAGGCTGAGCGCCAAAGAATTGAGGCCTTTGAACTATGGTGCTGGAGAAGACTCCTGCGAGTCCCTTGGACTGCAAGGCGATCAAACCGGTCAGTCCTAGAGGAGATCAACCCTGACTGCTCTTTAGAAGGCCAGATCCTGAAAATGAAACTCAAATACTTTGGCCACCTAATGAGAAGGAAGGACTCACTGGAGAAGAGCCTAATGCTGGGAATGATTGAGGGCAAAAGAAGAAGGGGACGACAGAGAATGAAGTGGCTGGATGGAGTCACTGAAGCAGTAGGTGTGCACTTAAATGGACTCCAGATGACGGTAGAGGACAGGAAGGCCTAGAGGAAGGTTGTCCATGGGGTCGCAATGGGTTGGACACGACTTTGCAACTAACAACAACAATGTGTGTGGAAGCCTGAACAAAACTGGGCCACTTTAATCATGAATAGTAGAGACGTGCTGGACTTGCCTGAGATCTGAAGCACTTCTGAGTCACTTTTGAAGTGTGCACAGTCTTAGTCTATACTATTGATACTGTTTACCTTTGCTCTCCTCTTTTCTTCTGGTTTCTCACAGTAAAAAAATTTTTTTTTGTGCTTGCTAAGAACCATCACACCACAGTACACAAACCCCCATAAAAGCACTGGCTTTCACAGAAGTATCAAACGGTCTTCATTTGTTTCCCTAGACTCTAGAGTCCCCCGCTCCCTCTTTCGACAGCCCTCTGCCAACTGATTTCACACCACAAGAAAACATGAAATTGCAAAAGTGAAATGTTAGCTGTGCAGTATTACTCTCTGCTTCAAGGTAGGCCAAGGCTGTTTCTTCTAAATGCCAAAGCACTGGATTACAAACTGGGTTCTCCATCGCTTCTATTGTCCCTTCTCCAGTTTAGCCAAAATTTAGAACTGTCCCTCCCATTTTTCCCTCTGTGCCACATTCTGTTGCGTTTGTCGAATGACTTTCTCATTCATTTGTAAATTCTGCATTATTTAAAAGGTATCTCTTGGCATGGTTTAGGAATTATATTACACCAGAGATTTCCTACTGGGCAGCTGTATTGTACACGCAGGCTAGTCGCACACAGATAACTTGACACTCAGAATATTCCAGGAATAACAATATGGCCGTAATAATCAAAACTGTGATATCTGTGAGAGAGTTTTTCAAAATTGCTTTTTATATTGCTTTGTTTGATTAGAATCGACTTCACATTTCCTGTCATGGATATTGATATGTATTAATGCATACGCCAGAGTGAAAGAAAGAGAGATTTAAAAATCCAGAAATAGCACAGTGCCTCGCTTGATTACTATTAATGTAATCCACGAATAGTCTATCTTTCTTCCCTGGAGTTCAGTGCTTTTTCATTTTGTTCTTATAACAACCCTATGAGTTAAACTTAAATAAGATTCATTGGCTAAGTGGAGATGTGAGCCTGGATCTTCTTAGCCCCTTAAAATACCCAAGTACTTTAAAAGTCACAGATCATATTAAAGCACAGAGAATATGGAAGAACTTTCCATGATGAGTTATTGTAGTTTAAAACTAAATTTTTTTATCAGTCCCGGCAGTTACAATTCAGGCTTTTATTCAGTTCACACATACTATGAAGTCATGATTGGTTTAATCTTTTTTACACAGCATTCAGCCACAAACAATGGTTCAGGTACATTTCGTCAATATAATATATAGGTAAAGATAAAGGTTCCCCTTGCATATATGTGCTAGTTGCTCCTGACTCTAGGGCGTGGTACTCATCTCTGTTTAAAAGCTGAAGAGACAGCACTGTCTGAAGTTGTCTCCATGGTCATGTGGCCAGCATGACTAAATGCCAAAGGCGCATGGAACGCTGTTACCTTCCTACCAAAGGTGGTCTCTATTTCTCTACTTGCCTTTTTTACATGCTTTTGAACTGCTAGGTTGGCAGAAGCTGGGAGAAGTAACAGGAGCTCACCCCATTACGCGGCACTAGGGATTCAAACCACTGAACTGCTGACCTTTCGATCGACAAGCTCAGCGTCTTAGCCACTGAGCCACCACATCCCTATGCATATAATATATAGCAATCCTCACATTGTGACCTATCATTTAACAACCATTGCCAGTCACGTAAAACACTGATGGTTGTAGAACATTACGCTGAGCCGTCCCTTCACACAACCGCATTTCAGATGCTTGGCAACCTGTTCCCATTTACAACAAGTTACCAAGTGCCTATGATCATGTGATCGCCATTTGCAATTTTTTTTCTACCAGCTTTTCCAAAATGTCAATAGGGGAGCCAGTAAGAAAGTTGGCAAGTGAAGGGGAGATTGGATTTGCGTCTGTTCCCCCAGCATGGTGAGAGATTTCTCCTCTTGTCCATTCAGGAAGGGGAAATCATCCCATGAACTGGAGGAATGGACCTCAAATCTGGTGAAGCCAGCATTTTCCCTTCTCCTCAAAAAAGAGTCTTGAGAGGAAGATAAAATGCTAAGAAATGCCAGTTTTTTGAAAGGCTCAAATCATTGGGGTTAGATAGCATTTACACTAGTATTCCTGGAGGTCTGGGCCCTTTCTTTGGTGGTCCACTTAACAACTGTAACTGGGAGAGTTGATATTTTGTGGTCATTGAGTGAAGCGATCACACTAACAGCTGATTCATTCAGTAACCAAGATTCCAGACTCAGTTGTGGTTGTAATTAGAGGACTACCTTTAGCAAAGAAATCATATGGTAATATGGTTTCTTCTGGTTGATTGACCTGGGTCTATAACAGGGGTGGGTTCTACTTACCTTTACTACCAGTTTGGAACGGAAGCACACACACATGCTTGCTTTGCTCGTGCATGCGCATAAGCTTCTGCGCATGCGCAGATCGCCAATGATGACATCCGAGGCGGTGGGTGGGGCCTCCCACCAGTTTTACTACCGGTTCTTGCAAACCGGTCCAAACCGGGGCAACCCACCACTTGTCTATAAGCATATGAAGAAGCAACCATTTGGCTGGGAATTTGACTGGTTGGAATTATATAGATCCCCCTTTATAATGAGTTTAGGGCCAAATAATGAATGGTAGGTGACTCTTACTAGTCTTCTGGGAGCCCCAGGCCTGATGACAAAACCAGGTTTTGAAGGATTTCTGGAAAAGCAACATTGATGGAGCCAGCTTCACTTCTGGCTCCATCAATGTTGGAGAATGTTTCATAAGGTGGATATGACAGAGAAGGCTCCCTTCCTGGCCCACCACATGTCGTTTCCTAATAAAGGAGACCCATAGGATGCCTCAAGAGGCACAGTGGCTCAATAACTTAAAAGACACCAGAGAAAGTCTATACTTTGGCAGTTCAAGTCCTACCACCATGTGATGCAGTAAGCTTCCATTACTTGCCTCAGCTGCTGCCAACTTAGCAGTTTTTTTTAAAAAAAAAAAAAGATAAAGGAGTCCCTGTGGATTTTACTCTGCTAGTTGTTGCCAACTATAGGAGGACGTTTCAAGACGTCTTGCTATATTCAAGATGAGCTGCTCTATCTGAAGACATTTCTGCGGTCATGTGGTCAGCAGGATGTCATGGAGTGGTGTTACCTTCCCACAGAAGAGGTAGCTATTTGCATTTATATGCTTTCGAGTTGCTAGGTGGGCAGGACCTGGGATGACGGCAGGAGCTCACCCCATCAAGTGGTGCTCGGGTCTCGAACTTGGGCTGCTGGCTTTCTAGCCATCAAACCCAGGGTCTTAACCACTGAGCCACCATCCCACCCTACAAACCTAGCATTTTGAAAGCATGTAAATGCAAGTGGATGAATAGACACTGCATATAAGCATGTGGGAAGGTAACAGCATTCCATGTTTCACCATATAGCTCCAGCTTTGTGCTATAGCGTGATGTCATGCTAGCCACATGACCTGAGAAATATCTTTGGACAGTGCTGGCTCAATGACTTTTAGCAGAGGTCTTCAAACTTGGCAGCTTTAAATCTTGTGGACTTCAACTCCCAGAATTCTCCAGCCAGCATAGCTTGTGGAGAATTCTGGGAGTTGAAGTCCACAAGCCTTAAAGCTGCCAAGTTTGGGGACCTTAAAGAAATGGAGATGAGCATCTCCTCCTAAAGTCAGCTAGGATTATCAGAGTAAAACCCTCAATAAAACCCTTTACCTTTGCCTTAATAGCATACCTCTTCTACCAGATCTAATGGGACAGCTAGATGTAATCAGGGAGAGGATGTGCCTCGGATAGCCCAGCCTCAAGCCATGAAGGGTTTAAAGGTCTAAAGAGCATCAAAATGAAAATTGTCAGACTGTCTTTTTGGCTAAATACAGATGAATGTGGGAGATCAGGTTATACCTAAATTGTACGTAAGGCAAATATTAATAGCAATAGCACTTAGACTTATATAATACTTCACAATGCTTTACAGCTCTCTCTAAGCGATTTACAGAGTCAGTATATTGTCCCCAACAATCTGGGTCCAGCCAGTATGTTGATAAATTGCCTATATATCTCCTCCACAATATATGCCACATCTTTTTTCTTTCATTCTCTTCTGTCTCTGTGCTTAAAGCAGGCGTACTTAGAATGTTGAAACCCATGAAAGTGGTCACTCCTACATTTGATCTGGCCTCTGGACCTTGTTTCTTCATCCGCAATTTCAGCAATAGCTCATAACATATTTTTCTGGACTAGATCACACCGAGCAGAAATCTGGGAATAAGATGCAAATTGCATTAACGAAAACACCACTGGGTAAGAATGACTTAACACCAACATTATTTAAAAAGCAATTATTTTAATGGTTTTCGATAATCGCATTCAGACACAGTTGTGCTAACTGAAGATTTTTGCAACTTGAAAAACAATAACGTTGCAGAGTTACATCTTTTTAATTTGAAAAATGGATATAGCGAGATATTTCACTAAGATTAGCATATCAAATTTCTTCCATCTAAAGATTCTGGTGAAATAAAAAGTTGCAAGTGCAAATGAAATTTTCCTTGGGGCTACTCAATTTCAAACAAATATATCTACAAAGATGAGGGGGGGGGGGGTCAAACTATTTTCTAAAGCACCAAAAGGCAAGAAACAATGGATGGAAACTAACCAAGGAGAGAATAGCTCATAACATTAGTTCTAGCTCATAATAGTTAGAACTAAGGAAAAATTCCAGAATGGTGAGAGCAATGAACTAATGGAATACCTTGCCTTCAGAAATTGTGGGTGCTCCATCACTGGAGGCTTTTCAAAAGAGACTGAACAACCATTTATCTGAAATGATATAGAATCTCCTGCTCAAGCAGGGGGTTGAACTAGATCAGGGGTGGGTTCTACTTACCTTTACTACTGGTTTGCAACGGGATCATGCACAGATCGCTAATGATGACATCCGGGGCAGTTGGTGGGGTTTTACTCCCACCGGTTTTACTACCGGTTCTTGCGAACCGGTCCGAACCAGGGACAACCCACCACTGGACTAGATGAACTGTAAGGTGCCTTCCAACCCTATTATCATTATTCGATATCTATTCTATTATGTTATTGAAAAATTGTTACCCAAATTTATCATGGCATATAATCCTTTGTTTCACTGAAGTATTCTGCTAGTACAATTCATCCTTTTAGCAACTGCCTCATTTAGAGACCATTTGCTGGTACAACAGTGATGAAAAAGTAATTTTACAATCAAACCTTGCATTTTCAGCCTTTGCATATCTGTAAAGGAAGTTCATAAAAACAATTGCGATTTCACTTAGAGACCATTTCACTTAACGACTAAGTTGCCTATTCCAATTGTAATATCATTAATAGAGAATTAAAGGTAAAGGTTCCCTCGCACATATGTGCTAGTCATTCCTGTCTCTAGTGGGCGGTGCTCATCTCCGTTTCAAAACTGAAGAGCCAGCGCTGTCCGAAGACATCTCTGTGGTCATGTGGCCGGCATGACTAAACGGCAAAGGTGCACGGAACGCTCTTACCTTCCCACCAAAGATGGTCTCTGTTTTTCTACTTGCATTTTTTATGTGCTTTCAAACTGCTAGGTTGGCAGAAGCTGGGACAAGTAACGGGAGCTCACCCCATTAGGCGGCACTAGGGATTCGAACTGCTAAACTGCCGACCTTTCAATCGACAAGGTCAGCATCTTAGCCACTGAGCCAACATGTCCCACTTCTGTTAAGCTACTAGCTGTGTAAAAGAAATACTTCCAATTCCTCCATTTAATCAAGATGCTTGTAGGCACTTGGGTTTGATACTTATTCATAAATTGTCTGGCAGATTTTTTTCCCCCCCTTGCGGAATAAAACTTTTCAGAAATGATTGCTGAACTCACGCATTGGAGTGGAGGTGGGGAGGGAAGGAAGGAAGAGAGGGAGCGATTGAAACTGTTTCCCCATTGGAAACCAAGGACTTTGCTTTCCTTATTGCAAATGGATTCAATTATCTTAAACTTCAATTAATAAATAATACTTTTGGAAATTTTAGATTCCTGTTGTTTTGAAGGACAGATAAGGGAGCAAATAATACCATGTACTTTCTCCTGGCTTGTTTTGGATGCCTCTAGATGGCACCAGATGCTTAAGCTGATTCTTAAAATCCTTGGAGTACACTGCATCTTTGAAGACTTTGAGCCTAGTAAATTCTCATTCCAACTGACCAACTCTTTTTCTGCACCAAGCCTCTCTATAGCCAAATAAAGAAACACATGGATGACCTTGGGGAAAGTATTAAGGGCAGATTTGCAGAAAGAAAAATACAAAATCCTAAAAGAGAGAGAGTTGCCTGAGAAGGAAACTCAAAATTGCCCCATCTTGATTTTGTTTCGTATAAGATGCGACACAGAAAAAGCTTTCAGGATTCTGTTATTCTATAATCTATAGAATAAATATAGAATCAAAGGCAAACCTACCATGTCTATTTCTGAATGGTTCTATTGTGAAGAGCTGGCATCACTCAAGAGATTATTATTTTTCCAGATCTTGCTTATCTTCTTGCAATTTTCTTGTAATTTTATTTCACACTTTGTCCCCAAGAGTTTTCAGATTGTGAGTTATGTGGCTACAATATACTAATTGAAATTACTGTTTGGCTTTTTAACTGGCAGTTTCTAGCTACTAAGCTCCTTTCAAAATCTAAGCATGGGAAACTCTCCTCCTCTTCCTCCCCCTCCTCCTCCCTCCCCCTCCCCCTATCCCTTCTTTGTCCTCTAAATGTTTGTTCCTCATCCCGTATCACTATGTCAATGTAAAAAAACAATCCAGGTGATTTGTTGCCTCTCTGTGTGGTAGCAGCTTGTCTGTTTGAGTAATTTGGAGATTTGGTGGTCATTGGAGAAGTGCAGCTCCACCTGTGATGCTTCTTTGATTTCTTCTTGTCTTTGTGCTTAAATATGTTGCTTCTCCTTTGTGGCATTATTATTATGTTTCCTATTTACCTGTAAGAATATATTAGCTCCATTAGATAGAGCAGACCAAGAAATCAATTCCAGAGGTAGACTAAAATTACTTTTATTAAGATTGGCTAAAATTACTTTTACTGAGATAGGGTATAGTTACAGAATCTTGCTAGTCTCATTGTACTTCCTCCTCCTCCTCCTCCTTCCCCCTCCCCCCCCCCCTCCTCCTTCTCCCACTTTAGTGAATTGGAGAAGTATCTGTCTGAACTGCTTCTGAATATTATCTTGTTCTGGACTTTAAAAAAATGATACCACTCCTTATGCCTAGGTAATGGTTCCTGCATATAGTATCTCCATCAAAGTCATCTTCCTTACTCTTATGGAAAGTGTATTGCTTCCAAAAAATTGCTTTTGTTTCCGAGCTTAAACAAGTGATTAATGAGATGCCACAATGTTTTGAGTGACATACCAACATTCACCAACACTTGACAGCAACTATATATATTTTATATCGGTGTGGCTGGCCAATGAAGTCCAAAAAGACAGAAATAGTGCTATCCCAGTCTCCCATAAGTCTCAGAACAAACAACACAAAATGTCTGACAAGCCTGAAAGTGATGATTTGAGATATCATCCCACTATGGCCATTTAACAACTTGATTACATAGAAAAAACCCTGACTACAAAAATATCATACATTTGAGCCTATGAATTAAAAAGAATAAATATTTGACCTTTACAGGGAGGAGTCATAAAATATGGGTGTGGCTGGCCGATGAAGTCCAAAAAGACAGAAATAGTGCTATCCCAGTCTCCCATAAGTCTCAGAACAAACAACACAAAATGTCTGACAAGCCTGAAAGTGATGATTTGAGATATCATCCCACTATATGCGCACACACACACACACACACACATATACATATATGTGTGTATGTATGTATGTATGTATATAAAGGTAAATAGAAAGGTAAAAACTAATATAAAATAAGAAAAAAGAAATTAAAGAGAAAGCTAGAAGTGGAAGAGAGAGGGGAAAATATAAAAGAAAAAAAAAAGAAAAAAGGCACAAAGAAGTAACTTCCAAACTTCTTTACAGAAGATATAAATTATAAAAATTGATAAATTATAAATTTACTTCTCACTCTATGATTACAATCTTCTTCCTACAATCTATCCTGTGTAATCATCAAAACTATAAATCATAAGTTCATTTGTTCAAAATGCAAAGAGTCCATAAGAGATTTCTAGTCGCTAATAAATGTCTATTTGAAATGCTTTCTGAAGGCAAGAGACTTGCAGGTATGTATGAGTTCTGTCATAAAATTGATATTTTGACACTAGTAGACTAATGGAGTAAGAAGATAAAACTGTAACAATGCTTTGCTCACTCTGTAAAAACAGTTCAATTCCTCCGTTTTTGTATAGCTACAAAGAATATATGATCTTTGTTTTCCTGGGGAAATAAAGCTGGTATGGTAGCTATCATGGATTTGGTCATAGATTGTTACATTTTCCAATGTAATAGAAGACAAACTATAACCTTTCCTGTTTTTTTCTGCATAGAATCTATGGCCTGTATACTTTTCCATTTGTTCTGTGGTGTGTATCATTACAATAAATGTGAGAAAACTACACGGTGTGACTAGGGAAGTAAGAGATGCTAGGAAATGCCATCTATCCCAAGAAATATAAAATTATGCATTTGGTTTCTAAACTCAAAGGTAGACTGTGTTAACTAAGGAAAAGATATCTGGTGAACATTGTAAAAAAATCATGAGATATATTGATTCACACTAATACATCAATGTGAGAAGATAAAGAGATGTGGTGAATTGCATGGTATGACTCAATTAGGGTTTTTTAATGTGCCTATAATATGTTTGTTTTTACAACAAATTTGTTGAAATATGTAGTAACAGTAGCCCCTGCAGCTGAAAAGACTTATGCTAAATTCAGGCATGTTAAGTCAACAGTCATTTTAAATGACAGATATTTTGGGGGTAGAGTCAGGGACAGAGGCAGAAATATAAGGAAATTATTCCTTGGACTTTTCTATAACAAATAATCAGGACAGATCATCTTGTATAATATCTACCTGTAACTACTCAGAGGTCAGTAACAGTAAAATCAATGATTAAACTATTAATTTATTTCAGTTTTCAAGAACATCTTCCTGTTCCTTCAATAGGATTATTCTGATATCAAGCTTTCCTTTTTCATATCATGGCATTTGTAGGAGATGACCAAGCTGAGCCTGAGGGAGGGATCAAACACATCATCAGTCTCAAGTTCCTTCACATCAAAATCTAAATCCAGCCCACCTTGAATTCCATTGATGCTTATCTTCTGCCAATTTGCTTTGACTGTTAGTAGTTCAGATTCTTGTAGAGAGCTTTATCAAACAATAAACCTATATTCATTTGAACTGCCTGGACTCCCGATTTCCTGCACTTGCCAACATTTTGTGTAAACAGTATTCCAAATTCTGGACTAATCCATCAGCACCAGATTTTCATGGAACTGGATCACAGTTGGAATGTAGCATCATCTGTTCTGCTCCAAACAAATGAACTCTATATCAAACTACCCCACTCTACCTCATGATCTGGATTTTGGATAATCTGGGTTTTGGATAATCTGATGATGATTCATCTTTAATCTGATGCTGATGCAGCTTTAATTTTTACTAAATTTCATTCATTTTGTTTTTGGTTTTATTCTCTTCAGTTTTTGGTATCTTAATTTAATTTATTTTAACATTGTTAAATTCTATATTATAGCTCTTTCTGTGCTATGTTTTCCTTGGAGTGTTTCTATGGAACAATGAATACATTTTAAAAAATACATTTGTGTTATTGTTCTTGAGAAGATTACAATCCTATTTTTTCCAGTTTTCTCTTTTTTCTTTTTCTCTGTATGGGTGTAATCTCAAAATGAAGTCCAACCTAAAGCAGATCTTTTCAACAACCTATGCCACTAGATTACAGTATCTATCTTTGACTTATTTTTGGCAGCTTGATTGAAAGGCTCCTGACCGATGGTGTATGTAAGAGAGGGTAAATGGAGTCTGGTTTTATCAGCCATTCACTTTCTGTGTTAAGGAACTGATGCAGAAAACCACAGTGCCAATGGATAAACTGAATATGAACCGCTAAGGACAGGCCTTTATATAGCAGTATATTTTTTTTTAAAGGTAAGAGTTTGAGAATGAGGATTTTTAAAAAAAAAAAAACCTTCAGAGTTTCTGATACATGCATTCTGATTCGGCTAGCAAAAAAAAAAAAAAAGAAAAAAAGCTGGGATAAAAATAATAATGTCTTTTCACATGATATGTTGAAGCAATGGAAAAATGCTATAATTACATCTGCCTATCTAATTAGAAGAGGTGGGATATGGTAAGTATTGCCTTACATTTTTATTTTTTGGATTTATATTACTTCTTTCTGTAGGAGCTCAAGCCAGCTATTTAGACTCATGCCTCCCCACAACCATCCAATGATGAATTGAGTTGATAAAGAATGACTGGGGTGATATGATAGCAGTGTTCCAATATCTAAGCATTTGTCATGAAGAAGAGGATCAACCTATTCTCCAAAGCACCTGAAGGCAGGACAAGAAGCAATGGATGAAAACTAACCAAGGAGAGAAATAGCCTAGAACTAAGGAGGAATTTCCTGACAGTGAGATCAATTAATCAGTGGAATGACTTGTCTCCAGAAGTTGTGGGTGCTCCAATCTCTCCAAGAGATTGGACAAACATCTGTCTGAAGTAGTGTAGGGTTTCCTGCCTGAACAGGGGTTTGGACTAGAAGACCTCCAAGGTCCCTTCCAATTCTATTATTCTGTTTTTCTGACTTACTCAAACTTACCTAGTAAGCATCCATGGTTGAGGAAAGACTCCCATATTCAGGAATTTTGAAAGATGGTGGATTGTTCAAGCGAGGAGTAAAGGTAATCCTTGATTTATGACAATTCGTTCAGGCCCATTCAAAGTTTGTTTCTGATTCTCTGTAATCTTCAGTAAATTCTACTTATGTAAATATTAATTCCTCTTTCTGAGGAAATTTCTTGTCCTTTACATAAAGTTGAATAATACTAGTGAGTGTGGTAGATATGAGGATTTCCTCTTATTTTATCTTCACACTGATAGCAATAGCAATAGCAATAGGACTTAGACTTATATACCGCTTCATAGTTCTTTACTATGTTTACTACTTTACGCCTCTTTAAGTGGTTTAAAGAGTCAGCATATATTGCCCCCAACAATCTGGATCCTCATTTTACCCACCTCAGAAGGATGGAAGGCTGAGTCAACCTTGAGCCTGGTGAGATTCGATCTGCCAAACTGCTGGCAGCCGGTGATCAGCAGAAGTAGCCGGCAGTACTGCACTCTAACCGCTGCACCACTGCAGCTCTGATCATTCTGTGCAGTAGATTGGATTGAGAGATGAAATGAAAGTCCCACAGTAACTGCCATGATTACTTGGATCTCTGACCATAGAACTCCTGGTCAGAGTCCAACATCATCATCATCACACCACAATGAATATCAGACTTTCCAAACCAGGTATTTCTCCAATATATTTTTCATTGGTTGAGCCATTCCAGCTGTGAATTCCTAGACTTTCACTTCTAATACATTCTCTAAATGCAAAAAGCTATTCCATACATAAAGTATGTTCTTTCCAACATTTGTGCTATTAGTGGCTAATCTTGATATTCCGCCCAGCATGAGAATCAACATTTAATATGATCCACAGCAGAGTTTATTCTAGGTCAGTGATGGCTAACCTTTTTCAGACAGAGTGCCTAAAGCCCAAACCCCTAAAATACAATATGCGTGGGGGCCCTGTGAATGCACCCTACGCATGCATGCACAGGCCCTGCAGTGCCCCTCCTGCTGCGCATGCACACACCCCCCCACACACATGCCCTGCCTCCTGTGCATGCATGGCAGAGATCCAAAGACCAGCTGGCTGGTGAGAGGCACGTGCGAATGAGCGGCGGAGCTGAACTGGGGTGACGGTTTGCGTGCCATCAGAGAGGGCACTGCATGCTACCTCTGGCACACGTGCCATAGGTTCACCATCATGGCTCTAGGTCTTTGATCTTGAAAGGTGTCCACTGATAGTTAAATACTTAAAAATACATGTAAATACAGTATCTATTTTGTATTCCTTCAGGGTAAGGCTTTACCTCATTGGATAAACAATGCCTCTGAGGTTCATAAACTTCAGTCCATATGGAACGTTGTAAATTAATACATTCTAAGCCATATGAGATTTCATGGCAATGTCAACTTTTCTTGTCACAAGCAAAAGCTTTTGGTTTATAATTCTTCTTGAATTACATAGCTATAAACCCTTTTTGCCAATGATGAGAAGGGAGTTTCCAATTAAGAACTGTGCAGCTGCCTACTGAACAAACATACATTGCACAGGTTGAGTTCCATCAGTTAGAACTGATAGTTCTATCAGTTAGAAATGTAACAAAATCATAGGGCACAATGCCCAATTTTTCTATAAAACCAACTCAGTTTAATTGATCTTATAAATAAGACAAAAGATAGGCCACCCTTGCAATGCATGGGTGCTTTTTTCTTTTCCAGGCAAAAGCCCACACATGGCCTTTCAACATTGTTGTTAGAGATTGTCCCCAATCCTCTGGAATAATCCTTTCTCTGGAATTGTCAGCCTTATGACCAACGATGAAATGAGCTAATTCTACTTTGTTATATAGCTACATTAATAGAATCTGGCAATTCTGAAAGTTGTTTTCTTCTTGTCTCCTTTACAGTACAACAAACTGGGGAGGGTGTCTTCTGAGTCTCTTGGCCCAGCCATATTTCTCTTGTGCTCAACTGCTTTTTATCTGAAAGCTCCCTTGGTTGCATCTGTTTGTTTTGCCTCCCAAGTTACTCTTAGAAGACTAACTAAGATGATTAAAGGCCTGAAGACTAAAACATATGAATAATGGTTGCAGGAACTGGGTATGCCTAGTGCAGAGAAAAGAAGGACTAGGGGTAACATGATAGCAGTATTTCAGTATGTGAAGGGCTGCCACAAAGAAGAGGGGTCAACCTATTTTCCAAAGCATTGGGGGGCAAGACAAGAAACAATGGATGGAGATTAATCAAGGGGAGAAGCAACCTGGAAATAAGGAGAAACTTCCTAACAATGAAAATAATTAACCAGTGGAATAGCTTGCCTTCGAAAGTTGTGGGTGCTTCATCACTGCAGGTTTTTAAGAAGAGACCAGACAGTCGCTTGTCCAAAATGGCGCAGGGTCTCCTGCTTGAGCAAGGGGTTGGATTAGAAGACCTGCTTTCCAGCTCTATTCTGATTGACCAAATGTGTGTGTATTACACACACACACATATATGCATATGTGTGTGTGTAAACATACATGCATAAATAAAAATGAATAAGAGGGCAAATTTAGCATTATTGCGATAGAACACGGGTGTCAAACGCCCACAGGCTGGATGCTTCACATGCTGGCCACACCCACTCCCATTTTAGTGAAGGGGGGAAAAGTCATGATACATCACGTGATGATGTGAGTTTGACACCCCTGTGACAGAAGCTCTACCTCTTTTCTGCCTGCATGGTTATCTCCTATGATAACCTACCTGACAATGAAAGATCCAATAGATGGGCAACATCAGGCAACTACAGGCCAATTCCCTGCTTGCCTAAACAACTCCCAAATTGCTAAGTGGTGTGAAAGTACCTAATTGAAAACAAGCTCTTTTCACCTGAGCAGAAAGGAAATTATCCAAACAAGGAAGAAAAGATCAGCTCCTAATTCCAAATGATTTTAGAATGCCATCCCAAAACATCTGTAGCATCACCTGAACACCATTGGCATTGACAAAAATCACCATAGGTCAACTGCAAAAAGCAGCTTTACTCAGAACAGCTTACATCCTGTGACAATACCTTTAACACCATCAAACAACATCTGCCTACCCCAGATCCTTAGGAAGAACTCCATAGGTGGATAAAAATGTCAAACCCAATCTAAACATCTAGCTGATTCTGCAGCTACTCATAACAATAACAATATCTATCAATGTCAGATAGTTGCCATCAATGCAGGTGGGTCAATATTGAACATTATGGAGAACCCTGCTCTAAGCTATTCAGGGTACATGCCACCTTGGAAGCAGGAAGTTGCCCAGCCCAAGACTCTTTCATGGCTGATTTGACTCCTGGTAACTTCAAGGACTCATCCCTGCAATTTTCTAGGGTACAGTGTGGAAGCGGTTTGCCACTACTTTTCTCTGGAAAGTTTTTGAATTGCCAGTCTAGCCTATGGATGTGGTATAATCCCCATCCAAGTACATACCGGATCTGCTGTTGATTGGTTTCTGAGCCTAGATAAGTGCTGTCCTTTTCAAGGCTGCCTCTTTTATAATTGGTAAAGGAGGAGATGATTCTTCAAGCTGTACTGGACCCAAACTACTTTGGCTTCAAAAATAACAGCTATGTGAATGTTTTCAATAAATACATTACTGCTACGACTTCAGAAAGCAAGCAATTCACTCAGACACGTAACTGTATTTCCTCCAGAGGTCACTACTGTCTCTGAAGTGCAGCAGATCACTGGGGGGAAAAAAGAGTTGGAATCGGGAGAAAATTTAATATCATGTTGTCCCATCCTTATACGCAAATTGGAACACAATTGTATGCCCTTAAAAAAACAACAACATTTGTTCCTTTTTCAAACCCTTGCATGGTAATTTGCAGTTATTTCTTAAAAAAAAAAAAAAAAGTGGATCTAAGAAGGAAAATTATGTGGGAACCATCTACCAATTATTGTGCAATGCGAGGGCATTCACAACGTGTCAAACCTATGAGATTTCAGGTAGATATATCTGATCACTTTGAAGCCAAGTGAGATACTTTTTCAATAAAAACTTAAGAAACAGTGGAATGTGATGCCCAGGGTTTCTAAACCTTGGTCACTTGAAGATATGTCAACAGAAACTCTTTCCCTCTGGTCTCATTAGATGCTACAGGAAGCCTAAATATATTAGCAGAGGAAGAAAAGAAAAGAAAAAAAAAGAAAAGAAAAGAAAAGAAAAGAAAAGAAAAGAAAAGAAAAGAAAAGAAAAGAAAAGAAAAGAAAAGAAAGAGGGAGGGAGGGAGGGAGGGCTGAAGGAAGGAAGGAAGGAAGGAAGGAAGGAAGGAAGGAAGGAAGGATGGATGGATCTTAATTTGAAGGAAAACTAAGGAATTGCTTGACTGGAATATGACTCTGACTTCAGATTGAAAGCTACTTTAACATAATAGTAAGCTGAAATCCTATGGTTGTAAATTGTTTTAGTCATGAGTTCACTAGTTGAATCAAGCTTTACTTTGAGAGATTAAAATACAGAGATACATTGTAGCCAGGGGGATTTGTGAAGGGAGGGTCAAAGATTGTCAAGGTGGTATTCATAAGAATACCCAACAGAAGCAACACCCCTTTTAAAATATATTTTTAAAAAGGAGTCAGTCTTGGATTGCTTGATAATGGTCTCCATCTTGACTTTTTTTGATACTCCTGTTTATGCTACTTATAGGGGGCTCTGAAAAATGAATATGCTCAATTGATTCTCAGCTGAAATTCTGATTTATGAAACCTTTATCTTTACACTGAATGACTGGTCTTCTATTCCATGCTGATTTTAGATTATTTTTTTTCCTTTTTATGGTTAGAACAAATGAGTAGGACACTTTCTTAGTAATTGACCAAGTCTTCTCCAAACAATTAGATGTCCTTAAATAATTTTTTAAAACCTAGGTTTTAACAAAAGAATAGAAAAGAAAGGCAATTCTAGGAAAGTGCTGAATGTGGACCATAGAATAATAATGCTTTCATCTTAAACTTTCATTTGCGCAAAATATAATTAGGCTGGTGTTTGTTTCAAAGGAGAGGACTCATTTTCCAATTGAGTAAATAAAATATATTCTACAATTAGTTGCAACATTCCACAAAGAATCGTCTTTAATTAGATTTTGAACGGTATCCTAGAGTCAGTGTGCATGGAGTTGGGGATTAAACGAATCCCTCAGTTAATTTATTTGAATGTAATCAATGAATACAAGGATAGATATGATAAAAACCATGTCTGTCATGTAGCATTTGCAATTACTAGTATTCACCAAATTGTTGCTTTACTAATGGGCTCAAAGGATCTGTTACTTACTCTTTCAATTCTAAACTCATTATGTTTGAAAGTCCACTGCACAAAACATGACCACTGGAATGTCTAAATTATTATTAATGGCTGGCCAGAACGGAGATCCAGGATGACAGATATCTCTGTTCTTTAAAATTAGGATTTTTCTCTGCCTTATTCTCAGTTTTTTTTTTAAAAAAAGAATGCCATAAAGAACTGGAGGTGGGGGTTTGAGAGGGGGGATCATTTTGAAATTCTTGTTTTTAAACTGCATTTAGAACATCTGATCACAAAAATGCAACTTTCCATATTCTAGGTGGAAATGTGATTCAGAGTAAATGTAACACCATCTGCACTCCATTAAATCAAATATTCTCCATTAAATCAAATCTTTTCTTGCTACTAGGCAAGCTGGGGGAAAATGCATTTCCTTTAAACTGCTGCAACTAGAACTCTGTAAACATTCCGGCATGCCCCAAATCACATTTTCCCCCAGAACCCAGTTCATTGCTCAGTCCAAACACATCACATTGCCCAGTTATCTAACCATGATATGGTCTAGTAAGTGTATAGGAAGTCTCCGACTTATGACAGTGTGGACCAGAATTTTGGTTGCTCAGTGATGCAGTTATTAAGGAAGTCATCATGTGACTGAACCTGATCGTACAACCCTTTTATATCATGGCTGATAAGTAAATTGTGTGGTTAAGTGAATAACAAGCTGAACGAATCCAGCTTCCTCAGTTGTCTTTGCTTGTTGGAAGCCAGCTGAGAAGGTTGCAAATCATGATCCTACAAACGTAAGATGCTACAACTATTGTAAATGCAAATTGATTGGCAAGCAATTGTGTTCACATGATCATGGAGATGGTGCAATGGTCATAACTCCAAGAACGGGTTGTAAGTCATTTTTTCTGAAAACATTGTAAATTTAAACTATCATTAAATGAATGGCCATAAGTTGAAACTACCTGTAGTTTTGAATTGAAGAGAAGGTGGAAGGGGGCATGGAAAGCTTTATCATCTTTCTTTATTAATGTAGAATCTTTTATTAACATAGAATCATGCAGTAGGCTCTATTATCCTTCTCATCTTTCCTATTACCTACTCCGATTGGTATCTTATGACTATCACTTCATTGGTTACGATTTATGATTGTATCTTATAATTTATGACTTATCAATTTGTTGTATGTACACTGAGAGCTTATGCACCAGAGACAAATTCCTTGTGTGTTCAATCACACTTGGCCAATAAAGAATATTCTATTCTATTTATTTATTGTTTATTGGTTCGATTTATATGCTGCCCTTCTCCGGAGACTCAGGGCGTCTTACAATGCATTAAGCAATAGCCTTCATACTTTTGTATATACCTGCTTAGTAGGGCTTTCGTCCCCCCCCCCCACCCAGTGGTGTTCTTTTTTATACAAAGTCAGCTTACTGCCCACCCAATCCGGGTCCTCATTTTACCTACCTTGAAAGGATGGAAGGCTGAGTCAACCTTGAGCCTGGTGAGATTTGAACTTGCAGTAATTGCAGGCAGCTGGTGTTACTTAACAGTGCTTTAGTCTGCTGCGCCACCAAGGCTCTTACTTCTATTCTATTCTATTCTATTCTATTCTATTCTATTCTATTCTATTCTATTCATTTTGGTGTTACCTTCTGCTCCTGATGACTTCATGGGACATTTCCATGCAGTTTCCCCATTGCATTTCAGAAACAGTTTGCTTTTGTCTTCTTCCAGGATTTTTTCAACCTCCCAGTCTAATTTACAGCCCTGGATGTTTCTGGTGGTCTCCCATCCAAATACTCTCCTGGCCCAATGCTGCTTAGCTTTTTTTGATTGGCCAAGCCTGGCATGGGGCCACCACATTGTGTGGCCTTCTGACTTTATTGCCACTAATGAGAGATCACCAAGTATAATTTGGCTGAGTTGTAATCCAAGAATGCAATTTCTGGTGAAAGTAAGCTAGGACAATTTTGGAACATTGGCATGAATTTTGCAGCTGCTCCAATGTAATCTCATATGGTTTATGTCTGAAAATTCTTCCTCCCAAATTGAACTGAACATTTAGAGCACTGTGAAAAATGGAACCAATACTTCTTAATGCCTATCAGGGTCTGAGGTTTAGATGTTGGTGCCTTCCCATTTCTCCTAAAATGTTAGGGTTTCAAGTAACACTCAAAGCTCAAAGCAAAGCTCAAAGGAGATTTGACATGGAACTTTAAACTAAGGTTGATATAATTATGGTATATTGACCAAGCATATAAATACTAAACCAGGATAATCATCATTTAATTTAAGGTGTGAAGCAGACATCACTCTTATGCTATGAAGTGCTATCAGAGGAAAAGGTCATTTTGTTTTTTCAGTGTGTAATGACTTAATGTAAGGAAAATACAGTGTCATTATTTTGACATCTGCTTGCTCAGGGCAGAAGCAACAGGGTTGATTAGATATTTTTTTTTAATAATGGATTGAAAACCCAGAGACATCCTTATATTCTGTTACTGTAGGCTTATTACACAGTTCCATGATTGTATCCGATGCTTAAGTGCTTAGTACCAGCCAAATGGAGCATGATTTTCATTTGTGCCTGTATAAAACCTATAATTAATGTGTTTGTGTGTGTATTTATTTGTGCACTCTTGTATCCAAGAGGGCATTTTGTAATATTAAACATCCATCTTCTATTAATTAAATCTTGGCATGAATAAAATCTAGTCACTAGTCTGTATTCACATTAAAAACAGGTTGGGAATAAGATAAGAACATTACCGCAATAGCAGACATAATGGCAATAATTATTCTTATGCTCATCCTGAAAATATGTCCCTGTAATTAAAAAAGTGAAAGCCAGATTTGCTATTTTTTTTTTTACCTATGCTTATGTTCTTGTGATTAGTGATCTGGATGTAAAAACAATCTTACAATATAGACCTGCATATGCCTACTGCCTGATCAAATAGATATTACCCTGCCATTACTATAGCAATAGCAATAGCTATTTTATATACCACTTCATAGTGCTTTACAGACCTCTCTAAGTGATTTACAATGTCAACATATTGACCCCAACAATCTGGGTCCTCATATTACCGACCATGGAAGGATGGAAGGCTGAGTCAACCTTGAGCCGGTCAGGATCGAACTCCTGGCAGTGAGCAGTGAGTTAGCCTGCAACACAGCATTCTAACCACTGCCCTACCACTATGGCAGTATTTAAATTTTATTATTTTTTAATGTAATTCTTTACATCTATTTGTATCTTACTCTAATTTACAGTTCCTTTCTATCTGTCTTTTCCCTGATTTATGTAATTAGTAAGATGTATTTCAAGGGAATCTTTTCTTATTGTAAATTTCACTAACGTTGTTCTTTGCTACATAAATTTCCCCGATGTAGGATTTTTAATGTGGATTTTCCACCACATAAGCTTTCTCTCCCTCTTCCCTTTAAATATAGCTACTGCTATGGGCATGTAACTTTTGGAAATATGCATTCTTTCTTGAATGTGCTATTTGATGGGGCTAAAGAGACAGATTCAGCACAAGGATTCTTGCCAGGGTGAAGTTCATAGGCATTTGATTATGTACATCTCCCAAACAAATATGTTTCTGACTTTTTTTAATAGGAAGACTGTTAATGAGGTGTGGGATTTCACATTTAAAATCACTTTTCTACAAATTTTTTTATTTGTATCTCTGCAGTGGCAATCCATAGTCATATATATCCCCAACCAGCTTCTTACTTCTATATTGGTCTTTCTTCAATCTTTTCCTTCATATACAAACACAAAGAAAAGCCACGGGCATTTTATGTTTTTAATCAGATGAAGAAACAAATGAGAAGCAGCGGAGAGGATGGAGGAATCAGGGCATGAAATATAACATTGACAAGTTGAATTTCACTGAAACTTCATGTTCTTGTTGTGGTTTGGCTTTAGCTAGCTGATCATGCAATACAACCAATGATATTTGAGGATGTAAGAAGATAGAAAGCAACAATATAAGAAGATTCAGAGAATGGCTTTTTTCTAACAAATCATGAGCTATGGAGGGATGAAGGAAAAGAGAGAGAAAGAAGGAGGAGAGAGAGAAATAGAAAAAAGAAAAAGAAAGAGAAAGAAAGAAAGAGAAAGAAAGAAAGAAAGAAAGAAAGAAAGAGAAAGAGAAAGAAAAAGAAAGAAAGAAAGAAAGAAAGAAAGAAAGAAAGAAAGAAAGAAAGAAAGAAAGAAAGAAAGAAAGAAAGAAAGAAAAAAAAGGAAGGAAGGAAGGAAGGAAGGAAGGAAGGAAGGAAGGAAGGAAGGAAGGAAGGAAGGAAGGAAGAAAAAAGAAGGAAGGAAGGAAGAAGGAGAGGAAGAAACAATGAAACAATGATTGGAATTAGATGATAATTAGATCATCCTGGTTCAGAGACTCCTTCCTATTTGAAATGAAGTAACACTCAAAAAATCCATGAAGAGTGTGGCAAATGCAAAAGATACTTTTCTAATTAAATATGTTTAATTTTATATGCATATACAAACACATGTAAATAGGTATGGTTGAAATGCAGTACACTCTTTTATCAAGCCTCATGCCAAGTCCCTGCTGAAAGCTACAACAGCCCAAATTTGTTATAGCGTAGTTGTATTGGTTTCCTGAGCATCAGACATGGCATTCTGTAGGAGGAGAACCATGTTGTACTGTGCACAACATAGAATATTAGATGTGGCAGAAATAAATAGAATATGATACACTTTTCAGCTCTATTTCTCTAGCAACCTCTCATGGTTCATAATGAATTATATTCTCATTTGAGACATTCTCTCTCTCTCTCTCTCTTTCTCGAACTCCCTCCTTCTCTCTCTCCCTGTACATGTTGTCATTATAACACTATCTTTATGCTGTAAGATACAGAAACACCCAACTTTCTCTCTTTCATTCCATGCTTCTTTACTAGGAGAAATAAAATTGTGCAGGTGATTAAGATAGGAACTGGACTGTGAGTGATAGTGTCCGAATACAATGAACTGTTCTCCCATTAGTAACTATTGAATGCTTTCAGGAGAACAATAGTTCTTTTCCCACCCCTTTTGTTATATAACAAACTGCTGTTTCATTCCTAGCCTTTGTATTACGAGAGCTTTGGAACTAATTGGATTGCTATTATTCCAAAGAAATAGGTAGGACGAAAGGTTGAGAACTTCTCCTGTGTTTCCCCCAAAATAAGCACCGGATTTTATTTTAGGGGGATGTCTTACCTGTTTACATTAGGACCACTGCAGCCAGGCATCCCACACCCTGACACCTGTGCGGTGGCATCAGCTCAATATGCTATGTGGCCTGCTGCGAGCAGCGTCACTGACACTATGCGCCACATGGCGTCCAGCCACAAGCAGCGGCAGAAGTCAGTCAGTGCCTCGACAGGTGTTGGGGCACGTGAGGCCTGGTTGCGGCGGTTCTAAGGTTAGCAGGTGTGGGGCACATGGGACAGCTCCACCCCACCACCACCTGTTGTGGCTACGATCACCGAGCCTGTGTTATCAGCAGGAGAGGACTCCAAGAGTGAAGGAGAGGAGTTGGCAAGGCCTCCCTCTCCAGGACCCTCCTCTCTGGCAATGCCTCTGGTGTCCTCCAAAGGCCAAGAGATAGGCCCGGGGCCAAGCACTTCCACGCAGCCGCAGGTGGACAGTAATGATGATGATGATGATGAGTCTTGGCTGGACCCTTGACAGCGTCGCAGAGATAAGCGCGCGCAGCAGAGGAAGAGGTGTGCCAGGGATTAGGCTGAGTCACTCGACCACACCCCACAGGGTATAAAAGGGGGTGTGGTGGCCGTTCAAGCTCTGTGATGAGCAAAAACTGATATTGAACAAACCTCTCTGCATTGCTGAACTTTTTGAATATTCTTTTATCTGTTGTGTGTTGGCTTTGAAAAACACTCCCTTCATAAGTAAAAGACTCTTGGCAGCCAGCCACTGGGTTGCTGCCAATTCTGCTCTTAGAAAAACCTTTGTTGACTGGTTTATTTCACTATTGACTGTCTGTGGGGGTGCGTGTGTGAGACGGGGACAGAACACCACCACCCTAGCTTGATTTTTACACATGCGCCTCGCCCCGCCTCGTACAGCCAGACAGTGGGATGGAGTGGGCGACTTATTTTGGGGTAGGTCTTATATTAGACGCACACATAAAAATCAAGCTAGGGCTTATTTTCAGGATAGGTCTTATTTTTGGGAAGCACGGTATACATAGATGCAGAGAGCTCAACCAAGTAGTAAAAGAGAGGCCAGGGATCCTGAAAAAATGGCTACACAGAGCACGGCTCTAGACATAGAAGCTCAACTTCTGAAGTAGACCAAACTTATGCATGTTATGTATATCTGAAAGTGCACACTGAAACAGCCCAATGAAATTTCAATCACTCAATCAGAATAGAGTTGGAAGGGTCTTTGGAAGTCTTCTAATCCAGCCCTGTACTCAAGCAGTAAACCCTATACCATTGAGACAAGTGGCTGTCCATTCTCTTAGAAACTTCCAGTGATGAAGCACCCACAGCTTCTGAAGGCCAGCTTTTCCACTGGTTAATTGTTCTCACTGTTAGGAAGTTTCTCCTTAATTCCAAGTTGCTTCTCTCATTGCTTAGTTTCATCCCACAGGGAACGCGTTGAAATTTTTTTTAAGGTTAGGCAAATGCATTTTTTCATTTACCAAACTGCAGCTTCCAGCACCATGAATGGAATTTAGCTATCTGAGAACTTCTGTGATTGTTTTGTCCCACATCATACCTCTTTGGCTGTACAGCTTGGGAATTCTGGGAGTCCAATACATTGGGGGTGCATTAGGTGTGAAAGATGGTATGAAAGATTAAGAGCCCATGTTCCTCCACCTCACATGAGAACTTGTTTGTTTAGAGTGAGGCTACCTTCTTCAGTGAGAAAAATATAGGCCATGATAACAACCATTTGAACTCTTCATAATTCTCTGCAATCTGAAGAATTTTGATGGCAAAAACATAGTGTTCTGGAGCAGATAGATCAGCTGGCTGCACTGATGTGTTTTTTTAAAACCATTTTGGGGAATTGATTTGAGCTAAGTAGCTCCTGTTTTTCAAAATGACTGACATTGGATTCACCCATAAAACCTGTTTTCAAGACAATCTCTTCCATACAATATCAACACAATGAATAGTTGGGGGAGAAAGGAATGTAGGAAATTGGCCCTTGAAGTTTATTACAACTGAAAATACCATATTTTTGGAGTATAAGACTCACCTTCCCCCACCTAAAAGGGGGTGAAAATTTAGGTGCATCTTATACACCCAATGTAGCCCTGCCCACCCACTGGCCCCCACCCTTTGGCCTGTGCCTCGCAGCAGTTACCTCCTTGCAAGCAAACAGCAAGAAAAAACAGCTCCTTTCAGCTTCAGCACAGACTAATTAGCACAAGTTGACTAGATCGGCCTCCTGATTCTCAGCTGATTTGCTCTCAGCTGTTTTGTGCAGGGTCTGCTGCTGGCTGCAAAGAGGTAAATTGCTGGAGCAGATTTTTTTTTTCCTTGTGCTAATCAAGCTATGCTGAAAACAAAACTGAAAGTAAAGCAGGCTGTTTGCTGTTTGCTGCAAGGAGGCAAAATTAGGCAGAGGCAGAGGGAGATTTCCTATTTCTTCTTTTTCCTCACCAAAAAAGGTAGGTGCAAATAATGGGAAATTTAGGGCAAAAGAGGAGAGTTCAAGATTTTAAAGACGAAAGAAAAAAAGGAGAAAGAAAAAGGCAAAAATAAAAATGGGAAAGGAGAAAAAGAAATGAAAGAGAAAAACGTTATACATATTTAGAATTAAAATATGAATAGTAGTAAGAAATAAATGGAAAATCATGATTGCAAAAATGAAATGAATAATAATTGGAATATTTGTCTTTGTATTTTTGAAATCTAGACAATGATAAGTTTTTCTTTTTTAATTTTTTTTTAGAAATATGAATAAGTATAAACTGTAACAATTGAAATATCTTTAATGGTATATGGTGGTGAAAGTAAAAAGGATTAAATTGTAGCTTGGGTAACAGAACATTTTTAAATTTAATTAGGGAAATTGTAAAGATTGAAATATTTTTAATTATATATTGTGATGAAAGTAGAAATGATTAAGTTGTGATTTGGAGGATTATATGGGCAAAACTATTTGGGTTATTGGGAAAGTTTAAGATGTGAAAATGAGTAACATAAGAGGGGGAAATTATTTGGTTTATTATTGGTAAATATAATTAATTTATTTGTAAGAAATTGGATTGCATGGAAATAATTAGAATATACATGTTCATATTGATTAATATACAAAAAAGATAGTTATATAACTAATTGATTTATATTAAAATGTTGAATTTGTGTTAAACAACTGTAATATTACATAATTAACCAATGTGAGAATGGATATAAAAATAGATGACAATGGGAAGGGGTATAATATAGAATAGAAGGGAAAAATTGAATTTGATTAAGATTAGAGATGAGGATGAAGGATAATATTGGTTTTTTAAAAAAAATATATGAGGAATTAATATGGCAAAAAGGAAATATAGAAATTGTAAATTTAAAAATACTCTGTTCAAAGAAAATATATTGTATGTTTGTATGTGTGTTTGTCTAAAAAATAAAAAAACCTTTTTTTAAAAAAAACCCAAAAAAGATAGATGCGTCTTATACTCCGGTGCATCTTATACTCCGAAAAATACGGTAGTTATGAAAAAAATTACTTATTTTTCACACTTATGATCACTGTAGCATCCCCCTGGTCAGGTGATTTTCATTCGGACACTTGGCAATCAACTCATATTTATGACGGTTGCAGTGTCCCAGGGACATGTGATCCCCTTCTGTGACCTTCTGTCAACCAAAGTCAATGGGGAAGCCAGATTCACTTAACAACCTGTTACTAATTTAACAATTGCAGGGATTCACCTAAGAAATGTGGCAAGAAAAGTTGTGAAATGGAACAAAACTCACTTAACAAATTTCTCACTTAGCAACAAAAATTCTGGCCTCAATTGTGGTTTTAAGTTGAGGACTAAGTGTATTTTTAAAAGACACCCATTTGGAGTCCTTTCTCAAAAAATAAGTCATTTTTATGAATTAGAACTACTAATTCTAATGGCCTTTCCTTCTATAAAATTGAAGAAGACTCTTGATAGTAAGTTTCTTGCTGGAAACAACTTGTAATTATCATCAGAGCATTTTTGGAAAAGTCTTATCGTATCTTGTTTTCTGGGCTGGTTGCCAACCTTTGCCTGACTTTGGTTTATTCTTGCTACTTAATAAATTTGATAAGGACCGTTGGTATGTGTCAATATCCTCGGGGATCCGGAGCTGGGGCAGAACAGTAAGAATGAAAGCAAAGAAAAGGGAAGCAAATGACATTTTTTTACCTTTCATCAGAGCCAAACTTCCTTTGCTGCAGATGCTGGGACTTCCAGTTTCTTCATATTTACTCAATGAGATGCATGATAATTTGAAATAAATTACAGAAATAAATTACAGTCCATGAAATAGTGAAATAAGTGACAGGACTGAGAATATATAAAGGCTTAGTCTCTCTGGTGCCTGAGGATAAGAAGAGACAATAGCACTTATATACCACTTATAGTCCTCTCTAAGCAGTTTACAGAGTCAGCGTATTGCCTCCAAAAATCTGGGGCCTCATTTTACTGACCTCAGAATGATGGAAGGCTGAGTGAACCCGGAGATGGTCAGGATTGAACTGCTGGCAGTGGGCAGCTGGCGGCTTGCAATGCTGCATTCTAACCACTGCACCACCATGGTTCCTCAAACTGAATACAAACTGAAGCACGCCAAGGAGGCGGTATGTATTCCAAGAAAGTGAATAAAACTGATTTGACTTTGATCCAAAGCAAGGATCAATGTTAGTGCAACACGTGCAGTAAGAAACAAATGTAACCAGATGCAACATCATGATACCATTGTTGGAGTTGAGGTCAGAATTTCCTTCTAACTCAAGTTTATGGAGCAGCCAGGAAATTAGGATCGGAGTTAGGATGGTATATTGTCAAAGTATGGTAATTTCTTTTTGCAGGAATTACTTAAATTTGGCTTCAATTCAACTTTGGGATATGCCAAAAGGTACTTAATTGTCTTTTTTTATCCAGGAGCTGCTCACCAGAGTCTTCAATAAGAGTTTAGATTAAATTTAGGACATTCTATGTACAGAATATGCTCTTCACTTCCAAGCTTCCCCAAGCTACAAGCTTCCAAGCATCTGCACTTGGCTTCTTTGAAACAGGTGTGTGAATCAACACACACACACACACACACACACACACACACACACACACACACACACACACAGAGTGGGGTGTTGGACTACAATGTATCAGATAATCTCACAAAGCTGCTTTTATAGTCTGATCTTTTTGGCTCCCTAGAGATTCATCATAGATTTATGATCCTATTCTAAATACTTGAGAAAATTCAGAGCTGTGAATGTTAACATAATTGAATTAAGTTGTGTGTTTCTCATTAATAAGTGGCAGAACTGCATTTTAATTCATATTATTTAATTTAATTTTCATTTGTATTATTTCAGGTTTTAAATGACCTCATTGGAGCTGCCTACTTTATGTTTTTATTTCACATTTTATTATATATCTATATCTATCTATCTATATCTATATCTATCTGTCTGTCTGTCTGTCTGTCTGTCTGTCTGTCTGTCTACCTATCATTCAAATTGTATTTTGTAGTGTGTTTATTGTAAAGCACCCAGGAAAGTTTGATGACTGGGTGGTTTGAAAATTTTAATAACTGCATTTCTGAAAATATTTGAGGATATTAAAGAATTTTCCAGATGGGCTTTCAGGGAGGAATGGATTCTTTTTGTTACTTGGACATTATTTATTATTATTAAATGTTAATTCATTACTGCTTTTTTTAATATATTGTATGATTTTTTATTGTCCAGGAGATGTAAGTCTTGAAGATTTGGCAGCATACACGTTTAACAAATAATTAGTAGAAATATACTGAACTCAGAACGTGACCTAAAGATCTCACTTTATCTTCAGCTTGCTGCATTTTAAATATGTAGACGTTAAGAATATAGGACTAAGTCAGAAAGTGCTAAATCTTACATGAAGCATTTTCTGACTTGACACCAACTAACATGCCTGGACATCTTTCTTCTGCCTCCGTTGTATTCCCTTTCCCCAGCCTGTAAAAAAGACACCTTTAAATATCAGTGAAAAAGTAGTATATTAACCCCTTATCCTAACACTGTCCAAGGGCCATTCCAAGAAGTGTAAAAGCTCTTAATCTATGTCATCCATTGGCTTGGAGTAGAGTGAAATGATTGGCGATGAATGGGACAGACAGGATGGAGAGCCCCGATGAGGACTGCAAATTTTATCCTTGTATATTTTTCTGCTGAGTTGAGGGTTAATGGGGAACACTTCAGCTCAGCAGCATGAAGGCAGTTGCCTCCCTAGAATTTGGAGTTGGAGTGGATGAGATTCTAAAAACGAGACAATGGAGAAGTTTAAGAACAGCAAGCTGCAATCAGCATAGTGGAAACAAATGCAGAAAGTATGGAAGGGTATGGAGAGATGTGATAAATGACATTGTATTTCCTTTACTTATTCTTCTCCCATATTCTAATTTCTTCACTTTTTATTTTTCCCTTGAAGGAAATAGCACAATATGAGTGTATATTTATGTATTTAGCAGCAGCAGTGAAATCCAGCTGGATCTATCCGGCTCGTGCGAACCGGTAACGCCGGCGGTGGGAGTCTCCACCCACCTGCCGGAACTTCATTATGTCCCGTTTTTTACCCTCTGTGCATGTGCAGAAGAGGTACGCGCGCTCCCGTACGCTCCCGTTCCCAAACCAGTAGCGAAGGTAAGTGGATTTCACTACTGAAGGAGGAGTGGGAAGAATTTTGGACCCAAGGATGTATTCAGCAGTCCAGGTAGCATACCAGGGTCTACTCCTTCCAAAAAGGTAGAACTATGATAAGAAAGTGGCTGGGGTGGCAGGGAAATTTAATTTACCCTGAAATGGAACTAATGGTATTAAAATGAAAACATAGGAATTTAGTTGTAGATAATTTTAATACGTTCTATTTATTAACAACTTACCTAAGGATTATGTGGAAGATAGCAATTTGGTGTCCACATTTGGTGAGGGTGCGTGTGTAAAACCACCCAAAATTTGGTGTCCACATCCCCTCCTCAGTACCACTGCTGCCGGTCCAGGGAGCTGGAAAAATTGGGAACAACTGTTTTAGAGCTCGTTCAAGGTCTTTTGAGGAATTCTACTAGTGCAAGAACCTGAAAGTCTGATAGTCATGAGTATCAGAGCTGTTCATAATTAACAGAGATAAGTAACATAACTGGGAGAACCACTTTGAAAAAGAAAATTGAAATATCATCATTGTTCAATGTTTTTGTACGGTTATTTTTTAATGTTGAAGGGCTAAGTAATCATTTCACGCGCAAGGTGAACTTTTCAAAAACATCCTGCAAATGAACAGCTTACGCTGGTTTTAGTGCTGTAATATGTGCATAAAAACAATTATAACCTTTTCTTTTTATTCATCATTCATTATCAGTTCAGCACAAGGCTAACATTTGTCCAATATTTACTAGAAAGGACAATGGATGGCCATTTTGTTTTTCTTTCAACCTTCCTGAATACAATTCAGAATTGTAATATCTCCCTCACAATTGTTCCTCAGACATTTAGCTCAAAACCCAGCTTTTCTTTTCTTCCTAAGACAAATTAAAATATTGCAGGAAGGATCTGGCGATACCATTTTTCCCTCTGAGGTGGTCCAAGTAAGATACGGCTAAGTTTGTAAGTTACCTACGTTCAACAATCAATGTAAATATTAAAGTTTTGGATCTTGTATGAATATTATTGTGAGCAGAAAACAAAGGAATAGAATGCTTTACATCTGCCTTTAGCCCTTGAAGAAAAGATATAACAAACAAGTTTATTTTATTTATTTATTTATTTATTGAATTTGTATACCGCCCTACTCCCGAAGGACTCAGGACGGTGAACAGCCATAGAATAAAACATATAAATACAAAATTTAAAATAAAGTAAAACAAATTAAATAATTTGGCTGAAAATTTAAAACCCCAATAATTTAAAACCAAGTTAATAATTCCAAATTACCCAAGCTCATGAATATTTGTTTCTTACAAGTGAATTGTTTATAATATAGCTAATACACTGCAGTTGCAATGAAATATGATAGTCCTTTATCAAAACAGTTGTAAAAAAACTTTATATACTTATATATGTATGGGGAGTTGTCATGTATGTATGATGTTGTTATTGTTTTACTGTTTTATCTATTTCTTGTTTTTCTATTTATTTTGTTGTTCTGTTTAATTGATTAAGATTTTTTTTTAAAGAAGGAGGATTCCAACAGAGTTTAGGAAAAGGAGAAAAGGTTTTTGCAATTTCTCAGGTCTTTAAATTGCAGGTATACCTTTCAGACGAATAATTGCAAAACCCTGTACAAGCCCTGCATCGAGAGAAACAATGAATTGGAGGCTCCTGACATTCAGACATATAGTGAATATATAGATTAATAGCACAATATATAGTACAATATAGATTTGATTACAGTAATGAAATTACTGTAATAAAAAATGTGGTAAAATGTGGGGTTTGGTATCATAGACACTTGGGCCTCTAGTGACAGTGAGAGTTCTATTGTTCTATTAAAATAATTGAGAGACTACTACAAAGCCTATATGAAAAAATCTTAACATGGAAAAATTAGGAAGGAAGGAAGGAAGGAAGGAAGGAAGGAAGGAAGGAAGGAAGGAAGGAAGGAAGGAAGGAAGTGTCAGGGTAGCAATTAGTCCCATTCCACTTTGGGGTAATTGCACCTGATTAGAGAATGGATCGTGGCTCTTCCTTGAAGTATACTTTAAGAAAATAAACCCGAGATATATTCTAATAAACACATTTTATTATAAAGAAAGTAAAAACAGTCTTACTAGCTAATGATTACATATTGGCAGCGTTTCTGCCTTGCCTCTTGGCAGGCGAACAAAGAAAGGTAGAAGAAAATGAAAGAATGTGGACATGTGCAGTGGCTTCTGAGATAAGAGTCAAATCAGTCTACCGTAAGTCTCAGAATGGAAGCCCAGCTGACAAATACAAAAACGCAGTGACAGGAAGGAAGGAAGGAAGGAAGGAAGGAAGGAAGGAAGGAAGGAAGGAAGGAAGGAAGGAAGGAAGGAAGGAAGGAAGGCTGAATAAATATTTCAGTGGAAGAATTCTGTCATTTTAATTATAGGATAATATTGTTTAATATAATACATTAATTAGTCTATAAAACTGCTGGATAAGATTTTTCTTAAATATTCTTCAGGATAGTTATGTTCATTTGCCCTTATAACGACTGTCTAGACTAGCTTTTTAAATAAATGCGGTTTTGTTTTTTAACAAGATCCATCTTGTAATAAGACTTCAGTTTTGTTTTGTTTTGCTGTGAAGCAGATACGACTAAAATGTAAACACCAAAGCAGAGCATCAGACCGTCCTCAGAGGGAGAAATTAGAAACATGGCAACTGATTTGGAATTAAAAATGGCATCACTGCTTGATTAAATTAGAGAGCTGTGCATAAAGTTCATGCTCCTGGAAATCTAATGAGTTACACATACAACAATGAGAACATTTGCCCTGCAGTACCGGTAGTCCTTGACTTACGACCACAACTGAGCCCAAAGTTTCTGTTGTTAAGTGAGATATTTGTTAAGTGAATTTTGCCCCATTTTACAACTTTTCTTGCCACAGTTGTTAAGTGAAGCACTGCAGTTGATAGGCTAGTAAACTGGTTGTTAAGTGAATCTGGCTTCCCTTTTGACTTTGCTTGTCAGAAGGTCGGAAAAGGTGATCACATGACTCTGGGACACAGCAACGGTCATAAATACAAACCAGCTGCCAAGCATCTGAATTTTGATGACATGATCTTGGGGACACTGCAAAGGTCGTAACTGTGAAAAACGGTCATAAGTCACATAACTCAGTGTCGTTGTAACTTCAAATAGTCACTAAGCAAACTGTTGTAAGTCGAGGACTGCCTGTATTCCACAAAAAATACAGCTTACCTAAAACTTCTGCATTAAACATAAAAAAAATATCACAAATAAAAAAAAGTTGAGCCTAGAACCACATATAGGAAAAGACCTTTTTTTTTCTCTTAGCGTGATCATGGAATATTTAGCCTCTGCCAGTATTGGTGAGATGGGCCAACCTTGTGGACTGAGACGGTTCCTCAAGCAGCCTGAACCCACACCATGAAGGGCTTTAAACAAGGGCAGGATTCTACCAGTTCAGGTGAACCGGTAGCGCTGACGATCAGCTGGGAGTAAACCGGTTTGCTCTGATGATCAGGTGGACCCGCCCGCCCATTCCTGCATTTTACTGACCTATATCTTCTCAGCTGATTCGCGTGGCTGAGCGGATTGCCGCGCTTCAGCTGTCTTACTCCCCAGCAGTAATGTGGAAGGTAAGTTTTCGTAAAACTGTGCACGCAAATGCAGGCGAAGTGCACAATCACCGAACCGGTTGTTAAACTGGCAGAATCCCAACACTGGCTTTAAAGTGATTACCAACATCTTGAATTGCACGTGGAAGCAGACTAGCTGCCAATGCAGCCTGTGGAGGCCTGGTGTCACATGGGTTATTCTTCTGGGCCCCAAGAACCGACTGCACCAGTTGTAGCTTCTGAATGCTCTCCAAGGGTAGCCCCATGTAGAGTGGGTTACAATAGTTCACGTCGAAGATTTTTATTTAACCATTAACATTCCCTTTGGAAGTGCATCTCAGACCCTATTTCCCAGAAGAATGCATCGCTTTGCTTAAAAAAAAAAAATTATATTAGCCATTCTAACAAAACACAATGAAACAAAACGAGCTAAAAAAGCTTTCCCTTTTGTCCATTTGTAGGAATAAAATTAAGTTACAGAGAAATGGTTCTGAAGGTCTAGAAAAGAATTTCTGAAGGCATTTGACTCTACATTTGGGAAAGTATAGAGAATAGGTTACATCTCATAAATCATTTGTGCCAGCACGTACAACCAAAATTCTTGAATAAGCTTGAACTACTAAGATAGGTAATGAAAGTCAACCTTGGTATGTCAGTTCCTATTGTTTTTATTGGAAATAAAATGAAAGTGATTTGTCATTGCCACCTTGGGGGAATTTCTTTTCCCCAGTTCAGCCTTTTCTTATCTTCCCAGTTTAACAGCCTTGTTAACATCTCTTGAGGCTTTTTTTTTTTTTTTAATAATTGGCCCAATGGGGATCTTTAAAAACTGATGTATCTTAGAAAAAGTCTATTCTTGGCTACCCAGAATCAATATCATGCTTCTAAATTTCAACACTTCTTGAAATAGCAGCCAGGTGTTCCCAGTCTTATAAAACTTAATATACAGATAGTCCTTGACTTACTACATTTTGTTTAGTGACCGTTCGAAGTGACAATGGCACTGAAAAAATTGACTTATGACTGTTTTTCAGATTTAACAACTGTTTGTTTGTTTGTTTGTTTGTTTGTTTGTTCGATTTATATGCCGCCCTTCTCCAGAGACTCAGGGTGGCTTACAATGCGTTAAGCAATAGCCTTCATACTTTTGTATATACCTGCTTAGTAGGGCTTTCGGGCCCCCCCTAAGCGGTCTTCTTTTTTTTACACAAAGTCAGCTTATTGCCCCCACAATCCGGGTCCTCATTTTTCCTACCTTGAAAGGATGGAAGGCTGAGTCAACCTTGAGCCTGGTGAGATTCGAACTTGGAGTAATTGCAGGCAGCTGGTGCTAGTTAACAGCACTTTAGTCTGCTGCGCCACCAAGGCTCTTTACTATGAATAGAATAGAATAGAATAGAATAGAATAGAATAGAATAGAATAGAATAGAATAGAATAGAATAGGTTGGAAGGTACCTTGGAGGTCTCCTAGTCCAACCCCCTGCTCACTGCTAACTCCCTGCTAACTGTTGTAGCATCCCTGTGTTCGTGTGTTCAAAATGTGGATGCTTGGCAACTGGCTCATATTTATTTATTATTTTATTTTATTTTATTTTATTTTATTTTATTTTATTTTATTATTTTATTTTATTTTATTTTATTTTATTTTATTTTATTTTATTTTATTTTATTTTATTTATTTTATTTTATTTTATTTTATTTTATTTTATTTTATTTTATTTTATTTTATTTTATTTTATTTTATTTTATTTTATTTTATTTTATTTTATTTTATTTCTATACCGCCCTTCTCCCGAAGGACTCAGGGCGATGTACAGCCTAATTAAAAACACAGAGACAGACAAAATTTAAAAATAATTAAAATATTTATGACGGTTTCAGTGTCAAAGTCATGTGATCACCTATTGTGACCTTATGATTGTTGTGGTCCACCAGCAGCCTGTAGAGCTGGCAGTGGAGTCGGACAGCGATGAGGCTGAGGAAGAACATGGGCCAGTCCTGGAGGCTGGGGAAGGTCCAGATGAGGGCTCTGCGTCAGAGGCAGAGATGGGGCCAGGGCCATCAGGGGAGTGATGTGTGGACTTCGGAGCCTCCAGAGGCTGACAGTAGAGAGGTAGAGGAACAGGAGGAGCCTGTTCCTAGTGCACGTATGCGAAGAGCTTCCAGAAGGCAGGAGCAGATAAAGCAGAGAGGACGACTCGGGAGTAGGGCCAAGAGGTGATTGGTCCCTCCCATAAGGCTTAAAAGATCAGCAACGGCTCTTGGCCTCTTTGCCAGAAAACAACGTTGAGAGATTTGCTTCTTGTTTCACTGTATTCATTTCTTATCGGCATCTTCTGCTTCTGAACTTTTGCCAAGAAAAGCCTTTGGCAGTTTGCCTAATTATATCAAGGTCGGTGAAAAACTGAGGAATGGTGTTTTGAACAATTTGCTTTAATTTAGTATGGACTACGCTGAGAATGAGTTAATTCTCAGCTATTCTAATAAAGTCTGTTTGTTTTCGAACTGTTTACATTTAATACTAACTACTTGGGCCTGGGTCACAACAATGACCAGCAAAGTCAATGAGCAGGCCAGATTCACTTTATAGCTGTGCTACTAACTTAACAACTGTGGCAAGAAAGGTCATAAAACAAGACAAAATTCACTTAACAAATTGCCTTACTTAGCAATCGAAATGGGCTCAGTTGTCATCATAAGTCGAGGACTAAAGGTAAAGGTTTCCCCTGTCCTGTCGTATTCGATTCTAGGGGGTGGAACCTCAGTCGAAAACGATCCGTTTAATAATAATAATAATTTCTACTTATTCAATCTAGATCACGAGCGTCAAACTTGATCACGTCATGTGGCGTATCATGACAGTTTTTGCCTTTGCGGAGCCGGGGTAGGTGTGGCCTGCGCATTACACATCCAACCTGTGGGCCACCAGTTTGACACCCCTGATCTACACCAATTATTTCAAACTTGGCAACTTTAATACCCAGAATTCCTCAGCCATGCTGCATGAAAAAGAAACCTGATTTACACTTTAAAGAAAGAGTAGATGCCTCATTTATAAAATACAAATACTTTAAAAATGGGGGCCAGGGAGGCACATAACCTGAATTCATTCTTTGATTAATTTAATTAGTAATTTTATACTAGTACCACATGGAACCTCTTTTCTTTTTTCATTAATTCAATTTCCCCCCTCTGCATTTAGTTTAGTCACTGTGATGAATGTGATCTAATACTGACATATTATTACTTTTTAATAACCTCTTTATTTGTAGTATATTAGGCAATGTAAAACTTTAACAAAAACCTTACTTGAAAAGTTGATTACTACTATATTATTGTATGTATGATGCCAATAAGGATGTAACTGACTTTCCATTCAAAGGGTTTACTTTAGATTTTAGTATTACTGTTCCTTACTTCTCTATTTAGATCTTCTCAAGCTGATCAAAAACCACATAAAGATTTGAGCATTTGGACAGTGATGTGTGCTAGAGTTGAAAAATAATAACAATACGTTCACTGATAATACTTCACTGATTAAAGTGATACAAACTGACAAAATCCAGTGGTTAAGGATTAGACTGGAATCATGAAGACCCAGATTCAAACCCAAGCTCAGCCAAAGAAGCCACTGAGTGACTTTGGGCCAGACAATGTCACTCAAGTCAACCTACCACAAAGAGTCATTTGGTGCTTCTCTCCTTGATTAGTTTCCATCCATTGCTTCTTGTCAAGCACCTGAAAGCAGAACGAGAAACAACGGATGGAAACTAATCAAGAAGAGAAGCAACCTAGAACTAAGGAGAAATTTCCTGACAGTTAGAATTAACCAGTGGAACAACTTGCCTCCAGAAGTTGTGAATGCTCCCAAACTGGAAGTTTTTAAGAAGAGATTGAACAATCATTTGTCTGAAATGGTATAGGACAGGTGTGTCACACTCGTGGCCCATGGGCCAGATGTGTCATGTGCTGGCCACACCCACTCTCGGTTTAGTGAAGGGGGAAAAAGTTGTGCTATGTCACATGATATGTCATCATGATTTTGACACCCCTGGTATAGGGTTTCCTGAGCAGAGGGTTTCCTGAGCAGAGGGAAAGCAGGTTTCCTGAGCAGTGAGTTTCCTGAGAAGCGAGTTAGACTAGAAGACCTCCAAGATCCCTTCAAACTCTGTTATTCAGTTATTCTGAAGAACTATGTTCTGGTGAGAGAAATAGGAAGCCTGTACATTCCTCAATAAGCCATTGTTAAGCCTTAATGATGTCCTGTAAGCCCACCCACATTCTATTTTAACATGGTGCACCATTTCCCAGAGAGCTATCAATATGTCACGTCCCCTGCATGAAGAGAAGTAGGCTTATATGTATTGAGATAAAGGAGGTTCTCTATATCGGAAGTTATAGTCTACGATAGTAACACAACTTAGAGATAAGTTGAAAATAATTATAATAATGACCATGGTGATGATGACAACAAGTGATGGGAGGACAGCATATACAAATTCAGGGGAACCTTGGTAAGAATAATTATGCGGATATGTATCTGTAGGCATTATAAAGGGGTGATTTAGTTGAACCCTCAGTAAAAACGAAGTGTCCTTCCAAGATTTACACAGTACTAAGATTCTGATGAAATTCTGTCCTGCTAATCAGTCTTGTAGTACAAGTGAATAGGCCAATTTTCCTACCATGGTTTGAGATTTCCCTTATGGTTAATTAGTTCCACTCCCTTTCTGCATTGTTCAATGCAGAAACTGCAGAAGTTACCTAAAGTAATATAAGGATCGATTTATTTTTATCCCTTATTTATACCTTTTTTTAAAAAAAAGGTTTGATTCTCCCTAACATTAACAAAATACAGTTCATATTTATTCCTGTCCCCTTGATGTGAACACAAAAAGGGAGCTATAAGTTATAAAGATCTAATGACCAACACATTTTGGAGAAGCATTTTCAGGATCATTGACTGGCAATCATTTTCTGATTTAACTATTAACTACCAGTAATAGCTGTACCATCAGAGAAGGTGGTATATTTAAAATGTAGTCTTATCGTGGCACTCAAATTATTTAATAAGGTAATGTTTCCAAATTGAACTAGACTCTGAGTAATTACATGAATCTATCCTTGTAGTTTTTTGGAACTTTTGTTTGGGATTTTTAAAAGTTTTCCTAGTCTATTCCATAACCTTGAGATTTTCGGATGGTCTCACATCAAAGTACTAAGCATACCTAATTCTTAGGACCTTCTATGGATCATATCCTTGCATGATCTTTCATACTTTGGAAAGACTGATCAATCATTACAAAGCACTTGCAACACATTAAATTCTCATCATCTCAGTTTTGATATGAATAATTGAAAGCCATGATTTATGTGACTTTTCTGATCCAATATACCTCGAAGGCCTGCAGCAAACAGAACCTCACAAAAATTCCGGTTCCTTATCCTGTGACCATATTAGATTCAAAGGCAGCATTTTGCTATGATAAAATTGAGAATGATAAAGGATCTCAATAATCAGGGAGCTCTGGAAAAAAACCTAAAATACATACTTAATACATAGTATTATAAAAAGTGATGGGACTTGATTATAAGATGCTTAGGGTTGTTCTTATACCCATGTGTCAACATGTGGTCCATGTTTCTTCAAAATTCAATTACCAGCTATATCAGGTTTTTTAAAAGAAAAATAAAAGCTTTGCCTTTTCAATGTAAGTGAAAAAAGTGTTTAAAACCACTTTTTAAATCACAGGTAACCCCAATCTACCTTTCCAGCAAAAATAACTTCTTGGTTCAGTATCATCTCCTAAGAGTTAATGAGAGTGAGAGAGCAAAAATACTCCCGAAACTATTGATTCTGTATCAGAGAATAATAAAGAATAATAGAGGAGGAAAAGACTATCTAGACCCATGATGGTGAACCTATGGCACGCGTGCCACAGGTGGCACACAGAGCCATGTCACCTGGCACGCCAGCTCAGCCTCTCTAGGAGTCTCTGGAGGCTGGGGACAACAAAAAATGTCACTTCCTGTCCAACCGGAAGTTGGAAAACGGGCCGTTTCGGGCCTCCGAGGGGGTGGGGAAGGCTGTTTTTGCCCTCCCCAGATGCATAGAGAGGATCTGGAGCCAGGTGAGAAAGAAAAACGGGCCTACTTGGCCATTGTGTGCCAGGAGCGGGGGGCGGGGAGGGGCAGGGTCATGCATGCATGCGCAGGGCGGGGTGCATAGAATTATGGTTGTGGGCACGTGCACGCTCGTGAACCTCCCCCGCCCCCCCTTCCTGGAACACAATGGCAAAAAGGTTAGCCATCACTGATCTAGACCAATGGTTCTCAGTCTCATCAATTCTGGGGAATTCTGGGAATTGAAGTCATCACATATTAAAACTGCCATGATTGAGAAACGCTGATCTAGGTTGTCAAGTCCAACCACTGCTTAAGGCAGGTATTGTCCATAAAATGCCTCTCCAGGCCCTGCTTGAAGGCATCCGGTGAAGGCCAGCTCACCATTCCTTCCATAATTGAATGCCAGTATTAAACTGCTGCATAAGGATTTTTCTTTCCTCCTGATGCAGTTACTTTGTAGCCAATTAATCAAGGATGTCACCCATTACACTTACATTGATCTGCATATTATTTAAATAAAGATTAAAATTAAAAAGGTGTGTTGCGGGGGGAAGGAATCTGACTTTTGGAGGCTCTACAGAGAGATTACTTAGCAGTCTGTGCATTCATGAGAGTCTGAAGATTATCTTACAACAAGCAATCACTATATATTTGGAGTTTGGCTCTTATCAAGCACATCGGTATAGTTAGTGGCAAGGCACTGTGGCATCTATAGTCCAAAATATACCGGAGAACAGTAGTGGGTTTCAAATCCCGGAGCTACCGGTTCGCTATCGGTAGCGAGCATGCGGAGCTTCTGCACATGCGCAGAAGGTTCTGCACATGCACCAGTGGTGGGTTCCTCCCGGTTCCACCCGGTTCCGCCGAGCTGGTAGCGGTGATGATATGATGTCACCAAACCAGTTCTCTTTGTTCGGGAGCTGGGCCCTCCCGTCCCACCCGTGTTATTCTTACCTTTTATTTGGCCCCGCCCCCAATCTATTCGCTGCTTCCGAGTCCCAGCTGATGGCTAGAAGGAAAAAACCTGTTTAAACTCTTGCCACGGGGCTTCAAAGGGCCACCCTACAGCTGATCAGTGTTAAAAGGCAGTGTGGTGGTAGACCGGTGCCTCCAAAAACAAATGGGTAGACCGGGACACTCGAAAAACAAATGAGTAAACCGGTGCCTCCAAAAACAAATGGGTAGACCGGGACACTCGAAAAACAAATGGGTAGACCGGTGCTTCCAAAAACAAATGGGTAGACCAGGACGCTCCAAGAACAAATGGGTAGACTGGTACAGCTCTGCAAGCAGTTAAAAGCCTGGTAGACCAGTACCTCTGCTAAATCCTAAAGAATTGTCACATGACCATCAAGCCACAAAATAAGCCACACCCACAGAACCAGTAGTAAAAAAAATTAGAACCCACCCCTGGCATGCACAGACCATTTTTGGTGACATCTGGGTGGGTGGGCGGAGCCTCCCGCTGCCACCGCTACCAGTTCACCCAAACAGGGGCGAATCGGTAGCAACCCACCACTGCCGGAGAACCTTCGTTTTTAAAGGAATGATGTGTTCCCTGGATATGCTGAATGAACAACAAACTGGGATGATTGGTAACCTTCTGAGCAATTATTTTAAGTTACAGTAAGATTAACAGTGTGATGGATGGCTTCATAGCTTATTTAAAAGTGAACCTAATACCCTTCCTGTTTTACAGAAATGCTTAGAATACAGAGGGGGGAAAAGAACAGGTATATTGTTTAACTGAAGGAAGCAGATGTTTGCAAGTGTTTTGTAGGCGAGATTGTATTTAACTTTTGCTGAGGATGGGACATCTAAAAACGGTCGTAGGCAAGACAATCCTAATGTAATTTAATTAAATGTAGATTTAAAATCTTCTTTATTAAATATAGTTCATATTAGTCTGTCTGCGGGGGATTACTCTAGGGGATAGTGAGAGAACTAGGAGCTTTTTCTGGTATCAGCCATGTTCATTGTCTGTCTGAACAAACAGATAATCGTGATAGCCTAAGAGTAGAGGTGGCTTTCTGCATTGCAGCTAGCTCGAGTTCAAGATTGGTTCAACAATTCATACTTTGATGTCTGATAGAGCTTTTTGTCAGAAACTCACCGAAAGGACTGAATATAATAAAGGCAGAGGCTCAACTTAATAAATGAAAAGGTCATAGTCTCTCTCTCGAGGAGTAATGGACATTGCTCATTTGAAGAAATAACGCAAAAAAAAATCAATGTACAGTATCTGAATGATGCTAGCGTTCTCTCTCTCTCTTGCTCTCTCACATTGTATTTAACTAAAAACCAACCACAAGCATTCAGAGGATGGGAAGTTCCTCAAGGGGAAATAGAAGTCTGATATGTATTGAGATAAAGGAGTCTCTCTATACCGGCAGTTACAGTCTACGATGGTAACACAACTTTAGGTTTAGGGATAAGTTGAAAATGATTATAATAATGATCAAGGTGATGATGACGACAAGAGATGGGAGGAGAGTATATACAAATTTGGGGGAATCTTGGTAAGAATAATTAATGAGGATATGTATCTGTAGCACTCTCTGCAAAGATACATGATTTGATTTTACCTGGCAGGAGCATCCTCAGGGGATTAATAGCGTGAAAATTGTTGGGGTATGACTGAAGGATCAAAGCTCCAGCCCTTTTTAATGTGCGTAACATGCATTGGATGCACTTTGAGAAGGGCAGGATATTGATTGCTCTGGTTGCACCTGCCATCTTGAACCTGTTCTCTCTCCCCCCCCCCCGAATACTCCTGCTATTTGGTTTATAAAAAGATTCTTATCATGCCTGTTGGTGAGTCCTCTTCCTCTCCTCCTGCACTTCATTATAACACATTGTGTATGTATATGCATGATAATGAATGAAGTGGGCATAAGATGAGATGGAACCTACCGCCATTCTCCTTTCTGGCAATTCTTAATCCTTCCCTCAAAGGAAGATCTCACATATTGCTGGTGTTGACATGTATAGCAAAACCTTGGTCTGATTTACTTGGTCAGCATGATTTCTTCGAAGTTTACTTTGGAAATACATAAATATATTTGAAAGGCTTGCGACCACCTCTCCACGCCCACTTATTAGCTTAAACCTTTTATCTTGAGGTTATCTACACCTCTATCAAGCTGCTGTTCCTGGTAGAAGGAGCACTCTATTCTGCCTCTTATTTATGTGGAGGACTGGTTAAAGTTTGAACAATTAAAAATGTATTTAAGAACAATAGTACTTGGACAGAGGAATCTGAACAAAAGGCCTTATGGGTACTTAATTAGATAAACATTGTCACAAGGCTTACTAAATTACTTTTATCAGAAGTAGCATCGCTGTAGCAGTAAGGGTTAAAAAAAATAGCTGTGACCATGTGATTGAAACTCTGCCCCTTTTACATGCAAGACAAATAACAAAGGAAGAAGGTTCGGTCACACAGTTGTGACTGTCTTGACTTTTTTTATTCATCCTTGTGGATACTCTTGATCCTGATAATTGCCTAGTCATTTCCTTTTCTTCCTTAATCTTCATTGCCCTTCTCTTTTAGCCCCATTTCCAAGTTCTCTTAGCTTCCATCTTGCAGTCAGCATATTGCCCCCAACAATCTGGGTCCTCATTTTACCCACCTTGGAAAGATGGAAAGCTGAGTCAACCTTGAGCCTGGTGAGATTCAAACTGCTGGCAGCTGGTGATCAGCAGAAGTAGCTTGCAGTACTGCACTCTAATCACTGTGCCACCGCGGCTCTTAATATTTTGCCTGATAATCTGTGAAAATTGGAATTTTAAAAAATATGTAAAACCATATTCATACAGGAAGGGTGCATTCTTATTCCAGACCAAACAAGTTAGTTCTTACATACTGCTAATTCAAATTATTAAAAAGATAAAGGTTTCCCTCGCACATATGTGTTAGTCGTTCCCGACTCTAGGGGGCGGTGCTCATCTCTGTTTCTAAGCCGAAGAGCCAGCACTGTCTGATGACAATTCCGTGGTCATATGGCCGGCATGACTAAATGTCGAAGGCACACGAAACACTGTTACCTTCCCACCAAGGTGATCCCTATTTTTCTACCTGCATTTTAACATGCTTTCGAACTGCTAGGTTGGCAGAAGCTGGGGCAAGTAACGGGAGCTCACTCCATTACACAGCGCTAGGGATTATTATCAAATTATTGAGTATCTTTATTTGTTAATTATTAAGTTAGAAAAATAAATTATAAATGTGGAAGCAAATGTATTATGCATAGTTAAAAATAATATTGAATATGTAATTGTAATCTGGAATAGTTGCTGTCTAATGTGTGAACTAGCCACACACTACAATGTAAGACTTTAAAACTTTACACACTTTAAAAATCTGACTTGCAACTCTTATTAAGATTCATGAAAGCTTTAACTGCTGTTTGCATGTTTCGGTTAATTTCTTCCTTCCACTGAATTTCTTCAACAAATGCCTTTAAAATGCTTCTTTCTTTCTCTTGTACTTTAAAAGGCAGGGACTGGTGGTAGTGAAAATCGTTTAATTTAATAAGTGCCTCCCTGCCTCATCGCTGTATTGCTATCTACCTGCAACACATTGGAAGCAAGCTGTCCATAAATAAAACCAGTTAAAGTGGTCCGGGTGTAGTTTGGGTTTGCTAAGATTTGTCACTGGATTCTATTGGTTCCAAGCCCTATCCTGTAGAGCAGTGTTTCTCAACCTCATCAGCTTTAAGATATGTGGACTTCAACTCCCAGAATTCCTCAGCCAGCAAGTGAAATTAGAGGAGCTACCTTTGTCTCTACTTCTTTCTCATATAAGGAAAGGAGGAAAGCAACAGATTTTCCTGGAGAAGGTAAATGGGAGATACCATTGGGAAAATTCTCTTGGGAGAAATGGGACTTTCCTGAACCTTACTCTAAAAGTGGAAATGAATCAGAAAAGATGATTTTTGGACTGACCGACGATGGATTGCCTATTTGTAGAGACTCAGACTTAAACCAAGTGAAGAAATCTCTGCCAGCCCTACTTTCAATTGTTTTCCGGGATTCCTGTTATGTCCATATAAGGGCATCCGCCCTGATTGGCTGCCAGCCATCGGGCGGGAGATTTGAATCCCTGTCTAGGGGCGGTGCGTCTGCCGGGAGCGAATATAAGGAGAGCTCCGGCAGCGCGCCAGCAGTCTTCTTCTACTTGTTACTATGTAAATAAAGTTGTTACATGTATCGAGCTGGTCACGTCTTCTGTTCCTGCGCCTGATCTAACACTGGCGACGAAGGACTAGAGAAGAGAACCTGAGAAAGACTCACGGCACGATCGCCCAAAGAGCTGAAGTCACTTCACCACAGCGACTTCCAGAATGGCTACCCCGCAAGCCCCGATGACCGCGCTGAACCCGTTCGACCCATCCCGGGAGAAGTGGAGGTCATACATGGTCCGATTCCGGCAGTTCCTGCGAGGCAATGGATACCAGAACCTCGATGATGAGAGGAAAAGAGCCCTCTTCCTGGCTCATTGCGGATCGGACGTCCTAGAGATGGCGATGGACCTCGTGGCACCTAGGGACATCGAGGAGATGTCCTGGAACGACCTGCAGGACGTCTTACAGGAGCACTATGCACCTACAGGCACCCCCATCGCAAACAGGTTCACCTTCCAGCAAAGAAACCAGCGGGAAGGTGAATCCATCAAAGAATTCGTGGCAGCGCTCCGCCAACTCGCTGCCAACTGTGAGTTCGACAATGTGGACAACGCCATCCGGGACCGCATTGTTTTTGGAATGCGAGATGTGGGGCTGCAAAAGAAATTCCTCAGCAGGAAGAGGATCCCGCTTAAAGACGTCCTCGACGAGGCAACAGCGGCGGAGACGTCCGAACAAGCAGCCGCTGCAATGGTAAAAGCAAGAGGGATCCATAAGATCCACAAGTCGGGCCCAACCTCATCAGACGAGGCAACCACTCAATCCGAGTCTGATGAGAAAATGGCCGTCCACAAGGTGTCCCGCCCTCCCAGGCGGGAAACACCACAGCATGGCGACCGTGGAGAGCGATGCGGCAGCTGCAGAGGCGACCACCCCAGAGCAACCTGCAGATGGAGGGACGCGACCTGCCGCCGATGCCTGAAGAGGGGCCACATCGCCGAGGCCTGCAGAGCCACAGACCCAGCCCCGGAGCCGCCCAGACTGCGATTCCGGGAAAATCGCAAAGATAACCAGAGGACATCCAAACGGTCCTCAAACCAGTCCCGGCGCGGGGAGGAGGAATACCCCCGAAACAGAACGGTGCACCAGACCACCACCATCGCTCACACAAGCGACGAGGGAACCACCAAGTTCCACGTGACGCTGCTAGCAGAGGGGTCTCCGTGCAAGATGGAGGTAGACTCCGGATCCGCCTTCTCCATCATGGACTGGCAGCACCTACAACAGCTGAAACCGGCATACAAAAGAACCCAGCTGAAAGCCCCAAAAGACAAACTTGTGGACTTTAACGGAAACCCCATTGAAATCCTAGGCAGAGCAACCATCCATGTGAAGTACAACGACTTCGATGGAAAGCTACCCATCACCATTGTGCAGCACAGCCGACCGAACCTGTTGGGCGTGGAGTGGTTCAAGCCTCTAGGACTTTCACTTCAGGGCATCCACGAGATCCGCAGGGACGAACTCGACTCCATCATCGAAGAGTTCAAAGAAGTCTTCGATGGTAAGCTGGGGAAATTTGTGGGGAGGCCAATCTCCTTTAATCTGGACAAGGGAATCACCCCAATCAGGCTCAAGCCCCGCCGAGTTCCATTTGCCCTGCGGCCTAAAGTAGATGAGCAGCTGGATAAGCTGATCGCCCAGGGCGTACTGGAACCGATCGATCATGCCTCATGGGAGACCCCCATTGTGACCCCACTGAAGCATGATGGGTCTGTGCGCATCTGTGCTGACTACCGTTGTACCATCAACAAGGCGTTGGCACAGAGCGCATACCCAGTCCCAGTGGTGCAACACCTGCTGCATTCCCTGGGATCTGGATCAATTTTCGCGAAACTGGACCTGGCCCAGGCTTACCAGCAACTGCCAGTGGATGTCAAAACGGCGGAGGCCCAAACGATTGTCACGCACAGAGGGGCATTTAAATGTAACCGCCTCCAATTTGGAGTCAGCGCTGCCCCTGGCATCTTCCAATCCATGATGGAACGCCTTCTCCAAGGCGTTCCAGGGGTGGTGCCTTACTTCGATGATGTGCTCATCTCCGGTGACTCGAGACCCCAACTCCTCGAAAGGCTCAGGCTTGTCCTGCAGCGGTTCAAGGACAAGGGTCTGAGGGTCAGGCGGGACAAGTGCATCATAGGAGTACAGGAAGTCGAGTTCCTGGGCTTCCTCATTGATAGCACAGGCATACACCCCACCAAATCAAAAGTGGAAGCAATCCATGAAGCTCCAAGCCCAAAAAACAAAACGGAGCTTCAGGCTTTCCTTGGGTTGCTCAACTTCTACGCCATTTTCTTAAAACAGAAAGCCACAGTTGCTGAGCCACTCCACCGCCTGCTGGGGAAATCGGCTTCCTGGAAGTGGGGCCAGGAAGAGGAAGCAGCATTCCGGGCCATCAAGGGACTATTGACGTCCAAAAGCGTCCTCATCCAATACAGCGAGACGCTCCCCATCAGACTGACCTGCGACGCGTCGCCCTACGGGGTGGGGGCAGTCCTCAGCCACGAACTGCCCAATGGCTCGGAAGCCCCAATCGCGTACTTCTCAAAGACAATGTCCGTCGCAGAACGGAACTATAGCCAGCTGGACAAAGAAGCCTTGGCAATCGTGGCTGGAGTGAAGCGCTTCCACGAATACCTTTACGGAAGACGTTTCACCATAGTCACAGACCACAAGCCTCTTCTGGGACTCCTCGCAGGCGACCAACCAACCCCGACCTTCATGTCCCCAAGAATGACGAGATGGGCCATCTTCCTAGCTGGCTACTCCTATAGGCTCGTGCACCAGCCAGGCACAGCCATAGGGAACGCTGACGCCCTCAGCAGATGCCCGTCGAAGAAGCCGGTCGAGGACCCAGCCCCCACGCTCCACCTACTTCACATTGATGACGACGCCAGCTGCCCGGTGTCATCCGCAGATGTGGCCGTCCACACCCAAAAGGACCCCACACTCCGCCAAGTGAAGTCCTGGATCCTCAGAGGGTGGCCAGCGGAAAAGCCAGAGGAAAGGTTCAGCCCGTTCGCCAGGAAACAGGAGGAGCTGTCCACCATCAAAGGCTGTCTGCTATGGGGAGACAGGGTGCTGATTCCAAGCACTCTGCAACGGCGGACGCTAGAAACCTTACACAAGGGGCATCCGGGCATCGTCCGCATGAAGGCCCTGGCACGGAGTTATGTCTGGTGGCCCTCCATGGACAGAGACATTGAACAATGGGTCTCCAGATGTGACCCGTGCCAAGAAGTTCGCCCAGCGCCGCCGCAATCCGAAGTCGCGAAGTGGGAGACCCCCAGCAACCCCTGGTCGAGGATCCACATTGACTTCGCGGGTCCGATGCAAGGGCGACACCTCCTCATCGTGGTAGATGCCTTCTCCAAATGGCTCGAGGTGGTGCCCATGGCATCTACCACAACAGACGCGACGATCCGAGCCCTGCGCCGCCTGTTTGCCACACATGGTCTACCGGACGTGCTGGTCTCAGACAATGGCCCCCAGCTCACATCCCTGGCCATGGAGTCCTTCCTGGCAGGACTGGGCATCCGCCACGCCCTGTCCGCCCCGTACAGGCCGGCCGGAAACGGACAAGCCGAACGCATGGTCCGACTGACCAAAGAGGCCCTCACCAAGATGGGCCCGGGGGACTGGCAAGAGCGCATAGACAACTTCCTCCTCACCCAGCACATCACGCCACACGCCACCACCCACAAGAGTCCGGCCGAACTGTTGATGGGCAGAAGGTTGAGGTCACCTTTGGACCGGCTGCACCCCCAATACAGCCCGGAAGTGACTGCAACCGCCAGCCGCCCGCTCCGCGCCTTCAGCAAAGGAGATTCAATCTTCGCGCTGAATTTCAGCGGCTCCCCTAAGTGGCTGAAGGGGAAAATTGCCAGCACAACCGGGCCCAAATCCTACATCGTTGAGTTGGAAGATGGACAGTTCACGAGACGCCACATCGACCAACTCCGAAAAAGGTGGGGGGGGCACATGAAAACCAGCCTGACGAGGGAGGCCTACAACACCCCGACGAGGTAGGCCTCCAACACCCCGGCGAGGTTGGCCTACCACACCCAGACCAGGTAGGCCTACAACACCCCGACGAGGTAGGCCTACAACACCCTGACGAGGTAGGCCTACCACACCCCTGCAAGGCAGAGCAGCACCACCCCGACAAGGTTGGCCCTGCCCACTACCAAATGCTGTCACACCGGCAGCCCAGCGAGGTAGACCGGGGCCAACCGCACGGGGGATGGCAACACCAACCCAGCCAGGTGGGCACCGGGCACGGCAAGGCCAGGGACCACCAACCCAGCCCGCAGGTAGACCGGGACCTGCCCAGAGGAGGAGCAGCGCACCCCACCAGTTACAGCAGCCTATACCAGCCCAGCCAGGGAGACTGCAGTTCCAGGCGAGTAGACCGGGACCCAGCCAAGAGGGGCACCCCACGACCCACGGGCGAGGGTGGCACACGAATCACCGACGTGGGGGACCCCCGCCCATCACAGAAGACAGCCAACAAACGACACCCCGACCCGGATGACCCCAGGCACCACCCGACGGTAGACCAGGGACTAGGGGGAAGGGAGAGCCGACAACAACCCGGCCAGGTAGACCTGCACCACCCCGGCAGGGGAGACCTCCGCCACCCCGCAGAGGTAGTACCGCAACAACAGCCCGACCAGGTCGACCACCACCGACCAGACGGGGTAGACCAACGCCAGCCCGACCTAGCAGACCAACGCCACCCCTGCGAGGTCGGACAACGCAACACGGGCCAGCACCACCCGCAGCCGGCGGGCCGGTCCAGAGGGCACCAAACAGAACCACCACCCACCCGGCACCAGGCCGAACCGCAACCGAACCGCAGCGCCCGGGAGACCAGGGAGGAGCAAACGATGGACTTACCGAGACTCAGACGCTCTTCCCGGGTCGGAACCGAGCCACCGAGACGAGGCAACAGATCCACAGGCCAGGAAGAAGACCATCAGAACCAGCCATCCAAGGTCTGCGGTCCGGCCGGAGGCGCTGGGGGTGACCCCGCTCACTCGACAGCCGAACCAAGCCCGGTTCCGGAGAGGGAGCCCGGAGACGACAGAGCCCCGTCCATCCAGGTCGGAGACGGAGAACAAGTGAGACTGCGCAGGTCAGCTAGGGTGCCGAGGCGTCCTACGTACCTGCGCGACTACGTGACTTTTGTAAACGAGATTGACAGTTCAGACTAAGGGGGGAGGAGTGTTATGTCCATATAAGGGCATCCGCCCTGATTGGCTGCCAGCCATCGGGCGGGAGATTTGAATCCCTGTCTAGGGGCGGTGCGTCTGCCGGGAGCGAATATAAGGAGAGCTCCGGCAGCGCGCCAGCAGTCTTCTTCTACTTGTTACTATGTAAATAAAGTCGTTACATGTATCGAGCTGGTCACGTCTTCTGTTCCTGCGCCTGATCTAACAATTCCAATCAAGAAAATGTCTTGGCTTCCAAGTGTCACATGTTGTGAGTTGCTGTTGAAGATGTTCCTTACTGCAGTCTAAACTTTGTTAAAGGTATTAATGCTGAATACTCTGTAGAAAAGCAGATGTTTCCAGACAAGTTCCTCTGGGTTTTTCATTATCTTCCTGCAAAGCTTTTGGCCCAGGCTAATGTTGAACAGAATAAAATACAATTGCTATAAAAGAGACTGGGAGAACGATATGGTTCGTTAAGACTCCTGTTGCTATTCAAATGATTAGAACCGTGTCCTTGGAAACAGATGATGTATTATTGGAGCAACAGCCTTACATGGGAAACAATGTTATGAAAAAGCTACTGGTACAAAATAAAAAGGTACAAGAAACCAAGCAAACTATAAAGTGCTACAGAAAGGTGCAAGGCATGGAATGCAAAAATGCAAAATTAATATCTAACAGCCGTCCCAATGCTGTAACAAGCTTAAGCTTAAGCATTATGTTATAGAGCAGGGGTGTCAAACTCGCGGCCCGTGGGCCGGATGCGTCACGCACTGGCCACCCCCACCCCCGTTTTAGCAAAGTGGGGAAAAAGTCACGATACATCACGTGACGACAACATGACAATGCGGGTTTGACATCCCTGTTGTACAGCTAAAACAGCATTAAATGTGATAAAAACTAGCATTATTAGAACCTAAATTAGTAAAAATACTGATATGAAAGGACATGCCACCTCTCTACCAGTCAATATTAAAAAGAAATCTTATTTCTGGGAAAGAAAAGCTCAATAAAACAACTTTCCAAGTAAAACGTTAGTAAATGATAACCACAATAGTAGTTGTGCTACTAAAACTACTATTGTGGTTGTAGATGCAGGTAGGGTAATGATACAAATTAAATAACTAAATTAAACCCAACCCCATAATGTGCTAGTTCTGGAATTAAAGTTAGCAATCATCTTAGTTAAAGCCAAAGTTCAGGAACATTTATGAGACAATAAAGAAACTGAATAAGGAAAAGCTGCATAAACAAAGGAAAGTATATGGAGGGATTTTACACAGGTTTACAAATTCAGTTTTATATTAAATCCACAACTTTCTGGTCCACTTGTCTTTTTTTTTTTTCTTCTTTCCTTTTAGAAGTGCAGTCTTTAAAAGATCTGAGTCATAAGAGAAGTGGGCTGGGGGTTTCCTATTAAGATGTCTTCTAATACCTTAAAGAGGCAGAACAACTTTATAAATATTTGCTGTAATCTCAGTAGTAACTTCCTTTCCAAACAATTGGTAATTTGGGCCCGGGGTACTTGCAAGACCACCTCCTACCGGCCTCCCACAGCCCAGTGCGCTCACATAGGACTGCCCTCCTCTGGGTGCTATCGGCCAGACAATATTGGCTGGCGGCCCCCAGGATGAGGGCGTTCTCTGTGGTCGCACCAACCCTCTGGAATGGGTTACCCACTGGCCTCTGGACAGCCCCTGACCTCTGCACTTTCCACGCCGACCTGAAGACATGGCTTTTTCAGCAAATTCCCTGATCTGCCGCAAGATTTTAATTGTCTGGGGATTTTAAATTGGCTTGTTTTAACATTTTTATTGTTATGTTGTTTTTATTCTGTGAGCCGCCCCGAGTCCTACGGGAGAAGGGCGGCATATAAATTTGATTAAATAAATAAATAAATAAATAAATAAATAAATAAATAAATAAATAAATAAATAAATAAATAATTTCTGGCAATTCTGTCCTTTTTGTTGAGATCAAGGCAGAGGAGAAAAGTAGACTTTTTACATCCTTCTCTGAGGCCTCTATAGAGGTAATCTGAAACACAATTTACCCACATGGAATTAATTTCTGTATGAAAAGCAATTAATCAGCCACAAGGTTTAGCTTAGTCAAAAGAGGCAGAAAAATGAGAGGAACGTCTCTACCTCAATCTAATAAAGTCCCTTGAAAACTTCTAAAAAACATAGTTTTGAGTCTCATCTGTCCCTAATGGAAGGTATGGATGGAAAGTTAGTACCCTCTGGACTGTACAAATCTAGTCTACAGTTACATGGCAGCAAGAAAATTCAGAAAGATCTCTTTATACTGTCATCCAAATTTTAGCATCCTTTGTTCTGTTAACCTGTAAGGGTACTATGAATGAAAACCAAAACTCTTCAATATCAAAACAAGCACTCTAGCTAAACTTTCACTATCTGTATGAATTTTATCAAACCAAGATATATTTGGGTGATACTGTACAACCACCCAAAATTCAAAACTTACATCCAGAATTCTTTGTGATACTAGTAAACCCAAGGAATAACTCACTATGCACACCACTAACGGGCAACTAAATAAGAAGCTAAACCTAAACAGGAAAAAGCCTCTTTGTTTGCAAATGCAAAGAAAAAAAATTGCATTTCTTCATCTCAGACACATCTTCTTGACTCTCTGGATTCTTATTTAGGATATTATAGTGGAATCCTTTTAAAATATGAATGATCTCATGATCTAGGAAGGCTAGCAGAGCCTCATTCATTCATTGATTCAGTTTATAAATTTATGAGGTTGCCCAGCTCTTATTTACATATTTTAGAATGTATCATATTTGTTAATAAGCTGTTTTTATTAGATAAATGTTTGTGCATTCAGAGATACATTCAGAGCATATTTGTGGGTGCTTTCAGAAAATGTCTCCTTATTAATAAATCTGGCCAGTTGCAAATCTTTTTTCTCAAAAATCGAACTGGCAAAGAAATTTTGCCCTTTTCTCTCAGTTTTTCTTTGCTTTTCTGGAAAAGTAGATGCACCTAGGAACCAACCACTGAAATGCAGCCATTCACTAGTTTTATTTTCTAAGAATGCCTGTAAAGCCCAGGTACACTTGGCGTTGCAGTAGCTTTCCATTACTCTACTACTACTCTACTACTAATTGTAGTATTTACAATTAGAGAATCTAGAAAGAAATTTAGAGATGATCCTAGGGCCGTGATGGCAAACCTATGGCACGCGTGCCACAGGTGGCACATGAAGCCATATCACTGGGCATGTGAGCTCAGCTCCGGCATGCATGCGCTCACCGGCCAGATGATTTTTGGGCCTTCTGGGCCCACTAGAAATAGGGAAACAGGCTGTTTCCTGCCTCTGGAGGGCCTGGGGGGGTGGGGAAGGCCCGTTTTTCTGTCTCACCTGGCTCCAGATCCTTTCTAAGAGTCTCTGAAGGCTGGAGACAGCAAAAAACATCATTAACTGTCCAACCGGAAGTTGGGAAATGGGCCATTTCTGGCCTCCGGAGGGCCTCTAAGGGGGCAGGGAAGGCTGTTTTCGCCCTCCCCAGACTCATAGAGAGGATTTGGAGCCTACTGGGCCATCGCGTGCCAGGAGCGGGGGGGGAAGGGGGTCACGCGCGCATGCGTGGGGGGGAGTGCATAGAATTATGGGTGTGAGGACACACACACGCAAACCCCTCCACCCCACTCCTCCTGGCACGCGATGGCAAAAAGGTTAGCCATCACTGTCCTAGGGATATCAGTAGATACTAGATTAGTTGCTTCTGACTAGTTGATTGGATAGAATGCCATCTTCAACATGAATAGCATTATCATAGTGAGCGTATTCATTTGCCAGATGACCGTACAGGTAGTCCTCAACTTACAACCACAACTGAGCCCAACAATTTTGTTGCTAAGCGAGACAGTTGTTCAGTGTGTTTTTGCCCCATTTTACGACCTTTCTTGCCACAGTTGATAAATGAATCACGGCAGTTGTTAAGTCAAGTACCACAATTGTTAAGTGAATCTGGCTTTCCCATGGACTTTGCCTGTCAGAAAGTCGCAGAAGGTTTATGACTGCAATAGTCATAAATATGACGCAGTTGCCAAGAGCCTGAATTTTAATCAAGTGACCATCGGGATGCTGCAATGATTGTAAGCAGTGGTGGAATTCTGCCGGTTTAACAACCGGTTCACTTCACGTTGAAAATGGAGCATTTAGAAGCTCAGCTGCTTACCTTCCAAGTCAGCAACAGTAAGTAGAATAGAGGGGGGGGGGGATCAGCTGTGCCATGCGATTGAGATGAGCTAGAAAGCAGGAAATAAAGGACAAGATAGGGCAGTGGCGGGTAGGCGGGGCCACCTGATCATCAGATCTACCGGTTTGCCCGAATTCCACCTCTGGTTGTAAGTGTGAAAAATGTTCCTAAGTTATTTTTTTTCAGTGCTGTTGTAACTTTATAGAGTCACTAAACAAATTGCTTAAGTCAAGGACTACTTGTACAATCAAAGAGATAACAGCAGTCAGTTGAATAATGAGCAGCTAGAGGAGAAAGGAAAACATACAGTATAATCCGCAGAGCAGTGGCTCTGAGGATCAAAGTAAGGTCAGATCTGTAGCAACAAGGCTCATATTTATGATGAACTGCTAAACCTTTCAGGCAAAAACCTGGCTACTGCAATAGGGAAAGCTAGCCTGACAGAGATTTGAAGGCCTTGGGAAATGAATGATAAAATCTAAATCAGTCCTGGGAATACCGAGGTGTTACACTGTGAAATTGCTTTTCTAAAGCCATCAGTGGAACTCTTCTATTGGCTGGCCTTTTTTTCTTTCTTTCTTTAAATATAGCTTTCACAAATCATAGACCTTTCTCATCTCTCTCTCTTACCTTAATTTATTATATAGTCTTCTGAATAGACACATGCACTTGGCATTTCAAAGCCAATTGGAAATACTGAAGCCAGCTCCAAGATCACGTTTGGGCAGAGTTTAGAAGTAATCCAGTTAGAAATATTAAAATTAAAACAACCAAGGCTTGATAAATCAGAATTAATGCGAATGGCTCTGTAAAATGGTAGAACAAATTCTGTGGGATTATAAAAAAAAAAAAAAAAGGGAAGCCCAATTTCAGTAAATGGATTGAGCAACAGTTGGATGAACTTTTAAAGCAAGCAATTCAGTTCTTAAAGCATTGAAAGAATGGAGATCCAGCTTGTAGAATTTAACTGGCATTTCAAGAGAAAGAAACGTCTCACACATTTTTTTTTCCTTTTTTCCCCTTTTCTTTCCAAATATACTCCACTGAATTGTGACAATCTCATTTGGTGACTGCCAATATGAAATGCATTTGCCCAAGTATCTGAGTTTCAAAATGTTCATAACATCTGTTAACATTTCTACTTGAGGGCAAACTGGATACATTTCAGGTATCTCATGTTCAGAAAAGTAAGACTCCTTACTACCAGCCACCAAAATCATTCAAATGACAACAGCCTCTACAATTCTTGTGGAATGGTTTTGCAGGAGAAATCTGTCATAAATATAACAATATACATGTTGCAAGAGGGGAAAAGAGGGGAGGACTCAGATGGGTGAGAATTCTTGAGTAAGGCTTTTATAAAATTGGCATGAAGTGTTTCAAAAATTGGTCAGGGGCAAAAGTCACCCAATGACAATCTTAATAGAGATGACAATCTCTATATGACAATAGAGATCAATCTTGTCTATCCTAAAATGCTCTGTCAGACTGGAATGATGGGACCATATTTACTACTGTCTCACCTTTGTCTATATGAAAAAAATCCTTCCTTCCTTCCTTCCTTCCTTCCTTCCTTCCTTCCTTCCTTCCTTCCTTCCTTCCTTCCTTCCTTCCTTCCTTCTTACCTTCCTTCTTGTTTATGTAAATATATTGTTGTTGTTAGTTGCAAAGTTGTATCCGACCCATCACAACCCCATGGACAATGTTCCTCCGGCCTTCCTGTCCTCTACCATCCTCTGGAGTCCATTTAATCTCACGCCTACAGTGATTCCATCCAGCCACCTCATTCTCTGTCGTCCCCTTCTTCTTTTGCTCTCAATCTTTCCCAGCATTAGGCTCTTCTTCAGTGAGTCTTTCCTTCTTATTAGGTGGCCAAAGTATTTGAGTTTCATCTTCAGGATCTGGCCTTCTAAAGAGCAGTCAGGATTGATCTCCTCTCGGACTGACCAGTTTAATTGCCTTGCAGTCCAAGGGACTCGCAGGAGTCTTCTCCAGCACCATAATTCAAAGGCCTCAATTTAAATATATAAGATTACCCAATTTATCCAGATCCCTATTTGAAGTAGCCAAAGTAGTATTTGCTAGAGCTCTATATTAGCATTCGCCTGATAATCCTAATTAGAGTTTAGCAGATGGAGATAAGATTAAAAACAGGAATTTAGCATTTTAGATGTTACTGTTTCCTATTATGCATGTCCCCAAATACTGTATGTTTTTTCTGTCTAAAGGAAAGGGAATTCAAAAAGAATAGCTTTCTTTTACTCAGAAAAACACCATCTATATATATTCACCATCTATATATTGTATGATTCATGTACCGTATTTTTCGGAGTATAAAACGCTCCGGACTATAAGACGCACCTACCTTTTTTGGGGAGGAAAAGAAGAAAAAAAAATCTGCCTCTGCCTCCCAACAATTGTCCTCCTTGCAGCAAACAGCCTGCTTTAGTTTCATTTTTGTTTTCAGCACAGCCTGATTAGCACAAGAAAAAAAAATCTGCCTCAGAGCAATTTGCCTCTTTGCAGCAAACAGAGGCCCATGTGACAATAGGCAATGGCAATCCCTGCAGCCTGAAACAGCTGAGGGTCGGGAGGCTGATCCAACCAAAAATCAACTGCTTGTGCTAATCAGGGTGTGCTGAAGCTGAAACGGCCTGTTTCCTGTTTGCTGCAAGGAGGTAAATTGCTGGGAGGCAGAGGCCAAAGGGTGGGGGCTGGTGGGTGGGTGGGGCTACATTGGGTATATAAGACACACTCAAATTTTCACCTCTTTTAAGTGGGAAAAAGTGCATTGTATACTCCAAAAAAAAAGGTAATTCTTCCTGCTTTTCTTTCATTCCAATTATATTTTTCAAAAAACCCAAAATGAGAACCTCCTCCCACTTTTCTCCTCCATTTCTTCCTCCTTTTTCTCTTCTTCTTCCTCCTGCTCCTCATTCCACTTTCCTCTAAAGTGCTATAGATGTTCTACATGGGGTCTCATCTGTGAGACAGTGTAGGACCGTGGAGGAAACCATTTTCTACTATTGTGCCTTACCTATGAGTATTCTTCCCCTAGAAATCAAACTTGCCGTGATGCCTTTTTCCAAGGCATTGAAAACCTGGCTTTTCCACCAAGGCTAGCTTACACCTCGATAGGATTGTTGAGCCCATGTCATGGCTTGTTTGAGTGTTTGTGAGTCTTCTAACTTTTGTGTTGTTTTTGTTTTAATTCTGGTTGTTTTTATTCTGTAAGCAGTACTGTAAAGTTATACATACGAAATAGGTGGCCTATACATTTACTAAATATGTCACAATTCACTCTTCACAATTGAGACCTAACTGGCTGTTGCTTTTCTTGGTGCAGGGCAACTATGATGGTTCTGCCATGATCTTTGTTGATATCTGAGGGACAAATGACATGGGTTTTGTAATTTGTTAACTAACATAGTTACTTTGTATTTTAATTTGATTTATTTTCTCTCTTTTAAAATGATGTTGAGGTTTATTAGCTTTTAAGATTCCTAAACTGATAAACAAGCTGGAGACTAGGTCCAGATAAGAAAAGTTTGTTAGTTACAACCTGGGGATTGATTTATCTCTTTTGTGAACTCTAAACAACCTTTTCCCTTACAATTATGCCCCTTCTGACATCAGACCTCATTTTAATGAACCCTTGTGATATTATGGATGCAAATATGTAACATGTTTGACTACATTTAACTGATTTCCTATGCAAAGGGGAGGTTACTTTTATTCTGTCCAATCAACTTTCCTCTTGCATTTTCCTTGTTGTGTTAACTATAAAAAGGAGTGAAACATGGGGCTCGATGTTCTCTCATCCTTTTACATAGAGAGAGACCCCACTTTATCAGGGTACCCTAATAAACTGCTTCCAACTCAGTTGGTTATTGGGAAGGTAAACTGAGGCAGAACCTAGAGCCAGATTTGGCTTTCATATCACAACCAACCCACTCCAGAAGTGCAAAAGTTCATATGGCCTAGTATTAAATGGGGTCCTTCCATTCGAACGTTTGCTCCTTTTTAATTCAAATGTACAAATGAGAATACAAATATACAAATGATATACAAAAAGGCTTGATTTATTTTCAGACACTATCATATTTTAATGTTATTATAATTATGTATTTCAGAAACTAGAAGTAGCACAGGCCCCTCTGGATCTGAAAAAAAAAATAATTTATGATGGTTTTTCATAGTTATGACCTTTGTAGCATCCCCACTTGCAGTCATCATTTTTTGCGACCTTCTGATAAGCAAAGTCAATGCGGAAGTCAGATTCACTTAACAACCGGGTTACTAACTTATCAACTGCAGTGATTCACTTAACAACTGTGGCAAGAAAGGTTTTAAAATGGGGCAAAACTCACTTAACAAATGTCTCAACAGAAATGTTGGGTTCCATTGTGGTTGTAAGTCAAGGACTACCCATAGTTCCAAGTGGGGTGCCAGAGGTCACAGCTATTGCCCTCTTCAGATATGTCTCCTCACCTATTCCAATAGATTGGCTATAGCTACAAATGGAACTTGACCAATAAATTCAGCGTTAAGACAGGGGTAGAATGTCAAAACATAAATCCATTCTCTCCTGGCAAGATCAACCAAGTTGGCCAAAAAACCTAGCCCTTCTTTGTTTAAAGGGCTAAAACATTCTTTCAAATAAAGACCATTCCGATTGCCGATATTTCTTTTTACAATGTGCCAAAAAAATTTTTTAAAACATTTGAATAGTTTAAATATATATAAAAATTGATCAAAGTAAACAACAGCAGAGAACTTGGAAAGAACTAAGGCAATGTCTGTTTAAATATTATTGTGGGTAACTTTGAGAAAATGAATCTAAAGCATGTCATATACTGTATAAATCAAGTAAGTAGGTAAGAAGATAGGCAAAATGGGAGGCAGACATTCACACCTGAAATGTGCCAGGTAAACTTCATAGCCAGGAAACTTCAAAGATCTCCAGGAAGTGAGTCCGATTCTTACGCTGGGCATTGAGAAGAAGGTTGTGTTGCTTTTCATACAAAACTTATTTTTTTTAAATATAGAATTGGTGACTAGTGGATTGATCTTTTTCTAATCGGTATTAGTTTAATCTCCTTCTGCTTATTTTTCACAACTTGAAAGCAATAGAGAAATCTATAAGTCTTAGGTTATCATTTTTTACTGGCAGATTTTGACCAATGGAATGTTTCTAAAATACATTCATCTGTACACTTTGATCAGTTTAATATACATAATTTTGTTTGTTCTTTCTTGGTTGACTAGGGTACTGTAGCTTTCAAAAGTTCATTCTCTGAACAATAAATGCATTCTCATTCCCATGTTAGGTTGCATGAATTTGCTGATTCCCTTATATAAATGAATAAATGATCTAATGAAATGCTGCACCGTAACAGCTGTGAATGTAGATTTTATAGTAATTTAGCCACTTTGAGTTTTTTTCCCTGATAAAATTCAGATGGATGGTTGACTGGTTGTTCAAATAACCTATTCTTTTTGTTTGTTTGTTCAATCAACCAAATGTAACACACAAAAGTTTGAATATTCTGTTTAGTTCTAATGTATTATTCCTCTGGCATTGTTCCAATTTAAAGAGAGCATAATTTCTTTCTCTGTGTTTCAGTTTATTCAAGATGATTTATTATAAGTTGTTTATACTGTTTGTGTCACTAATGAACACAAAAGCTATCTCTTGATCCACGCAGTTGGGAGGGAAAGTCTTTATTGATATATTAGCCAATCAAAGCCAAATTTCCTGAAACTCTTCAACTGGCTGTTAATCATCCAATTATCCAGTAACACGCAGGGCGAAAACCAGCATGTTAGTATTCTGCTATAGCTGATCACTTAGCATTTGCATTCCAATTCTAAGTATAGTAAATCTCTCCTTGTTGAAAGTTCATTTATTCATATCAATTTGAAATACCTAAGCAGTTAGTCTGGACACATCTTTAATTTCATATCATATCCAAAAATAACCTTGGAAGAAACTCAGATTCTGCAGATAATGACAATTTTCACTGAACATGTGAGTCAGGCATGCACAGATTATAGAAAAGATTTTGTTCTTTTAGAGGTCAAGACCCGGTTGCCAATTCTGTGCTGAGATGGACACTGTTGAAAACATGCCATCTATCCATTTTGGACACCTGACAGGTGGGGACCCGAGTGTGAGATAAAATACAACTACTAAAGGAGAAGGAGGGCAAGTTAGCAGTTATATATGCTTCATTGAACATTCTCAATTGTTAGAAATTAATTTCTTCAATTCTGGGGAGTGGAAGAAAGGCGTGAATGGATTATAAAACAACGTATCTAGGATTTTCTCTGCTCCAGTTTGATCATTGTAGATCTCAGGCTTAGAACTATTTGGTATATGCTCTGGGAGTTTTTATAGCAATAATCTTTACCCTGATATAATTAATATGATGGGTGGGGGCAAAGCTTCACTATTGCCTCAAGCATGAGCAGTTTGTTTCTCTGTGTATAAAATAAGGAAAGATAGCTTGTATGATCCTTTTGTAGGATCATACAAAAGTATGAAGGCTATTGCTTAACGCATTGTAAGCCGCCCTGAGTCTCCGGAAAAGGGCGGCATATAAATCGAACCAATAAATAAATAAATAAATAAATTTTATTTTATTTTTGATACAGATTTGTCTAGATTTTTTTTCCTCCTGAATTCCTTGATATATCTGTGTCTAGAACTGGCAAACTACTTGGTGCCTTCCAAATATTTTAGATTATAAATATCATGAGCAAGTTGACAGTATGGAAAGCATTGTTGAGAACATTTGCCTGTCCCAGGTTAAAAAGAACAGTAAGCACCACAATATTAAAACATATAACGCTGTTTGAACTAAATTATTTGATACGTGCAAAGAATATGAGAACCAGAGGTGGGTTTCAGCAGGTTCTGACCAGTTCTGGAGAACTGGTAGCGGAAATTTTGAATAGTTCGGAGAACCGGTAGTAAAAATTCTGACTGGTCCCACCCCCATCTATTCTCTGCTTCCCAAGTCCCAGCTGATTGGGAGGAAATGGGGATTTTGCAGTAACCTGCCCCTGGAGTGGAGTGGGAATGGAGATTTTACAATATCCTTCCCCTGCCATGCCCACCAAGCCATGCCCACCAAGCCATGCCACGCCCACCAAGCCACACCCACAGAACCGATAATAAAAAATTTTGAAACCCACCACCAATGAGAACCCTAAAAATATAGTTTTAGCCATTGCCAACAATGATCTCTATTATGGATCCCCCTTTTGGGTAATGGTTAAGAATATTGTTGCTTCAAGTGGAGGTTGAAGCAATGTTCTATGACAGGGGTGTCAAACTGGCGGCCCATGGGCCAGATGCATCACACACAGGCCATGCCCATCCCAGCTCTGTGAAGAGGAAAAACATCGCAAAACGTCATGTGACGGCAACTTGACACTGTGAGTTTGATACCTGTGTTCTATGATAAAAGAGAATTATATCAATTCTCTTGATATCCCTGTAAAGTCAAAGAGAGTCAACCTCAGTACATCAAAACCACACAATGGTACTAATTGGAGCATCACCCCTAACAATCCTTGAGGATTCCTGTTTAATTCTAACATAGGAGACTAATGCAACAATCCAATTGTTGATTGATTACGAGAAACAAACTGATCTTGAAAAAAATAAAATGAGAAAGGATCTTTTGTGGGATCTAAATAACTAAGGACACAAATAATTTGTTCCTGAATAAATCCAGAGGAGCAGGTTTCTGGTCTTATAAAGAATCTGTCATTCTGGGCAGAGTAAGGTTGTATCTTTTAATATTTTTAGGAGAATAAAGATGAAAAATGAAATCAATTTACCAAAATTGTAATCCACAAGATGCAATAGTTTTGGAAAACCCGTCCTTCTTCTGGAGAAATGAAACCTAATGGAAAATTCTATTCTAGACTATTATAGCCCTTTTTACAGCAACAAATAAGTATGTAAATAAAGTTTTATCCCAAGATGGTGATGATTGAAAATTCAATACAGAATAAAATTAAAATTGAGAACACAAATGAGAGTAACAGTGGGGAAATTATGTACATCTTTTCTTCTCCTATTACAGAATGTATGGCAGTTGGTTCCAAGGGCTGAACATTTCTATTGAAAAGCGAAGAAAATATGAAGGGTTTGGTGAAATGCTGTTCAGTAATTAGAGAAAAGAGCTAGAATCTTCAACAGAAGCTTGGCTAAGACTGAGCTTGTCAATGAAAAGGTCGTCAGTTCAGCAGTTCGAATCCCTAGTGTCGCTGGGGTGAGCTACTGTTACTTGTCTCAGCTTCTGCCAACCTAGCAGTTTGAAAGCACATAAAAATGCAAGTAGAAAAATAGGGACCACCTTTGGTGGGAAGGTAACAGCGCCTTCAGCATTTAGTCATGCTGGCCACATGACTACGGAGATGTCTTCGAACAGCATGGGCTCTTCGGCTTTGAAATGGAGATGAGCACCACCCCCTAGAGTTGGGAACGACTAGCACATATGTGCGAGGGGAACCTTTACCTTTATACATGCTACATTTTTATTGTAGACCCCACTTTACAGTCCATTATTCTTTTAGATCAACGTTTAAGGTAATAAAAACACATTTTGTTTTATGTACTCCCACCCAGCCCAGTCCATAGTCCAAATACATGGATTATAATTCTCACCAATTTTGAGTTCCAGAACGAAATCAATTCTCAATCTCAGAAGAAAACTGAACGAAACGAATGCAGTTAAACTGGATACTAACAACTTTATACAGTAAACAGCCAATGAAACTCATTGACTAAAACTTGAACATCTGAGATAAAGTTGTTGCCATGGCTCTTTGGCAGAAGATCAATGGCTTCAAGCCTAGAATCCATGCTACGATGTATAGGATTTACAGTACTGTATAGTTAAAGAACAATATAAATTTGTGTTCCTCTAGAGATTCATATGGTACAAGCATATTTTTCATTCTTCTGCCTATCTAAAGTTTAATTACATTTAACAATATTGAATGCTGCTTTTTTTAAAAAAATATATTCTACAATTTTCCTGCCTTTTCCGTAATATATAGAATTTAGAAAAAGAAAAAACCCATCCAAGTTTACTACATATTGCTGTTCACCGTCTACTGTATAAGGTAAGCATTTTGTTTACTGTAGAGTCTTAATCTTAGTGCTATTGTTAATCTAAGAGATTAATATTATTTTTACTCTACTTTGTTTTATTTTTATTCTATTTATTTTAATTTCTGTTCCAATACTTTGGAAATACTGTAGTACTTCTGCATATTATGTGCGGAATAATGTTGAGAGTCTTCAGCTGCCTTCTTTGCCTTCTTTCTTGAACTGCCAGAGTCTCATTTGCTTTTTCTGTATTTTCCATAGCAGCAAGGGACCAAATCTGTATTTTTTCATGTACTGCATTTGCATTTATTTGTTTTGCATATATTTATGTACCCCAAACACAGTAGTCCGTTTCTCCCCAAAGATCCAGTAGGAAAAGGGTAACCTTACAGTGTTTATACAGTACTACTACGTTTACCATACAATCCTATTTTGCACTATATGCAGTATTATTGCCTAGGGCACAATAGTAAATACTTATATTAAGAACTGTTGTTATGTACGTACATTATATCAGTGAGTTATTGTTCTTGTTATTAAAATGTTTTATAATGTTAAAAATGTTCAGTTCATTGAAAGATAACCGAAATTGCTTGAAATAAAAGTGGTTTAAGGGGAAAAAGCATTTAAGGAAGGAAAGACTTTAAGGGGAAAGTAAGACCGTTTATGGGACAAAGTGTTCTGGACTGTTCAAAACATTTTTCTCACACCAAAGAGAGGGAAAATGTTCCTCAGAAGATTTTCTGGATATAAGAGAATGTTTTATTAAGTTTATGTAAAAACATACAGTAACAGTATAGAAAAAAATGCAACTATTATACATGCTGTAAAAATACAGTACTTGGTGTAAATCAAGTTATATACCCTATAACAATGATGGTTAACCTTTTTGGTGCTGAGTGCCCAAAGCGTGCATGCGTGCGAATGCATGTGCATGTGCCCCAATCCCCAAAATGCAATGCAAGCATCCCCCCGCGCATGTGCCCTGGCCCCATGCATGCGCACGTGTTCCCCGCGCATGCACCCCCCAGCACATGCACCCCAGCCCCTGTTTTGGTTTCCAGGTTGGTTCTCCTGCATTTTTGCCTCCCGTGCCTTCCCTGATCTCAGTCTCTCTCCCCCCAGAGCGCCCTAGCTTTCTCCTGCATTTCTGCCACAGAGAGGCACCTGCGGAGAGTGGAACCTTCAGAGATTGGGGAAGGCACGGGCAGCAAAAATGCAGGAGAAAGTTAGTGTGCGCTGGGGAAAGAAACTGCTGAGATCGGGGAAGACCCCGTGCATGTGCAGCAGAGACCCGAAGACCAAGTGGCCGGTGGGAGGCATGCATGCATGCATGGTGGAACTGGGCTGGGCAATGGCTGGCAGGCCCAGAGAAAGGGCTCTGTGTGCCACCTGTGGCATGAGTGCCATAGGTTCGCCATTGCAACCCTATAAGGATTATCAACAATTACAATAGTTTCATTAACATGCACTCACATCACTCTTGCAGAAATTCATGAAAATGCAGTGTCACGAACCAAAAAAAATTGGGAACCTTTGCATTAGAATGCAGTACATGCATACAGTATAAACTGGAGATTAAGAGATCACAGATCCAGGTAGATTCATGATTGACATACCAGCCTAGCTTGGTAAAGAGGATTCTCTTCAGTAGAATTGTAATCGGAGCTGCCAATAAAAAGCAATAGCTGGCGAGCTTCTCCTATCTTATTAGGGCCAATTTTGGGGTTTGGGAGATCTACAGTAAAAATAAAATGCCCAGTGATGTTTTTTTTTCCCCAGCTACCTTGACAGTAGCAACTCTAATCTAAAGGTGGCTTACAGCTGCTATTTTCATCACTCACCTTATATATACTGTAGCACTGTACTGTATTGAATCTGAGATCGTTTTTTAGACAATCTTTTGCTGATGAAATATACTTACCCTGTGAAGAAGAATGACACATCTGAACCACTCAGGTAAAAATTTCTTCTGTTACCTTGTGTACAGGTACAATATGGTACAATATTAGAAGACATTCTAGTTTTAGAGATAGGGTATCATTGGTCAGTCCTCATATCTCTCCTAGCTGTGTCTCTATAATTAAAATTAGATGATAATTTTTTTTTTTAAAAGTCAAGCCACCCTTGACTCCTGATGACTACATTTACCTGGATAAGATTTGTCTTGGTAACATTGTTTGAAAGGGCTTTGCCAGTGCTGTTTCTTTGGGCTGAGAAAGAGAGACTGGTCCAAGGTTACTTAAGTGGCTATTTATTTAAAGTAGAACTTCAGTGTCAACTCGCAAAGCATCCCTGGCCTGCTCTTGAGTTGCCATAGGCAGATAGGAAAACGGCAAAGCAGCACAGCAGCCAAAAACAAAAGCACATTCCAGACATATCTCTCTCAAGGCTGTCTCCCAGGGTTACCCAAAGCAGCCAGAGGGGAGTGAAATTGCTCTGTTGGCAAATGTGACTGATGACACACCCTGGGGGAGGGGAGAAACAGGATCAGGTCTGGGCCGTAAATTATGTGGGGTCAGAGTTGACTTCACTTGGACTGTGCCAACATGAAGCTCCTAATAAATAACTGTATTTCTTTTGAAGCTTGGCTCAAGGCTCATGATTTAATTAGGGCATTCGTCAAAACCCTGACATTCAACTCATATTCTCTTGGTTTCTAGACTGGTACCTTCAGCTACTCAGTGAGATACTGTACATCAAATGGAAAGCAAGCCAATACTCATACTCTATTTTAAATTAAATGTTTTCATGCTGAATCAACAGCAGCATGACCACTGAAATCTGAACCTGTGCTGTAAGTGCAAATAATTTTCCTGGGCCTGTCTGGCTATACCATAAAGCAAAAATTCACAGCCTGAGGCCCTTGGACAACGTGCAGTCTTCCTCCACAACTTGCTGCTGATGTGCTTGTATCAAAATTGTAAAAATTAAATATACAGAAAGTAATTAAATTTAACATTCATAACATGCTGTATTGAATCAAATTGAGTTTTTGATTTTGCCATGTCTGTTCATTGCTTTTGGACTCACAGACTTTTGCAAATTCCTGTGGCACTACCAATCTAAACTAAAATACAGTACTGTAGATGCTGTGCAGCAGGGGTGGGTTCTACTTACCTTTACTACTGGTTTGCAATGGGGCCGCATGTGCGCAGAAGCTTCCACACATGCGCAGAAGCTTCCTGTTGACGTCGGGGTCAGTGGGCGGAGCCTCCTGCCAGTTTTACTACCAGTTCTATAGAACTGGTCCGAACCGGGGGCAACCCACCACTGCTCTGCAGTAACATAATTACTGTAAGTACAGTACAGTAGTTCTGTACATTGTAAACACACTGAAATAAAATAATGTACAGGTCAGCAATTTAACGAAGCACTGTTTCATCTTCTTACAAAATGCATATTGTACAGCAGATAATTTTAAAATTATTTGTTATCTTACATTTTCAACTATCCTGTGCTATAATCTCCGATGCCTTTCTGAGTTTTCCTCCTTATATCCTTACAATATTATATTGTACAGTACAGTACAATTTTAATATTCTTCTTTAAAAAAAACCAGGCTACATTATTTTAAAAAATCTGATTTATATATAATACAATAACATAAACTACAAAGTTTACTATAGTACAGCAGGGGAAGGAAATTAATACTGAAGTTGTGCAATACTGTATCTTTAAACCTATCTAGTACTCTAAATGAAAGATTCCTATGAAGACTTTTTAATAATCAGTTAAAGTAACTGAAGATAATACTATTGTAGACATAGAAGCATTTCCATAGTCATGTTTTGCTAGAAAATATATAATTATCACATTCCCCACCCCAGTACTACAAAGTACCTCTTGATTCCCTTAACAACTACACAGTTAATATAATGACCAAAGAAAACTGTAAATCCCAATCTTTATTTTTTTAATGGCCGATGTGATAAAAATGTAATAAAAATTAGTCTGGTCTTGTGATCATTGCTTAAGACCATAGCAATTTATGACCAGAATTATGAAATTCTAACTGTAAATTGAGCTATACCTGTGCGTGTCTAAAAACCTGGACTGAAGCAGGGTTTTTTACTACCTGTTCTGTGGGCGTGGCTTGGTGGGCGAGGCTTGGTGGGCATGGTAGGGGAAGGAGACTGCAAAATCTCCATTCCCACCCCACTCCAGGGTAAGGATACTGCAAAATCTTCATTTCCACCCCACTCTGGGGCCAGCCAGAGGTGGTATTTGCCGGTTCTCTGAACTACTCAAAATTTCCACTACCGGTTCTCCGAATTACTCAAAATTTCCGCTACCGGTTCTCCAGAACCTGTCAGAACCTGCTGGATTTCACCCCGGACTGAAGACATTCAGAGGCTATGATAATGTATGGGTGGACTTTCTACTAATGTCATGAAAAGTCTGATTCTCTGTGGTCAAGTTTTTATTCAACATTTAAGATATGAGTTCTATTATATATAGATTTATTCTAACATGTTTTGTCATTCTTTTTTAGTGTTTTTTAAAAACCATTTAATTCCCATTTGGGTTTTTTTTTCCTTTTCTTTAGTTAGAGATTAAATAAATTTGATGTTTAATCCAGAATAGAGGCCCTCAAGAAATCCCCAGTATCTTCATTCATCTCATTCCTGGACATCACTATTCATTTACTTCTTCAAATGTGATTTTTCAGTGAGCATACTTTGATGTTCTTGAACTGAATTTATAACTGGAAGATCAACGTGACAGATTTATTTGGGTAATAACCTACAAAAATAACTGACATTCATGAAGATAAAGATGAAGAGTATTCTGGGAAGCTGATAAAACATCCCAGAAGAAGACCATGAAAAGTCACTTCCATAGCTTTTCAAGAAAACTGCACAGGTATATTCACATACTCATAAGGAGACAACCTCCACTTGAAGGCATATTTTTATTTTTTGACAGCTTTGTTAGGTCTCCAGTACTTTATCACAGTTAGGTTGCCATCTTTGCAAAGCAAAGCAAAACAAAACAAGAACAAAATAGAGAAAAACATCTTTAATAAAAAGACTAGTCGCATCAAATTTCAAAAAATTATACTATGTTTCTAAAACTCATTGTTACCAAATCTTAAACAAGGAATCAATTGATCCTTGGCCGTACAGATTCATACTATCCAACTTTGCACCGCTTTTCATGCAAAGTCAATTCAAAGGAAACTTCTACACAAATGTTTTCATAAAAATACATAATAACATAATAAAGAGTTGGATATATCCAAAATACTTCAAACAAAATACTTCATAACAAAACATTGATACAGTTCATCCTTAACTTCCTTTCAAGGAGCATGAGTTATTAATTAGTGAGTCACTAATGATAATATCAAAGATGCTACAAGTGGGTATGTTCAAAAATGGGCATTAATGTACCTTCAAATTTATATTTATGTTATGCCAGCTTAAACAGGACAAGAGCCAACTTTTTAAAAATGTTATTTGATAGAATTTTGTTTTGTGATCTGAAACCAGAGCCAAGTACTTAAATCAGAATTTTGCATGGTGATGTCTTGACATGTATTTTATCATTTTACCTGTGTCCTCCTGAAAAGTGGTACAGATGGGTGAATCTGACAAAACTGGTTTGCTCAGTTTCTCATTTTTCTCATTTTTAAATTCATTCCATTTGATTAGTACATTACAATTTTTCTTAACAAACTCATCCTGCATGCACCTTTCTTTGAATATACTGTATATGCATTTGATGCATATCTTTTAAAAATATACACTTTTAATGTAAAGCAGTCAGATGAGGAGACCCAAACTCATTGGTAGTATCACATTGCAATGAACAAAGACCTACATTCAGTTTTGTAGCTACTAAGATTGTTGGCCAAGTAAGTACATAAATAGCCAGGGAAATGATTGAAGCCTACAGGGAAATGGGCCCTACAGGAATGCTGTTTACCATCAGCTAATCAGAAACTCAGGAAATAATATCCAACGACTTAATAGCTGACCATTGACACCAAATCAACAACTAAAAAGCCACACACAACCAGGCACTACATAAATACTACACATAGAATAACCGAAAGCACACATTCTGGAGAGAGAGAAGTTCTCTGAGGATGCGTTCAGCATGAGTTCAAAAGTTCAGAAGACTAAACCTCTGGTTCCAGGGACTGACCCAGATTGGATCCTACAACTTTTAATTTTAGCTGAAAACAACATTATGGATTTTGAGGAAGGGATAGATATTGGCTTATAACTGCATTTTTGGGTACAGATAAGAGCAGGAAATGAAAATATGGATGTGCAACAAAATCTCAATATCTGAACCAAATCTAGGATTAGTAATTTCGCAACTTTGAAACACATACATACATACATACTATGCACAACTACTTCAGATTTAAAGCATATTCAATACGGCTATTGAATAAGCAGGAGATACAACACTGCCTATCTATTCTCTTTGCATTATTGATAATCTTCCAGAAGGTGCTCATTTTACAACCCTGCCTAATAAATGATAGTTTTAATATTTATGCCTCTGTATCTCTACATCTAATTTAATGCTCTCGTTAGCATGTTTTGAATTCCTGAGATGTTCGTAGAAATCTGTTTCATAGTTATGATTTCCATTCTTATATAATGTTTAAACTCTGGAACAAAGCACCACATTCCTCATTCTGGTTATTCTGTTTGCAGTTAACCCTTTTCTAATCAAGAAGCACAAATCTTCTCAAAAGAAATAAAAGAAAAAAAGGAAGAAAAGGAAGACTTGTTATTTGATATAATTTAAATAAATAAATAGAAGCTCCATGCTAAATAAAGAGAAAGGACTCTACCTTAGCTAATTAAAATTAGAGTAGCATCATGGAAGTAAATGGACCTTCACTGATTTACATTAGCTAAGGATTTGGCCAATTAGTAATACAATAATTATAGCAGCATACATAGCAACCACCTTATTTAAAGTTGAAATCTGGTTGGACAAAATAAAATATGGAAATCTTAGCTTCTTTCCTATTTCTTATAATGTGGGCCTTGTGGAATAAACAGATATCAATCACAACCTGGTGAGCTATTTTTACTTTATTGTAAAGATACATTGACAGAATCTTGCAAGTCTGGAAGTACAATCCTTTCCTCCCATCCCTTTAATAATGCAACCACTATCCAGTTTCAGATTCTGCTTTCTCTTGTTTGACACTTGGGCAGTGTCTCTTTGCCCAGGCCGCCAAAGGAACTAGAGGAAACTGAGGGAACTAGAGGAGAAGCCATCCTATACCTAATTCTTACTAATAGAGAAGAAATGATAGAGGGAATGGAACAGGGGTGAAATGCTACCGGCAAAACCTGACTCAATAACAGTAAATGTGAGAGGGATCTTGGAGTCTTAGTGGACGATCATTTAAACATGAGTCAGCAATATGTGGCAGCAGTCAAAAAAAAAAGAAAAAAGCTAACTGTTCTGCTCCAGCTCCGGATTCCCGAGGATATTGACACACACCAACAGTCCTTATCAAATTTATTAAGTAGCAAGAATAAACCAAAGTCCGGCAAAGGTTGGCAACCAGCCCAGAAAACAAGATACGATAAGACTTTTCCAAAAATGCTCTGATGATAATTACAAGTTGTTTCCAGCAAGAAACTTACTAAATGTGTGTGACTTAAATAGGCTAAGGGAGTGGCCAATTATCTTCAAGCTTTACTTTCGAGGAGACCTCCTCCTCCTGAGTAGCCACTCCTGCCTTTTGGCAGCCCTTTTGGCAACTCCTGCCTCAATGCTCGAGCATTGAGAAGAAGCTCCTCCACTTCGCTCTCTTCACTTGAAGGAGCCTCTGGAGGTCCTGAAAGCCCTGGCTGAGTCTCTGCCTCTGGTACCACATCCTCTTCAGCCTCCTCGCTGTCCGACGTGAACGCCGGCTGTGCAAGCTGCTGGCGCGACACCACACCAGCCTCCTCGTCGTCGGGATCAGCCATGATCCACGCAGGCCACTGACGGGCCACAACACTAATATAATCCTTGGTCGTATAAACAGAGGCATAGAATCAAAATCATGTGAAGAGCCACTTTATAAAACTTTAGTAAGACCACACTGGGAATACTTCATCCAGTTTTGGTCACCACATTACAAAAAATATGTTGAGGCTTTGGAAAAAGTGCAAATAAGAGCAACTAAGGTGATTAAGGGCCTGGAGACAAAAACATATGAAAAACAGTTGCAGGAATTGAGTATGGCCAGTCTAGAGAAAAGAAGGACCAGGGGTGACATGATAGCAGTATTCCAATTTTTGAGAGGCCCCCACAAAGAAGAGGGGATCAACTTATTTTCCAAAGCACCATAAGGCAAGCCAAGAAACAATGAATAGAAATGAATCAAGGAGAGAAACAACCTGGAACTAATGAGAAACTTCCTAACAGTGAGGACAATTAACCAGTGGAACAGCAGAAGTTGTAGATGCTTCATCACTGGAGGTTTTTAACAAAAGACTGGACATCCACCTATCTAAAATGGTACAGGGTCTTCTGTTTGAGCATGGGATTGGACTATAAGACCTCCAAGGTCCCTTCCAGCTCTATTCTGATTCAAGGTCTTTCCCACATACCATCACATATAGTGAGAAGAAAGATCTTTTTGCTGTGTAAAATCAAAGGTGTATCTCATGCATCATCTAGGAAAGCCACCAGCAGGATATTTATATGATAGGGCTCCTCTTGTTTTGTCAATAATAATATTGGGAGATATAATCCCTTTGATATTGGAAAACAGAGCAGGATTAGATCTACCAATTAATTTCTCTCTTATGAAAGCACTTATTAATTAATTTTAAATTATCATTCTTATTATTCATTGCATGTGCTTATATGACTTTTTTCTACCTTAGGTATAAAACAATTGCTGTAACATAGCAAGACATGAAGAGGAGTCACTATTTGGTGTTAGAACTCAGGCAATCAAAGTCTTAGCCAATTCCATTTCTGAGCCTATCGGATCTTTCTAAAAATTATTGGGATTAAGTCACCTAAAACACATTTTATTTTTTCCTATGATGGAAAGCATAGGAATATTCCCTGTGAGGGAAATAAGCACTTTGATAAAGTGAAGGATTGTTATGACTTTTCTGCTGATCATACAAAATACCAAAGTCAAAGTGCATTCAAAAATTACAACATATAAAATCAATCCACAATATTAGAAAAAATAATACAAGATCCAGGCATGCTTAATCAATCAATGATAATAATAATCCAATACCCAACACCCTCCTTTTCAAGATATAGACTCTATTTTATTTACAAATCTATTTTATTTACAAAGACACTATGGTGACTTTTAAGGATAATTAAGTGTACAATCTGATTCATCACATATAGAAATAACTGGTTTATCCAACAGTACTAGTGACTATGGATCAATCACTGATTGTACAGAGTAGGTGCTATTATGGCAACTCAAAATGACTGTTGTCTACAATCATATCAGATATAATTTCTTTCTATGCCATCATTCTCTTTAGCTGCTCAATGTGTCATCTCTAAATGTTCCCCGAGAAATTGCTCAGATTCACACTGTGAAATAACTGATTCAGAATTACTGTCCAATTGTCTTGATAATAATTTTGTCTTTCACTTCTGGATTGAACAATATTTCTTGTTTCATCTTTTATTTTGTCCATCTCAGCTATTCTTGCTATAATTTCATGTTAATTTCTTCGTCTATATCATGGGTGTCCTGCTTACCTAGGCCACAGTGAGTGAAGAGTGAATTATCTTGGGCTGCATATAAAACATATAATATAGTTAATGTATATAAATCACATAATAATGTTAAAAGTTTACAATTTTCTGGGGTCACATTACTAGCTCTCCAGGGCTACATGTAGCCTGCCTGCCAATGTTATTACTGGTTCTCTGTACTACTACAAATTTTTACTACCAGTTCTTGTGAACTGGTACGAACCAGGAACAACCCACCACTGATATTGCTACTACTAAAAAGCTTTAAAGCCTGCAATTTAAGTATTCTGGATATGTATGCTGAATACCCTAGTCAATGAACAAATTATCTTCCTCTAAATTCTGATGGATTTTTCAGCCATCCTGGGAAGAATTCAAGTGGTGTTAGAAATGTGAAAGCTTTCCTCTGTTTCTGACAGAATGAATGAGAGGCAGGTTTTGAGCCAGGAAATATAAAGAAAATTCATTTCTTTCAAAGACGCCCATCAAAAATTCCTTCTCCTCTCTTCCGGTAAATGGTAATCCTTGATTTACAATCATTCATTTAATGACCATTCAAACTTACAACAGCACTGAGAAAAATGACTTACAATATGACCGTTTTTCACACTTATGACGGTTGCAGCATCCCATGTTCACATAATCAAAATTCAGACACTTGGCAATTGACTCGTATTAATGACGGTTGCAGTGTCCTGGGATCCCCTTTTGTGACCTTCTGACAAAGCAAAATCAATGGGGAAGCCAGCTTCACTTAACAACTGCAGTGACTCACTTAATAACCGTGGTAAGGAAGGTCGCAAAATGGGACAAGCAGAAATTCTGGGTTCAGTTGTGGCCATACATTGAAGATTACTTCTATTAGCAGCGGTATCCATAACAACACATAATGACATCAAAACAGTGATGTGTGTGATGCACCAATAGCATCTATAAAGTTATTATGTGTGATGAAACCTGCATTCTTTTAATGATGATATCATTACTTACATGTAATCATTTGTGGGTTGTCTTCTCCATGATGTGTATATATATATATATATATATATATATATATATATATATATATATATATATATATATATATATATATATATATATATATATATATATATATATATATATATATATATATATATTATATATATATATATATATATTAATGCATTTTCTGCTAAGGATTTTGGTTTAGAAATCTATAGATGGAAGTATTTTAAAAGTGTATAATGCAATTCAGTGACACCTGAACTTTGTCCCTTAACATTTAATTCTTAGATTTAGAAGCTAGGGAAGAAAACTGTACTCTTCTGAGGGCTATCCAATGAATAAAAATGTGGTTCTTGTGTCTGAATGAATTTCAATGAGCCCATGATGGGTTTGCATATGAAAGAGGTCAGAAAAAGAACATGTACTTGGATTTTCATGGAGGAGGTACAAGACTTGAACTGCACATTGTAGGAGATGACTCTCCATGTTCTAGTTCCCTCATGTATTCACTTTTTAAGATTCACAATTTGAGTTAATTAAGCAATACAGCACGATGGGCCATGTTTTGTGGCACCATTACTCCATGCTTCATTTCTTTAGGGAAGCACAAGGTTGAAGGCTGTTGTATTCAACTGCCTCATTGCCACAAGCATTAAGTCAGTGGCGAAATCCAATTTTTTTTTACTACCGGTTCTGTGGGCGTGGCTTGGTGGGCATGGTGTGGCTTGGTGGGCGTGGCAGGGGAAGGATACTGCAAAAAACATATCAGAATATCTTGAAAGTGTTGAAATTGGTAATAGAAGTCCAGTGTTGTCTAGTGGTTGAGGCACCAAGCTAATGGGAGATTGTGAGTTCAAGTCCTGCCTTAGCCATGAAAGCCAGTTGAATGATTCTCTCTCAGCCTAACCCACCTTATAGAGTTGCTTTTGTGGGGAAACTAAGTGGAGGAAGGTGTGTTGGATATGTTTGCCACCTTGAGTTATTTGTAAAAATAATAAAGGCAGGATTGATATAAATGAATAAAATATACAAATTAACTCATATACTTCAGGTCAGGCTCAGTTCAGGTCTACTGATATTGGAATTTCCCTCCAAATCTAATTCTGGAGCATTCCAGAAACAGCAAAACTTGTTTCTTTACATTACCATAATGTACACAAAGGACCTGTCATGAAAAATATAGACAGCATTTTGATGAAATTGACCTACTTACTATAAAAACTGTTTAAGAACTCTTAAGAAGGTGGGCACAGGAATATGAAGGATTTGGCAGGTTATATCTGAAAGCTCTCATATTACAGTGTACAGATTGATTGAAAACTACTAATTTATTTGTCTGTAGAAGTCCAGTGTCCTATAACAGACATTTTCACAAGCTTCTAATTTACTGAGCATTTGCCCAATTATAGTAATATATTGGGGTCTGGTTCTGAATACATCTATAAATTGCAAATTTGATGAACTACTCTGATCCCAGACTTCTAATGAACGAATGACACATCACTTCAGACCAACTTGCTGCCACAGCTATAGCTGCTAGGCTGATTTTTCCATCATAAGTTAAATCAGCTTTTTCAGAATTTCATGCTGTCACTCACCACAAATGAGGGCCAGACCATCTGAAAAGCTATCAAGAGCTTCGGTGTCAAGGTGAATAATATTGAGATTTCAAAACAGACCTGACTGCTTATTAGGCTATAGCAGGGAAACACTCTATGCAAATTCTTGATGCTAAGATGTATCAAGTTCAATTCCCTGTATTCAATTAAGGCACCACCACCCAATTGTGAACTGACTCTGGATAGTGTACAATCAGAAAAATTAAAACATACAATAATTTATAAAAAAAGAAATAAGAAAAGAATAAAGAACCAAAACTGTCTGGATATACTGTACCCTCAAATAAATTCAACAGGAGCACCAATCATTCTAACCAGAGGTGGGTTTCAGCAGATTCTGACCAGTTATGGAGAACCAGTAGCGGAAATTTTGAGTAGTTCAGAGAACTGATAAATACCACCTCTGACTGGCCCCGCCCCCATCTATTCTCTACCTCCCGAGTCCCAGCTGATTGGGAGGAAATGGGGATTTTTCAGTAACTTTCCCCTGGAGTGAGGAGGGAATGGAGATTTTACAGTATCCTTCTCCTGCCAAGCCCACCAAGCCACACCCACCAAGCCATGCCATGCCCACCAAGCCACACCCACAGAACCGGTAGTAAAAAAAATTGAAACCCACCACTGATTTTAACTCATGGCCAGCAAGATCTTCAAGGCTTATAAAAAAATGCCAAGAGAATGGAAGACAAATACCAGGGGAAACTCCTTCCTGATGGCAGGTGCCACAACAGAGAAGGCAGTAGATGATGACATTCTTTAACTGAAGGGATCTGGAACATACCCACACTATTGGAGGAAACCCATCAAGCTGATAGTGCAGGAGATAGGCATCCTTCAAGTAACCATGCCTTATACTATGTAGGGCTTTATAGATTGTAGCCAGCATCTTGCATTGCATCTGGAAGCATATTGGTAACAGTACAATACAGATGTGTCACTTGAGTATACCAAGACATGCCCATCATGACTTTTGTTATTGAAGTTATTGTATTTGAATTTTATGAAAGGTCACTGGTGGGGAAATATCTGGCAATCTCCTTAATATGGAATAAGGAGAAGGAGATGGTGAGTTTTTTACAGATAGCTATCTTTAGCTGTCTTTGATGTTGTGAAAGTTTTCTGCAGTGCAAGTTAATCTAATTATCATGTAATGATACTTAGGGTCTTCTTAGAAAGAAGGTGGGGAGATTTGTACTATCAGACTTGAAAAATTCTGTTAATCTAATCTTACTATAAGGTAGAATTAATTCATCTGGTCATGATTCCTCTCTGATCTACCTGGGAAGGCTGAGAAAACCAGATAGATGATAGCTAGATAGCTAGATGGATAGCTGGATGGATGGATGGATGGATGGATGGACAGACAGATGATAGATAGATAGATAGATAGATAGATAGATAGATAGATAGATAGATAGAATCTGTCTTCCAGTTCACTCTGCAGCCTTCCCATCACCCATTTAGCTGTTTTTCAAACAAATTCAAGCCAGGGCAGTGACCAGTTATTGGAGGGAAGGGTGCAGACGTGGACCAGTTTAAATGCCCAATAGGTAGCAGAAGTATTGTATCCCCTATAACGGTGATCTGACTGCAACATCAACCAAGGATCAGAATAATAATAATAATAATAATAATAATAATAATAATAATAATAATAATAATAATAATAATAATAATAATAAATTTATTTCTATACCGCCCTTCTCCCGAAGGACTCAGGGCGGTGTACAGCCTATTTAAAAACAGAATAGACATCAATTTAAAATAATTTAAAAGTATTAAATAAATTTGGCTTAATTTAAAACCCCAAAAGTTTAAAACATCCAATTTAAAATTATGTTGCTAACCCAGCCTGGCGGAACAATAGGGTCTTGAGTGCACAGCGAAATACCCGGAGGTCAGAAATCTTACGAATTTCCAGGGGCAGTTAATTCCACAGGGCTGGGGCTCCCACAGAGAAGGCCCTCCCCCTGGGTGTCGCCAGCCGACATGACTTGGCCGATGGCACCCTGAGGAGACCCTCTCTGTGGGAGCGGACTGGCCGGTGGGAGGCTATTGGTGGCAGAAGAGGGTCTCGAAGGTACCCGGGTCCTGTGCCATGGAGTGCTTTAAAGGTGGTGACCAACACCTTGAATCGCACCCGGAAGACCACTGGAAGCCAGTGCAGCTCGCGCAGGAGGGGTGTCACGTGGGCGCAACGGGTTGCACCCATAACCACCCGCGCGGCCACATTCTGGACCAGTTGGAGCCTCCGAGTGCTCTTCAAGGGGAGCCCCATGTAGAGAGCATTACAGTAGTCCAACCAGGAGGTAACAAGGGCGTGAGTGACTGTGCGCAGGGCGTCCCGGTCCAGAAAGGGCCGCAACTGGCGAATCAGGCGGACCTGATAAAAGGCCCCCCTGGCCACGGCCATCATATGTTCTTCTAAAGACAGCCGTGTGTCCAGGAGGACACCCAGATTGCAAGCCCTCTCTGTGGGGGGCAAAGATTCACCCCCAATAGTCAGCGATGGCACCTGCTGACTATATCGGGACGCCGGAAGCCACAACCACTTGGTCTTGGAAGGGTTGAGTCTGAGCCTGTTCCTCCCCATCCAGACCCGCACGGCCTCCAGGCAGCGAGACATCACATCAAGGGCATCGTTGGGGTGGTCTGGGGTGGAGATGTACAGCTGAGTGTCGTCAGCGTACAGATGACACTTCACCCCAAAACCACGGATGATCTCACCCAGCGGCTTCACATAAATGTTGAACAGGAGGGGCGAGAGGACCAACCCTTGTGGCACTCCCCATGCGAGATGCCTCGAGGTCGACCTCTGTCCCCCTGCCAACACAAACTGTGAGCGGTCGGAGAGGAAGGAGGAAAACCACCGCAGAACGGTGCCCCCTATTCCTAACCCCCTCAACCGCTGCAGCATGATACCATGGTCGATGGTATCAAAAGCCGCTGAGAGATCTAATAGGATTAGGACAGAGGAACAACCCCTGTCCCGAGCCCTCCAGAGATCATCCACCAACGCGACCAATGCCGTGTACTATATCAGATTGTGCCTCTGGCAAAAACTTGCAGCTTGCTTCCTGCTTCAGGGGGGAAACTGGAACACCTAAGGATGACTTTGAGATGGTATTTAAGTACTGAGGTGGTATTTAGGTTTTCAGGTCACCTGAGCCTCGGGGTTAGCAGTCACTGGAAAAGTCCCTTTCCTGCTGTTATGAATCAGTTTCTCCCTTTCACAGAAGCCTGCTGGAAACAGAAGAGGATTAAAGGTGAAATCCTTACCCATCCCAGGTCTGGCTAAATACAGAAAGGGAACCAAACCAAACTTCGGGATTCAGTACACCAGCCAAGCTGAGGATCACTTGCTTCAGTACACCAGCCAAGCTGAGGATCAACACTTACTTTAAAAAAAAAAAGAAAAAAGAAAAAGAAAAAAGAAAAAGAAAAAGAAAAAAAACAGAAAAAGAAAAAAAAAACAGAAAAAGAAAAAAAAAAGAAATGTAATATACACACATTCTAACTATAACCAAAGAACTCAATTTGGTTGAAGCCATCATCCGGTCTATTTTCTCAAAGGGAAACATGTAACTCCCTTTGGCATGGACAACTGGCTTGCTCTTTAAAGGGCCAGCTGCTCCCCACCACCCAGTGGTGGGATTCAGCCAGTTCGCACCATTTCGGGAGAACTGATTGTTAACTTTCTGGGCAGTTTGGCAAACTGGTTGTTGGAAGAAATCATAAGGGCAGAGAACCGGTTGTTAAATTACTTGAATCCCACCACTGCCACCACCTCATGTATGAATAAGGTCTCAATGGTCAGCGTTATTCTAATCATTTTCCTCCTTCAGAAGTACGTTCTATGGAATGAAGGCAATTTGCATTTTTGATAGGCACATCAAGATTTCAAGTTCTGGAAATTACAATGTTCTGAAAAATAGAAGTTAGTCAACTTCCACTTGTTGTTCTGAAATATTGCTAAGGCTTCTGATCCCCAAGATGTTGAATATGAATCTACCAAACATAGTTTATGTTAAAACTAAGAACTTTCACACATTTCTACTTCCTCTTCTGATGTGTCCCCTAGAGAACATTCCTCTCTAGAGAACAGGAGTATAGATCTCTTCCCAACCTGCTTACAAACTTTTTGGACTGTTGCCTTCTGGCAGAAGATACAGAACAATTAAAACTTGGACCACATGTTTTCTGAATAGTTTTTATCTCAGAGCTATAATTGCACTCAACAATGAACTAAAGGGCCACCATCAGTGAGCTGTTGGACAGCATTACTTGGTCTGTTGTATGGATGCTTGGGTGGTTTTAGGGGTGGGGAATTTTTGGTGGGTGGGGGCGTGTCTGGGGTCTGGGTGTTATGTGAATTTCGTTGTATGGGTATATTGTGTATACACGTACAATGACAATAACATTTTATTTATAAGGTATCTCCACTTATTTTGTAGCTCAGTCCAGCTTTGTTCCTGCATGGAACAATATTTTGTTTTTTGCAACATTGGATCCAACCTTCTGAACGTTTTTTACATAATAATTGATAATATAACTAAATACTGAATATAAAACCTCTCTTGATTTTTTAGTCTTCTTCATACATAAATCATTTGAGAACTGCAGCCCTTCTAATGAACAATTTTAGTTAGGACTAGAAGGAAGTCCATAATTATTCAGACCATTGTTCCATCTGGTCCACTAGCATTTCTGTACTGAAAACAGCTCTCCAGAATCTTTATTATTGAGAGACATCAATAATTGGATCTGGAACTTTTTGCATGCAAATTCTATATATTTCTACTGAGCCACAACTAGCTGTAGAAAACCAGTTTGCTTGAAATGAAAATGTTATTTATGATACACAACTATTTCAGTGTTGGTTCATTTCACACTTATCAATCAGCAGGTGATAAACATGCATATGCAAAGAAGTCTGAAAACTTAATGCATTGTTACTAATGTAGTCTAATAGGTGCCATGCAGAGAAATTTAAGTTAGCTAACATCCCATGCTAAAATAAATCACTGTTTAAATTGTTTGCCTATATTCAAAATGAATGCTTCATTTTAATTCATGCCAGCTATAAAAACTTTTAAACCTAACCACACTGTTACCGATCCTTACTCAAAAATGAATTCCGCTGATTTCAATAGATTTCACTCTCAAAATTCAGTCCTTTTACAATCATCAGGCCCTCAAGACTAACCAGATGCAGTCAATATACACAATGATTGTTGTACAAATTTGTCCCTAGATGTAAATATGTAAACAGATGGAGGAATTTAAATCTACCTTCTTAGCAGCAATGTTTCATGTCCCTCGCTGTACTTCAAACACAAGCTTGAGACTAGAGCTCAGTTGCTTATCAATAGAAACCAACCTGAAGGTTTATGCTCTCTAACTTTAATTTCTGAGACATCTCTTCCAGAGGTGGGTTTCAGCAGGTTCTGACCAGTTCTGGAGAACTGATAGTGAGAATTTTGAGTAGTTTGGAGAACCGGTAGTAAAAATTCTGACTGGCCCCGCCCCATCTATTCTCTGCCTCCCAAGTCCCAGCTGATTGGGAGGAAATGGGGATTTTGCAGTATCCTGGAGTGGGGTGGTAATGGAGATTTTACAGGATCCTTCCCCTGCCCACCAAGCCACACCATGCCCACCAAGCCACACCCACAGAACTGGTAGTAAAAATTTTTTGAAACCCACCACTGATCTCTTCCCTAATTAATCTTAATTTTTATTAAAACTATAACACAAAGAAGTATGGTAATAGTGTAATTCTCTATTCTGCAATATGCCTGGTTAGGTTTAGTGGGACTGACTATTATAGATACTGTAGTTGAAGATGGTTGTAGAAAGAACTGCAACCACAGTTTACCATTTGCAATTTGAGCAATTAAGAAATTTGCATCTGAATAAACAATAGCAATAGCACTTAGATTTATATGCCGCTTCATAATGCTTTACAGCCCTCTTTAAGTAGTTTACAATATCAACATTTGCTCCCAACAATCTGGATCCTCATTTTACTGACCTCAGAAGGATGGAAGGCTGAGTCAACCTTGAGCTGCTGGCAGTGAACTGAATTAGTCTACAATACTGCATTCTAAGCACTGTGCCATCATGAGTCTTTTATTTTTAGAGTACGGTTATTCAACCTTGGTATAAATTTAAAATGTGTAGACTTCAACTCCCGGAATTCCTCATCAACCAGAAACATTGCTTTAAAGGACAAACTTAATTTGGTCTGTATTTAAGGGATCAACAAGTATCATGGAAGCCCCAGCAGGCAAAAAATTGGTTTGAGAGGAAAGGATTCCTTTTTCAAGATACAACTAGCTGCCCCTCAGAACTTTGGCCAATAATCTCCTTAGAAATAAGAAATATTTCTTATTTTAAAAATACGTTACCCTATTAATGAGAAAGTCATTTCAAATCTAGCCAGTCAAGCTTAATTAATTAATAGATATTAATATCTCAAATAAGGAATATTTAAGTCTTAGTGGAGATCAAACTCTCTTTTTTTGTCTTAATATAATTTCTAGAATCTCATTAGGTTATAAACCAATCAAGACACAAGAAATATTCCCTTCTATTATCTATTTCCCCAAACAACAAATACCTTTCTCTGATAGTACCTTCTGTACTATTTTTTTTTGCCAAAAACCAGAAATGTAACTCAAGTCTGTTTATGTATTCATTTAAAGTCTATATAATACCTTGCTTCAAACTTTGTATACAGCACAGCAGCATTGTGATGAAATGCTTCTCTGTCTTTTAAGATGGCTTGTATTATTACGTGCAATCTGTTGTCCATCTGTAATGGTCTTTATAAAGTGCTTTAATTACCTAAAAATTCATAATAGGTTAGTTGTTGAAAGGAAGGAAAATTCTGCCTGTGGCAGGGAGCATGGCAAGTATGATTTTTAAAAGATTTAGAAATGGCAAATGGAAACAAACCAGTGGTGGGTTGCCCCCAGTTTGCACCGGTTCTATAGAACTGGTAGTAAAACTGGCGGGAGGCTCCGCCCACCAACCCTGATGTCATCAAAACGCTTCTGCGCATGTGCGGCCCCGCTGCGAACTGGTACTAAAGGTAAGTAGAACCCACCCCTGAAACAAACGTCTCTCAGAATCAAGATTTGAAACAGACTTGAAGAATTAAAAGCCTGATGTTCATCACTGAGACATAATTTAGTACAGGAAGTCCTCAACTTACAACCATTTATTTAGTAACAGTTAAAAATCACGATGGGGCTGAAAAAAGTATTTTTTTTCAAAAGTGATTCAGCACCATTTTGCATTTATGATGTTTTTCCAGTTGGTTTTTGAAGCCAAACCATAGGCAAAACTGAATTTGCTTAAGACTGCATGATTCACTTAACAATTGTGACAAAATATTTCTAAAATCAGGTGTATTTGTATATAATAACTCATTTAAAGACAATATGTGCCGGTCCTAATTATGGTCATAAATTGAATATCTAAATTATGTGTGATACATCTCCTGATACATGATTGCATAGATCAAAGGATAACCCCTGTTTCTATTATTCCAGTGCTTTCAAATGCAAGGAATCTGATTAAACGTGACAATCCCTTAACAAGGATAATGGTACTGTCTAAGTACTGTATGATTTACCTAGCAGAAACATAAGGGAACCACAATGCTTCATCATACACCATTACACCATTACACAGTCCCTATAGTTTTCTTTGGCAGCATTTTCAGAAGTGGTTTGCCCTTGCCTTCTTTCTAGAGCTGGGAGAAAATGACTGGCCCAAAGTCACCTAGCTGGCTTCATGCCTAACACAAGATTATAACCCATGCATGGAAAATAGTCAGTCCTTTGTGAGATTTGTGGAATCAAGCCCAGTTATTACAAAGGACATAGATAAATATAATGACTTTGTTAAAAATGCAATTCCCTATTATCCGTATATAACCAGGTATCGGATAATCTTATGCAAAATAAATGTTACAAAAATGTTGGTTTTCATGCCTTTAAACACTGTCTTTGCAGGGGGATAGAGGTGGTCATTACAATCACAATTGGCATGGGAATTTCCATTGCTAAGTGAGGCGGTTGCTAAATGCGTTGAACCAGATTTTACAACCTTTTTGCCAAGATTTTTAAGTGAATCAACCTGATTGCTAAACAAATCAACAAGGTTGTTAAGCAAATCTGGCTTCCTCCATGACTTTGCCTCTTGGAAGTCAGTGGGAAAGTTACAAATGAAGATCACATGACCCCAGGATGGTACAACTTTCATAAATATATGATAGTTGCCAATTATCTGAATGTTGGTTATGTGACTTTGGGGATGCTGCAATGGATGTAAGTCAGGGACTTCCTGTATTTTCCTCAAAATGTAGGAAGAACATAGGAATCTACCTTATTCTGAGCCAGACTATTAGGATATCTGGCCATATTCTAGGGATTTGAAATCAGAGCTTTTCCATGAATAATCAATGACGATCTCTTCCTGTTTTTATTCTATACAATACTTTGTTTAATGCAGTGGCAAAGTTTTGGTGCCACCTCAGATTATCTATAACCATACTTTATACAATCCCATTCTTCTCACATAAAGATGTTGGCTACAAAAGAGCATTTTTATTCATTTATCTCAAGCCAGAGAAATGTGAAGAACATCTCATATAAGAAAGCCTCAGTATAGGCAAGATATCAAACCTTTTCAGATTTCATCAATCTTTTCATGATTCACTAAAGGGTACCATTATAGTCCTATGAATTACTACTGACTATGGCTGTTGATATATGTCACTCTGTGTTGATCTTGCAGGATAATGATTGGTTAAGATGTTGCTCTTCCAATTTAAAAAGAGGAGCAGATTAATAGGAGCCACATATTGGAAGATTACTATGACTTTATTCTGCCTAACTAGGTTTTTGTAACAGACTTACTTTGCTGACCTGACAAGACCTCCTTTGCTCTATAGGAGAGAAAATTAATTCATTCTTCTTTCAAGTCATAACATTACCATAAAATTGGGGGAGGGGTATTCATTTTTTAGGGAGTAAATCTCACTGAACTGGCTATCTAGGCTAGCAGATTTGAAGCCCAATTATTTGAAAGCTTGGGTGAGTTTGTAGAACATTGTATACAAGCAAATAGTATTAGGAGTCATGGTGGTGTAGTGATTAGAATGCAGTATTGCAGGCTGACTCTGCCCATTGCCAGGAGTTCGATCCTAACCAGCTCAAATTTGACTCAGCCTTCCATCCTTCCGAGGTTGGTAAGATGAGGACCCAGATTGTTTGGGGTAATATGCTGAGTCTGTAAACCGCTTAGAGAGTGCTGTAAGGCACCTATGAAGCGATATATAAATCTAAGCACTATTGCTATTAGCCACCCATGGCACTCAGGCTGTTTTGGAGCAAATCTGCAAATATAACAATTATTGTGCTCATTCTTCTGAGCCTGGATCACAGTTTATTATTTCAAAGCAGCAAAATTGTTCCATAAATAACCTGTCCTTTGATTTGCCCTCTTTTTCAGTTTTAGGAACTCTATCACAAGACCCACTTGGCATTCTCTGGGTCCTTTGGATTATCATAAGTATTGATTGCTGTGACCTTTTCCAATATTGAACTATAGACATGCTAAACTTCAACCAGCATCTTGTTGTTACTCTTACAAGGTATTCCAGACAAGAAGCACATCCAAAATTACTAGCTCTACTTTATTGTAAAGTACAGGAAATGTGGTGGCGCAGTGGGTTAATGATGCTGGAACTGTCAACCAGAAATAGTCAGCACTCCAGCAGTTCAAGCCCAGGACTGTGGGATGGAGCAAACTCCTGACAACCTAGCAGTTTGAAAGCATACCATCTGTGAGTAGATAAATAGGTACCACCACTTTGATGATGGGAAATACTAGTTGTGTACTAGTAGTTCAAGGATGAATGGTTTTTTTTTTTCCTCTCTCTTTCTCCTCTTTCTCTTCCTCTCCCCCTTTCATAAATTGAATAATGAATTATTATTCCTGGAGCAACGAAGAAATAGAAAGTGATGTTGTGATTAAAAGAGAAAGGTATAGAATTAATATTTAGATGTGAAACCACTTTTTCTGGAAAGGATGGTATAAAAGCTTACGAATTAAGGCTTTATTTATTTTATTTATTTTTAAATTGCCTTGTTCTTGAAAAGTTGTAATCACTGAAGTGTACCTCTACCTGGCACTCTCCATGAAAGTGTGAGGTACAATCTTTTCTCTGAGCATCTGGAGGAAGCATGGTTTAATTTGACTGTCACAGTCGTATTGAGGAACATCTGCCGCTATTTCCACGAAGCAATGGAATTCCTTAGAGAGGGAAGCCTACAAATGAAGGTTGTTGAATTGATTTCTTCTGCAGTGAAATGTGAGGTATATTTGGCAATTCTTTTCTAAATAATCTGATCAACTATTGTGGAAGGCAGAACGAGAAATCAGAATGGTGGGGGATTCAAGGTTTTTCTCTGCCAACCTAAATTGTCCTGGGATTAAAAACCAGTAAGCATATGTGGTAGTTGAATACTAACAGAAGAAGAATGTCAAACTAAGCCAAAACCAGATTTCTTTCTTAGAGGTTTTCATCTGGCACAGTATAACTGTATGAGGCAGGAGCATTTTGTTGTTGTTCAGAAATATTGCTGCATGCTAATATATTTTTCTTAAATCAGTGTCAGATCACAACAATGTTGGGTAATAGAGAAAACTTTGAAACCCCCACCTCTCTGCTTTCTTGTTTTGCTTCCCCACAAAAATTGATCAGATGATTGACAGAGGAATTGCCAAATGCAGCTCACCTCCAGAGGTGACATGACCTTAAATCCCATCAGCCTCAGTGGCAAGGGAATACGGGAGAGGTAGTTCAAAGGTTCTGACGCCATCAGCTTTTTTATTCACCCCCATCAATTCCAGAAAAAAGTATCCTGCTGATCTCTGGTTTCTGATTGCTTATTATGCTTATTAACAAGGATTAGGGTGTGGTACACCAAAAAATATTACATGAGTTGGACTTTTTTTCACCTATGGCCATTCCTTAACAGCAGAAACCAAATCCCCCATTGTGTTTTATTACTAGAAATTCTACAACTACATTTGTAGATTCTACATTCTACAACTACAACTGCATTTTTTGTGCTATATCATTATTTCATTTGAATAATCTTAGCCAATTGCATTTGGTACACTTTATAATCTTGCTTTCTTGGCCTATCTTACATATTTCATTTTTCAGCGGAAACCAGTGGGTGGGAAAGGAACCTAGTAGTTCTTCCATTTCAGGGCTCTTTGAAACTACTTAGTATCTTTAGTTGAAAGGTTTTTTTTTTTCAACTGGGCTGCTCCAGGGGTGAAATGCTCCCGGTTTGGACCGGATTTTCTGATCCAGTAGCGATGGAGGCAGGTGGTTCAGAGAACCGGTAGCAAAAATCCCTGCCCACCCTCCCCCCATGCGCAGCTGAGCCATGCAATCATCAGAGGCTTTTAAAAAAAATATTTAAAGCATTTTTTCTACAACCTCTTCGGCTGAAAAAATGCTTTTAAAAGTTAAAAAAAAAGCCTCTGATTATCATGCGGCTCAGCTGGGATCGTCAGAGCCTTTTGAAAGCATTTTTTTACAACCTCTTCACCGAAGAAGTTGTAGAAAAAATGGTTTTAAAAGTAAAAAAAAAAATTGGCCACGCCCACCCAGTCATATTACCCCTGAATACACACCAAGCCATGCCCACAGAACCGGTAGTAACAAATTTTAGATTTTACAATTGGGCTGCTCCCTGTGGCATCTACTTTTGATATTTGCCTTTAAAGTTGCATATTAAGAGCAAAATACCCATTATGCAATATTATTATTGATTTGGTTTGTATCTCATTTTTATTTTGGAACTCAGGTTGACACACACAGAGGTGCTACAAGACTTCTGAGTGGTATATCTATGGCTAAGTTACCCAATGAGCTTCCATAACAGAAAGTAAAATTGAGCCAGCATCTTTCCACATCTCATCCAACATCTTAACCTCCACACCACACAAGGTATATTGAATTAGACTTTTTGTTGATCTTGTAATGACTTTAAAAATCAACAAGATCTCCCATAGAGGTTTTTCATAAAACTTAGGAAGAGTTCTGCTAGATGCAGTTCTCCAGTGCCCTCAGCCTATGTCCAATAATGGTCAAAAGGTTTCTTGGATGCTCCCAAGCAGCTCACAAGAAAATAATGGCATTTGCTGGAAATCATTATTGAAGGCCATTCCTTAGATGGGTTTTGTCAGGGAATTGTGCAGCAGCTGTCCAGAATTCAGAGACACTAAGACAAACTTGTAGTTATATATATGTGTGTGTGTGTATGTGCATGTATATGTATATGTATATGTATATGTATATGTATATGTATATGTATATGTATATGTATATGTATATGTATATGTCAGGGTTGGTTCTACTTACCTTTACTAAGGTTTGTAGCAGGGCTGCGCGTGCGCTCTTCTGCGCATGTGCAGAAGCGTTTTGATGACATCGGGGTTGGTGGGCAGAGCCTCCCACCGGTTTTACTACCGGTTCTATAGAACTGGTGCGAACCAGTGGCAACTCACCACTGGTATATGTATATGTATATGTATATGTATATGTATATGTATATGTATATGTATATGTATATGTATATGTATATGTATATGTATATGTATATGTATATGTATATTTAACATTCAAATTTACAACAGTCTGTAACATTATTCAGAAAGAAACAACACAATATAGGAACACAAGAAATGAGGTAAATTAAACAGTATACAGAATACACAGAAGAAAAAGGGAGGAAAAGGGGGAAACTCCCCCTTTATACTTACAGCAACCAATCTAGAGGTGGTATTCAGCAGGTTCTGACCAGTTCTGGAGAACTGGTAGCGGAAATTTTGAGTAGTTCGGAGAACCGGTAAATACCACCTCTGACTGGCCCCACCCCTATCTATTCTCTGCCTCCTGAGCCCCAGCTGATCGAGAGGAAATGGAGATTTTGCAGTAACCTTCCCCTGGAGTGGGGAGGGAATGGAGATTTTGCAATATCTGTCATGCCCACCAAGCCACACCCACAGAATTGGTAGTAAAAAAAATTGAATCCCACCACTGAACCAGTCATAGTGTAGATTGCACCATGCATGAGTCAGCACTCTCTAACTAATCAACTGCAACTAGGTGTTCTGGCCTGTTGTACACCTTATTGTTCCAGCTACTAAATTCAATATCCTAACAAGTTTTATTTAGAAAAGTATAAATTTTATTTAGGAAGTATAAATGTGCTCTCATAAATGTTCTGTACCTTTTTGGGGTGGGGGGGCTGTAATGCTTATGATTATATAAGGAGACAGAAGTGGGAGGAAGACTTTAAAAAACACACACAATCAACTGTGTTTCTGTACCATATTAATCTAGTTGTGAAGTAAAGTCTGGAGTTGGCTCAATCAAGGAGCAACTTTGAATCATTCTATCACAATGTCCTATCCAGCCCGTTTCTCCTCTTTTTATCATGGCAATAACCATTTTTTCCTAGCATATATTGCAGAGGACATGTAAGGAACTTCCACAAACCTTGCTGATTCAGCTAAAGCCAACTGCTGCCTTGATAACCGAATAAAGTTTGTGAAAACATTTAAACCACAGAGTGAACACACACCCAATGATACCAAATACAATTATATCCTTGTTCGGGGCATCATATCCGATAGAGAAGCTTTAATACCCATGAAAGTTGCAACTACTGTCTCCTGTTATTTGGAATAAGCTCAGCTGAACTCAGTGGGCATTATTTTTGACAAAATTTGTACAGAATTGCCCTACTGTAACACTAGCTACCCATCCATTAAGTCTATTTAATTTTTGGACGTGCTCATCCAAAACAATACCTTTCAAGTCTCACTGGTTTCATTTCTTTTAGGTCTAAAGAATTCAGGTTAACACAGGCTGTCAAATAATTGTGCTTCACACTTCCAGTATGTATAGCATGAAGGATTGGAGACAGCTTGTCTGTTCCCTAGGCTGAGTGAACAAGAGTAGATTTTACAGAGTGCTAAAATGAGAGGGGCATACAATTGTAAACCACCCTCCCTGAGTTACCATCAATTGGTGGACTGTCAGTGACATTTCATCAATTCTAAGTTGTTAAGCTAGCTTCTTCCATCCAGTAGTAGCGCTAAGATATTTATCCACAACTTACAATTAGATCATTTTATTGGTAAGTTCTGGCAAAATGCCAGCTTTAAATGTTTTCTCTTTTCCAGAGATGAAGAGATGAAATGACAAGAGTTCCTCTAGGACTGCAGATGTATATTTTTGTTTTGGTTTGGTTTCAATATAGGGAGTAGGAGAGAATAAATAGCTTTAGGAGAGATTCTGCAATATTTAGTTACAAGAATGCTTTCTTATTCATTATTTTTGTGATGTTTGTCATTATTGCAAGCGATAGCTTTTAAAGTGTTGGGCTAGGAGTGGGGAGATACATGGGAACTCATTGGATGAAAGTTACTATCGCTGTGGGAAAGAGGATTTGCCTTGAGCTCCTAGAGAAAAGGATGAATATAATACCTGGAGATCCTCCAAATTTCAGGGAATCGGAGCAGCAAAATAGCTGCATCAAGTTCACTCCATAACATTTCTACAAAGACACAAACTTGAGAAAAATTGGATCCAGAAATGTCAATCCACTATTTTGGATCCTGTCATAAGATAATCATTATGCCACCTACAGAGTTTTGGCAGAGGAAAAAGAGGTAGAGTGGTCACTATGTCCCTTCTTTATCTATCAAATAAGATGCTAAATGCTAAAATGCTTTTTAATTTAAGGTTTCTCTTTCAGATGAAGACTGTCACGTCAATATTAGGAACTAGATGACAAAAAAAGAAAGGAAAATATATTTCTTCCTCTCCCCTCTCTCTCTCTCTCAGAGAGAGAGGGAGGGAGAGGGAGAGGGAGAGACAGAGAGGAGAGGAAGGGGAAATGAAGCACAGATTGACCCAATTTTATCACATATGCAGGCAGATTCTCAGAGAGAGAGGGAGGGAAGGAGAGGGAGAGAGAGAGGGAGAGAGAGAGAGAGAGAATCTGCCTGCATATGTGATAAAAATGGATCAATTGAGAGTCTGGTCGCGCGACAGTTTCCACAATTCCTGGAGGAAACGTCTTATCTAGATCCGTTCCAGTCGGGTTTCAGGCCTGGGCACAGCACAGAAACGGCATTGGTCGCGTTGGTAGATGATCTCTGGAGGGCTCGGGACAGGGGTTGCTCCTCTGTTCTAGCCCTGTTAGACCTCTCAGCGGCTTTTGATACCATCGATCATGGTATCATGCTGCACTGGTTGGAAGAGTTGGGGATTGGGGGGCACCGTGTTACGGTGGTTCTCCTCCTTTCTCTCCGACCGGTCGCAGTTTGTGTTGGCAGGGGGGCAGAGGTTGACCTCGAGGCCTCTCATTTGTGGAGTGCCTCAGGGGTTGGTCCTCTCGCCCCTTTTATTCAACATTTATATGAAGCCGCTGGGTGAGATCATCCGTGGCTTTGGGGTGAAGTACCACTAGTACGCTGATGACACCCAGCTGTACATATCCACCCCAGGCCACCCCAACGATGCCCTTGAAGTGATGTCTCAGTGCCTGGAGGCTGTGCGGATCTGGATGGGGAGGAACAGGCTCAAGCTCAACCCTTCCAAGACTGAGTGGCTGTGGTTCCCGGCATCCCAATATAGTCAGCTGACTCCATCGCTGACTATTGGGGGCGAGTCTTTGGCCCCCCCGGAGAGGGCACACAATCTGGGAGTCCTCCTGGATACGCAGCTGTCCTTGGAGGAACATCTGACGGCTATAGCCAGGGGGACCTTTTGTCAGGTTCGCCTGATTCGCCAGTTGCGACACTTTCTTGATCGGGATTCCATCTGCACAGTCACTCATGCCCTCGTCACCACTCGCCTGGACTACTGCAACACTCTCTACATGGGGCTCCCCTTTAAGAGCACCCGGAGGCTCCAACTGGTCCAGAATGCGGCTGCGCAGGTAATTATGGGAGCAGCATGGCGCTCCCACATAACACCGCTCCTGCGCGAGCTGCACTGGCTCCCAGTGGTCTTCCGGGTGCGCTTCAAGGTGTTGGTTACCACTTTTAAAGCGCTCCATGGCATAGGACCTAGTTATCTTCGAGACCGCCTGCTGCTACCGACAACCTCCCATCGACCCGTGCACTCCCACAGAGATGGCCTCCTCGGGGTGCCATCAGCCAAACAATGTAGGCTGGTGACCCCCAGGGGGAGGGCCTTCTCTGTGGGGGCACCTACCCTATGGAACCAGCTGCCCCCAGAGATAAGGAGAATCCAAGACCTCGGCGCCTTCTGCCGTGCCCTTAAAACTTTCTTTTTTCAGCAAGCCGAACTGGCTTAACATATTTTTAAATATTTTTAATTGGTTTGTCATTTTAAACTGGGGCCAAATTAATATATATATTCTTTTAATTGTTTTTAATGTTTGTATTGTATGTTTTTATCTGGCTGTACACCGCCCTGAGTCCCTTGGGAGAAGGTGCGGTATATAAATTTGAAATAAAATAAAATAAATAAAAATAAATCTGTGCTTCGTTTTCCCTTTTGTCACTTCTTAAGAGGAGAAAGGACTATAGAGTCAGCCTAGAAATGAGCCAGTAAAGCTTCATCCAAGATCCCATTAAGACTAAAAATCAGTAATTGCAAGGAGTACAAAAAGAATCTGAAAAACAAACATGTTCTAAGCTTTTAGCAAAGGTTTATTGGTGGATTTCAGTGCTCTGAGCTGACTTTGGTTTTGTCTATTTTTAATAATACATTATCAGACTATTAAATACATTTCCTCTTTAATACACTTGATGAAAACTGTTTACTGGTTCATGGAGTTCTGATTTTAGCAATTAATTAGCTATTTTCTGAAATGAAATGTTTTGCACAAATCCCAGACTTCTCAACCTCCTGGGCCTGCCCTCTTGCATATTAAAAGAAACTCTTTTCAAGTCTACATGCAGAGCCTGGTTATCATAACTAATTGCAAATCAATCACTAGTAGGAAAAATACTTTGTTGTTGCTGGCTTCTTTTTGTTTTTCGGATTTTGTACTGTAGCAATGTCTTGCCTCCTTAATTAAACTGAGAACAAACCTAGAACCCAGCATCTTCTGGTTCATAGAAGTTGGGCCTTCTCACCTTCTCCCTGACCAAGGCTGGCTTGCAGCAAATTGCTACCCCCACCCACCAGAATGGAGTCCATTTTCCTCCAGATCTATATTGTTGTCTGCCAGATGCTTACTAGACTATCTTCCTGCTTTTACTGCCCCAGACAGGAAGTAAAACTAAAGCTACTGATATATCTTTTCTCTCTTTCCTTTCTTTTCTATTCAGTGCTGCCTGTCATTGCTAGATTTGGCTCAATGGCTCCCACATGCTACTGAGAATGTTCCCCTACCCATATTTGGTACTCCCTGAACCTCCTAAAACCAGCACAAAAATACCAGGAATTTAGAGCACCACAATCTTCCCCATTGAAAAAGAAGGAGTGAAATAAACACATTCAGTCTCCATAGGGCTTACCACAGCTATTTCACTAAAAGTAATTTCCCTATTAATAGGGGTGTTCCTCCCCTATTAAAAGGAACATTTTTAATCTCCATGGCTGGTTGAAGTATGGCATTGTTTTATCGATTATTGCAGTATTTTGCATTGGAACTGTCGATAACTGGGATGTTTAATATGGTATCCTTGGGTGCTGAGGACACCACTTTTAGAGTCCGCTACATTGTCGGCTCCATCTGAATGGGTTCAATTTTTTTTTAAAAAAATAATTAAAATGGAAAGTAGGTTTGTTGCACCAGTATTGTTGTTTATTTAACTGATTGATGAACTGCATTTGAATGAGCCGTGATGGCGCAGTGGTTAGAGTGCAGTACTGCAGGCTCTCTGCAATTTGGCACTTCTCACCAGGCTCAAGGTTGACTCAGCCTTCCATCCTTCCGAGGTGGGTAAAATGAGGACCCAGATTGTTGGGGGCAATATGCTGACTCTGTAAACTGCTTAGAGAGGGCTGTAAAGCACTGTGAAGCCATATACAAGTCTAAGTGCTATTGCTATTGTATACTGCTGCACTGACTCAACAGCAGAGTATATTTATTTACAGCCTTTATTTATCCCACTTATAAGTTTCTCAGGAGATAATAGTGGAGAGGGAGTAAAGCTCAATCTTTGTTCAAAAGAAATCAATGTATTGTGGGAAGGGATGAGTAGAAAGCATGTCAGCTCGCCCTCTGTTAATTGGCTACCTATTCCATGGAAACCATTTTGTGAATGAGTAACTCCCCCAGCAGCCATTTTGGAAGAGTTTTACTTCAAAAACTACGTCCATCTTTAGTCTATTATATTATGATATATATGCAAGATTTATTAACTAGACAAAAGGAGACGAGCTCTAAGAAATCAGATATTTGGAAGCAATTCAGGCAGATACCCCTGATTCACTGCAGTATAAGAAGAGGAATTTGGTAAGCACATTACACTTGTAAGACTGATGACAACTCTACTAGGTAGATTAGAGCAGGAAATAAACTCCACAGGAAAGTGAATGCTACCTTTGTTTAAGTTGAAAATAACAACAGAATCTTGTAAGTGCTTTACCTCTTCCTGTTTATACTCCACTGAATCAGGGAAGCTTCTGATTCAAAACCTAAAAAAATGTCCCAGGTCCTGTTGCCTTCGTAAGGTTTCCTGCATATTTCCATCAAGGTCGTCTTCCTTCGTCTCTGTACTGATGTGCAGAAAGAAAATCCAGAAGGAATGTTGGAGGAATAATTGTTTGCCGTGAGAGAAGTAACATGAGACTGAATCAGAATTAGAAGTGCCCTTTGTGGCACTCTATTAAAGTTCTACCCCTATCAATGTCATTCAGATAATGTAAGGTTACTGCAGACTATTACATATTCAACATGATAGCTTATAGAATAAAAATCTGGTTTATATATGTGTTAGCCACCATGCAAGTTAGGTATCTGCAGGAATGTGCCAGAAATCTGAACAGGAATATATAAGGTTATCAATGAAATCAGAATAGTGACTGCAATGACGCAACAGAAACTTTGACCTTTGTTCAGGTACCACATGCATAGTAGATATTATACTCCCTCCTTGTTATTATGTTGTTATAAATCTTGATATATGGTAATGTTTCAGTATAGTGATATTTATACAATGTAATTAAAGATTATTGATATTCTATTACTTAGGTAGCTTAGAGTATTGAAAATAGAAAAGATAAAAAAGTGTTCTATCAATATTAATTACAATTTAGGATGTCAGTCTTACAAGCATAAAATTATTTGGCTTTTTCATCCAAAGCTGAGCATAATGTTAATAAAAGAACAGTTTGGTTATGATAGTCAAAATAAGTCGACTGTATTTCCCACATGAAGGTTTTTTAGCTTTTTATAATAGATTCCAAAACCTTATAATAAAAGTCAATTACAGGTAGTTCTCAATTTACAACCGCAATTGGGACCAGAATTTCCCTCACTAAGCAATGCAGTCATAAAGGAAGATGTTATGTGAACACTTATTATTATTATTATTGTCATTATTGCCCAGGTTATTAAGTGAGAACCCATCCTGATCGAAGCCATCTCAGGCTTGGTCCCTCACAGCCTCAAATCTCAATAAGGTAAGGGGTTATATTCAACTGCCCCCCTATCTACTCCAGTGGTGGGTTGCCCCTGGTTCGGACCAGTTCGCAAGAACCGGTAGTAAAACTGGTGGGCGGCCCCGCCCACTGCCATGGATGTGGTCATCACCAATCACAGAAGCACGGCGCGTGCACAAGCGCAGCGAGCACGCAAGCGCGATCCCGTTGCGAACCGGTAGTAAAGGAAATAGAACCCACCCCTTATCTACTCCCCTTGTCTGCCCTTTTTGCCACCCCGCACCCCACTACACTGCAACACCAGTGATTTTGGGCATGAAGTTTAAGTCACTTTATTCAGTGTCATTATAACTTTGAACAGTCATTGAACAAATGGTTATAAATTGAGGACTTCCAAAATTACCTGGATTCCTAATCTGTTTGTAACTTTCATAGATTAAAATCTTACTTAACTTTCTGTTCTTTAGAATTCCATTAAGCTGATATTTAACATTAAATATCCATTGTTTTGTTACTTAATGTATATATATTCACATATGTATATATCTGTGTGTGATTGCATATATATGCACATACATACATGTTAATGAAAGGGAAAAAAAGATAAACCATGTGGTGTGTGTTAAAAGGGGGCAGAGCTTCAATTTCATGCAGTTACTATCTTAACTTTTTAATATTTACCTCCCATACCTGGAAGATACTTCTGTTGAAAAACTTCATAAATAAGCTAAAGGAAACACATTTTATTAGGAGGTGAGACTCTAAAATTAATATGTAAAACAGCAACTTTCAGGCAGAAAATCTCTCTATTCTCAATTGCCAGTGGTTTGATCGTCATCAAATAAATACTGGTTTCATGTGATTAGATTAGATTTCTGTGCTAACTTTGTCAGCTCAAAAGCTTCAAAGAGTCACTTCATTCTGCTGCAAAGTAAATGACTTTGAATAAGATATCATGTTAATTTAAGTGGATTTTGTTGGCATTTTCAGCTCTAGATTTTTTTTTTTTATAGAAAGGTAAAATTAAACACTGTTGGAAATTGCAGGAGATGGGAAAACTAATGTATACATCAGATGCAGAAAATAAGTACAGGAACAAGATTATGGCTCTAACAAGAGAAGCATGTCACCCTAAATTCCACAAAAGGCTGAAAAATAATTTAAAAGCAGGATAAGACATTATAGGGAGTTGTGTCATATATATATATATATATATATATATATATATATATATATATATATATGCATATTCTCTAGCCAGGTTTTACCTATGTAAACTTAGTTGTTCTTCAGCCCTAGGTTCTGTGAAATCTCATTCACAAGTTCTTGGGCCCTTTTTCTGCTGACAAACTGCAACTCTGTGTTGCTTCCTGGGAGAATGAGATTTCACAGAACCTAGGGCTGAAGAACAACTAAGTTTACATAGGTAAAACCTGGCTAGAGAGAATATGCACATAAAAGCCTATGAAAAAAGAAAAAAGATATATATATATATATATATATATATATATATATATATATATATATGTATATGTATATGTATATGTATATGTATATGTATATGTATATGTATATGTATATACACATATACATGTATATGTGTGTATATATATATATATATATATATATATATATATATATATATATATATATATCAATTTTCTTACTTCTTCGTAGGGCTTATGTGTGTTTTTCTTCTAGCCAGGTTTTCCCTACGTAGCCAAGGTTTTTTTTTTTACTGAGCTGGAGCTACAAAAAAACCTTGGCTACGTAGGGAAAACCTGGCTAGAAGAAAAACATATATATATATATATATATATATATATATATATATATATATATATATACACACACACACACACACATACACACACATACACACACATACACACACACATTATATATATATATATATGTAGGTCTTTGATTATTCGGGTTTTCTCCTGCGTAAAATTTGAAGTGTCTTGGTGATGTTTTGACGAAATCTCATTCGTCATCTTCAGGCTGGTGTCTTCGGCTTCGTGCTTCTAGGAGCAATGTGAGATCACAGCTGTTTCTTCCTTTTAACTGCCAGCGGGGGTGTGAACTGATTGGGTGGGAGCTTGGCTGTGTTCTGATTGGTTGGGGGCTTGGCTATGCTCTGATTGGATGGGGGGTTGGCTGTGCTCTGATTGGATGGGGGTGTGTTCTGTTTGGGTGGGGGCTTGGTTGTGCACGGGTTAGTCTGAATTGCAGGGGGATTTGAGCTGGTGAGCTGCGTTGCTGTTGTTTGGCTTCGTGTTCGTGGTTGTGCCATATCTTCTCCAAACTACTCAAAATTTCCGCTACCGATTGGATTTCACTCCTGGTCTACATAGTTCAAAACCTTCCACTCAGGTTCACCATTTAAGAGAAGAGAAACATTGTAATTTGCTTAGGCTTGGATTTTGAATTGAGGAAACACAAACTTCAGCACATTTCTCTATTTTATATCATGACTATAGCTGAATTTCTCAAGGGACTCTCCATCCCCCCTCCCCGCCCCTATTGTTAAAGGCTTTATCAAAATGAAATTGAAGTAAATGGGAAAGTTCCTCCTTAGGCATAATTCATGGAATTTTTAGGGGAGGCAAAACAACGTTAATAGAACTCATAATTTTTGTCAGGGAAATTTCACCAAGCTGTTGGAACAAACAAGCATTCTGAAAGAATCAAATAGCTAATAGGAATTTTACCTTCTGAGACATAACCTTCCCTTAAATTAAAAGAATGTTACAGCTCCTTAATTGGAAGAAAGCACCAAGAATGGTTCTTTTTAACTGAAAGCATAATCTTAGTGAGATTATGCTCCAGAGACTGTAATAACGGATTTCTAAGGATTTGACCTGGTAGAAATGAATCAGGATCAATGTGCAGTCTGGGAATGGTATAGGTGTCATATTGACATAATATTTCACAAGACAACTAGTAAATTAACTGAATGAAGTGGTCATGAACAATTCTCCAAAAAGACACTTTAGACCAGAAATATGTTCAGCCTGTAGCCAACCTAAAAAATGAGAATGAGAAAGGAGCAGAAGGGAGCAGGAGAAGAGACAAATTTATCTGATCTTTTAAGGAAAACAAAATTGAGAGGTGGGGAGAAAATTTAAGGGAGTTGCCTCCCATCCTCTTCTATGATGGGCCTGATCAGGACTGAAAAGTACATGCTCTTTAGGTCATAGCATCTGTGTTGATGCTATGACCTAAAAGTTAAAGTGCTGGTTATCTTGAAGCAGAGCACCAACTTTTTGTCTACTTTGAGACCAAGGCTGCCCCTCCAAGCTAAATTTAATTTAATTTTACCATCATCAGATAAGATTGAATGTGAGGCATCCCTTCATTATGTCCTTTTGAGAAAGCCTGATAATTACACATCTATTTTATCCATCACAGATGAATTACACTGTTTGTATGCAAATTAGAGATGATTTTTGATCAGCAAAGCACAAATCAGGCTTTGTTTGAGTCACATATTTATATAGTTGTGATATAGAGTATAATGCATATAATGAATGTACATATAATGCAGCAGGTTCTGACAGGTTCTGGAGAACCAGTAGCGGAAATTTTGAGTAATTCGGAGAGCCGGGTGGGAATGGAGATTTTGCAATATCCTTGCCCCAGGAGTGGGGAGGGAATAGGGATTTTGCAATATCCTTCCCCTGGAGTGGGGTGGGAATGGAGATTTTGCAGTATCCTTCCCCGCCATGCCCACCAAGCCATGCCCACCAAGCCACGCCCACAGAACCAGTAGTAAAAAAAATTGGATTTCACCACTGATATAATGTATATTCCCTTGCATCATATCACAGCAAAATTCTTCAATATTCAGAAAGGGAATGTAGTTACAGCTAGCAATTTATCTTCAAATCAGTCTTCAGTCTTTTAAATAAGAAATCCCAACACTTAATTAGAATTAGTTAGAAATTTTTTTAAAAAAAAAAACCAAGATAATTAGAAATATCACGATAATATTTATTTGCATTTGATATAGGAATGTTATATATTCAGAGCTGGGCTTCAAAAATTTTAGCAAGGGGTTCTCTGCCTGGTTGCTGGGTGGGTGTGGCCATGGTGGGTATGGCTTAGTCGGCCTCCTGCACCACGGGGGGCGTAGGGTTGCCAGGTGTCCACTATTTGAGCGGACAGTCCACTTTTTTCACATTATATTCACTATTTTTTTTCACAAAATAGTGGACATTTTTTTTATTCAAAAGCTTTATGATGAAATGGTATGTAATCTAAAGCTGTACAGTCTAAGAGAATAAGGATAGGAGAATCGCGTTTTGTCTTTTTTTTCATAAGTTAGAATGAGACAAAGGTCGAATGCTCATTGCAATAATCACATTTTACACAACAGCGCAAAAAATGCATTAAAGCAGTTATCTTTTGATATCGAAAATGTAGTGCTGAAAGTTTTTGCCAAATTTTCGAATTCTGTGAAGAAACGAGAAGAGTTGAAATCATTTTTTGAGTTTTGCGAGTCAGAATTCCATGAAGTTTTGTGCCATGTTCCAACACATTGGTTAAGTTTGTTTAAAACGGTCCAAATACTTCTTTTAAACTGGATACCTCTAAAATCGTATTTTATTTCTCTTGGATCTGATGAGTGCCATAAGGTTATCTGGAACCTTATTTCGGATCAGGAAAATGAACTCACAAAGGACGATGAACCAACAATTTCAGAATTGTATTTATATTTCACGCACTTCTTCATGTCAATAATGCAAGACACCCTACTGAAGCTGGAAAGCAAGAAAATTCTTGCATGTGATCTTTACATTATCATGTGTAAGCTGTGTGATTCTTTGCAAAAAAAAAAATACGATGAGCAGTTTTTTGGAATGAAAGTTTTATTTGCCTTACGTAAAAAACATTTGCCTGAGAATGCCGTGCAAAAGTTCAAGAAAGAAGCCATCAACGTGTATCAAAGAGCCATTGCGTACCTAGAAAAGTGGTATAATTTCACCGATTCAGTATATGAGATGCTAAGTTGTTTCAATCTAATTGATCGCAATAATCCTCCAGCTTTAGAAGAAATGACGAACATCTGGTTATTATCACCATGGCGAGAAGAACTTCCACCCAATACTCTCTTCGATGAAATTTCTGCCTTAGAAGAAGTTTATGTTCATCTGCATGGCGATTCATCCCTTGATAAGTGGACATGCTTTTTCAAGAAAGAGCCAGCTCTGAGTTTACTGAAACTGTTCCAGTATTGTGCATCAATTCCGGTATCAAATGCAAATGTTGAACGAATTTTCAGCGTCATGGGAAATTTGTGGACTGATGAACGTAACCGACTGCTTGTACCATCAGCTTGAAGTGAACTTTGTATATTTTTTAATATTTCTCAACGTTGTACTGAAATTAAAGAATTATTCCTTAAACATAAAGAATTGATCAAAGCTGCGCAGTCAAATAAAAAATACACACGACAGCAAAGTAAAATGTAATTTAATATTTTACATATTATTATAATATATTTGATGTTTTGAATTTTAAGTAAAGTTTTGAAGTGATTATTTTAATACGTGTTAAAATGTTTGTAAGAAAATATATAATTTAATTGTAAATTTTTTTTTAATTTTTTTACTACTTAACACACACACCCCGCTTGTCCGCTATTTTTTGGAAGCAGACCTGGCAACCCTACGGGGGGGGGCATTTTTGCCCTACCCTGGCTTTGGAGGCACTTACCTGCATCCAAAACAGGCTGCAGGGGGACTCCTGGGAGGGGAGGGGAGGGGAGGGGTGGGTGGGGCGAGCCAGGAGTCAGATTTGGGGGTTCTCTGAACTGCACAGAATCTTAGCTAGAGGTTCTCACGAACCCCTGCGAACCCCCAGCAGCCCACCTCTGTATATATTCACACAAACACACATATGTACATATGTTTGTATTCTCTGATAATCAGTGGAGAATGATAAAAGCAAGAATCAGTGCAAATATTACTCTCTCTGTAAGACATGCATTCTACAATATGAAATCATCTGAGCAAATCAAATATAGCAGCAGTTGATAGGTAAAGTGATAGACTAGTAGAGAATATTAAAGGACGGGGTAAATTCGTGAACAGCTAGACTCTGACTGGATTGATCCAGAGGAGATGACAGGGGCAGGTCCTGAGAATATTATTTGGGAAGAGTTTGATCCTGTGACTCCCGAAAGCGTGGACAGGATACTGAACAGACTAAAGGCGACCACATGTTTATTGGACCCGTGTCCATCCTGGTTGGTACTGGCCTCCCGGGAGGTGACACGAGGCTGGCTCCAGGAGATTATAAATGCTTCTTTGAGTGAGGGTGTCTTTCCCACCGTCTTGAAAGAGGCGGTGGTGAGGCCCCTCCTCAAGAAGCCCTCCCTGGATCCAGCTGTATTAGCAAATTATCGTCCTGTCTCCAACCTTCGCTTTGTTGCAAAGGTTGTTGAGAGTGTGGTTGCACGACAACTGCCTCAGTACCTGGATGAATCGAATTATCTAGATCCGTTCCAGTCGGGATTCAGGCCCGGGTACAGCACAGAGACAGCATTGGTCGCATTGGTTGATGATCTCTGGAGGGCTCGAGACAGGGGTTGCTCCTCAGTCCTTGTCCTATTAGACCTCTCAGCGGCTTTTGATACCATCGATCATGATATCATGCTGCACCGGTTGGAAGGGTTGGGGGTGGGGGGCACTGTTCTACAGTGGTTCTCCTCCTTTCTCTCTGACCGGTCGCAGTCTGTGTTGACAGGGGGGCAGAGGTCGACCCCAAGGCCCCTTATATGTGGGGTGCCACAAGGATCGGTCCTCTCGCCCCTTCTATTCAACATTTATGTGAAGCCGCTGGGTGAGATCATCCGTGGTTTTGGGGTGAAGTACCATCAGTACACTGATGACACCCAGCTGTACATCTCCACCCCAGACCACCCCAATGATGCCCTCGAGGTGATGTCCCGGTGCCTGGAGGCCGTACGGATCTGGATGGGGAGGAACAAACTCAGACTCAACCCATCCAAGACCGAGTGGCTGTGGTTTCCGTCGTCCCGATATAGTCAGTTGGCGCCATCTCTGACTATTGGGGGCAAGTCGTTGGCCCCCACAGATGGGGTTCGCAACTTGGGCATCCTCCTGGACTCGCGGCTGTCTTTTGAAGAGCATATGACGGCCGTAGCCAGGAGGACTTTTTATCAGGTTCGCCTGATTCGCCAGTTGCATCCCTTTCTGGATCGGGACTCGTTACGCACGGTCACTCACGCCCTTGTCACCTCACGCCTGGATTATTGTAATGCTCTCTACATGGGGCTCCCCTTGAGAAGCACCCAAAGGCTCCAACTGGTCCAGAATGCGGCCGCGCGGGTGGTCATGGGAGCAATGTGGCGCTCTCATGTAACCCCCCTCCTGCGCGAGCTGCACTGGCTCCCAGTGGTCTTCCGGGTGCGCTTCAAGGTTTTGGTTACTATCTTTAGAGCGCTCCATGGCTCAGGACCAGGGTACTTACGAGACCGCCTCCTGCCACCAATAGCCTCTCACCAACCAGTTCGCTCCCATAGAGAGGGACTCCTCAGGGTGCCGTCGGCCAAACAATGTTGACTGACGGCCCCCAGGGGGAGAGCCTTTTCTGTGGGGGCACCTACCATCTGGAACGGGCTTCTCCCGGAGTTACGAAACATCCAAGACTTACGCATTTTCCGCCGAGCCCTGAAAACATTTCTATTCCAACAAGCTGGTCTGGCCTAACTCTCCCTTTTTAATTGGCTTTTAAACTGTCTTTTAAATTGGGTTTTAAAACCTCTTTAGATAAATTTGGATGTTTTTTAATCTTTGAGCCTAAATTACTTAATCTGTTTCTTAATAGTTTTTAACTTCTATATGTATTTGTATTTATTATGGCTGTTCACCGCCCTGAGTCCTTCGGGAGTAGGGCGGTATACAAATATGAAAAATAAATAAATAAATAAATAAATAAATAAATAAAGAAGTTATGTATGTGACATTCATACTAACAGAACATTAGCAGAATATTTTAAATCCCACATTAATATAGACACATAATAGAACTATCAGAAATATAAGAAAATAACGTGGACCCCAAATGATCAGTTACAGTCATTCTTTCTTTAGCTTTCTTTTCTGCTTCTTTATTTCTCATGACAGTGTTGAAGTGTTGGGAGAGACACATCTGGCTCAAGCTTTGTCCCAAAACTATATAAGTCTACTATCCCGGGTTTCTTTTATTTTGGCTTCCCACCATCATAGTGGTATTTTTGAAATGTTTATTGATTAGAAGGATTTGGACAGTTCACACTGAAAGCACGTTTAAATGTCTTATTTGAGTAACTTTTATGGGACATCTGCATGATGCTGTGAGCAAAACATTCTCCTCCCATCTTCTTCCTCTTTAGCTTCAGGTAACATGATGGAACATCTACTCAATATTGCAGATAATGACCATCACTTATCTGTCCAATAGATATCTTTAGAAGTGAGTCTGTTTAGAAGTGAGTACAAATTTCTTTCTTTATGGCTGGCTTTCCTTTATACAAATCCAATTTAAATCTATCATTTTAAGTCTTCCTTTTCCCAAATAGATGTTCTGCCCCAGCTCCGGATTTCCGAGGATATTGACACACACCAATGGTCCTTATCAAATTTATTAAGGAGCAAGAATAAACAAGACCGGCAAACATTGGCAACCAGCTCAGAAAACAAGATATGATAAACCAAAATACTCTGATAATAAATACAAGTTGTTTCTAGCAAGAAACTTACTAACGGCGTGCGATTTAAATAGGCTAAGGGAGTGGCCAATTATCTTCAAGCCTTACTCTCGAGTAGACCTCCTCCTCCTGAGTAGCCACTCCTGCCTTTTGGCAGCCCTGCATGCTCGAGCATTGAGGAGAGGCTCCTCCACTTCGCTCTCTCCACTTGAAGGAGCCTCTGGAGGTTCTGAAGGCCCTGGCTGAGTCTCTGCCTCTGGCACCACATCCTCTTCAGCCTCCTCACTGTCTGATGCAAGCGCTGGCTGTGCAGGCTGCCGGCGCGATACCACACCAGCCTCCTCTTCGTCGGGATGAGCCACAATCCACGCAGGCCGCTAGCAGGCCACAACACTTTGTTGTTGTTCTTTTCTTCCCATTATTTGCCGTTAGGCAAATAAGTCACCAACAGACATTTTGACTAGAGAAAAGGAGACTGCAAGCATTGGATTTCAATGATCTGAAAGCAGAACTGTTTACAACTGTGCAGCGACACAGTTGTGATTGAATGTTGCCAAATGGCTGATTTCTGAAAGTATAGTACTTTTATTTATTACTGCCACCATTATCCTGTCTTCCATTTTCATGATTTGAAATCTTCTAAAAATTTATTGTATACTTAAGTCACACAGAGGGATAAATGCAAAAGTTTTGTATTATCAGAATGACAGAATAACAGAGTTGGAAGGGACCATGGAGGTCTTCTAGTCCAAATCCCTGCTCAAGCAGGAGACCCTATAACTGTGATGGTGAACTATGGCACGTGTGCCACAGGTGGCACGCAGCACCTCTCTGGGGGCACGCGAGCCATCACCCCAGTTCAGCTCTGCCATGCATGCACGCACCTCCCACTGGCCAGCTGGTCATCGGGTCTCTGCTGTGCATGTGCAGGGGGTGGGGGAGCACGCAGGGGTCATGCGCACATGGGTGGGGTAGCAGGGCGCATGTGGGGGTCCTACATGCACAAGCGGGGGGCAGGGGGCATGCAAAGAGCCATGCACATATGCACAGGGGACGGGGCACATGTGGGAGGCCCTGAGGACATGTTCGGGAGGGTGGGGCACATGAGTGGGGGCTGCGCGCACATTGCATTTTGGGGGTTTGGGGCACTCGGCCCAGAAAATGTTAGCCATCACTGTCAGGGTGGCAATTAATCCCATTCCGCTTTGGGGTAATTGCACTTTGATTAGAGACGGATCGTGGCTTTTCCTTGGTGTATACTTTTAAATGAAAAATAAGCCCGAGATATATTCTAATAAAACACATTTTATTATAAAGAAGTAAAAACAGTCTTACTAGCTAACGATTACCTCTTGGCAGGTGAATAAAGAAAGTTAGAAGAAAGTGAAAGAATGTGGACATGTGCAGTAGAGATAAGAGTCAGACAATCTACCGTAAGTCTCAGAATGGGAGCCCAGCTGACAAATACAAAAATGCAGTGACAATCACTGCCCTATAATATTTCAGATAAATGTGAAACAATAACCAAATGGGTCCAGGTTGCTGAATGAGCCACGGTGGCGCAGTGGTTAGAGTGCAGTACTGCAGGGTACTTCTACTGACTGCCAGCTGCTTGCAATTTGGCAGTTTGAATCTCACTAGGCTCAAAGTTGACTCAGCCTTCCATCCTTCTGAGATGGATAAAATGAGGACCCAAATTTTGGGGGGCAATATGCTGACTCTGTAAACTACTTAGAGAGGGCTGGAAAGCACTGTAAAACGGTATCTAAGTCTAAGTGCTATTGCTATTGCTATTATAAATTCTCCGGAGCACAAATAGTAGCTTGAAAACATTTTTTCCCCTAATTCTACATCTGGACATGGATCCACTTCTACACAATGCTGAAACCCACTATGATAAAGAGGAAAAGGTATAGAAATAGATTTCAGTGATTTAGTGACCGATCATTATTTGAATCAGAGTGATCCTTGAGATGAGGTCGTTATTGGTTACTCCAATCAGTGCATTTTAGTTGTAAGAGGGATTGTAGAGGTGGAGAGAGATCTTCAGAATAGATTTATCTCATTGTCAATGGCCTCTTGTTCCAAACAATTATATTTGATTGAAGAACAAGTTAATATGTTTTTAACTGCATCACTTAATGACCTTGGATAGCAACTGGTTGATTTTTTTTTTAAAAAAAAAAGCTTAAAAATTACAGGCACTTTAAAAAAAAAAGAGAGAGAGAGAGAGAGAGAGAGAGAGAGAGAGAGAGAGAGAGAGAGAGAGAAAATATGTTAAATAAATGTAGCCTTAAGAAATCAGGCAAGCTTTATCTCTTACCTAGCTTACCTCAAAGTTCCATTGAGAAACATGAAAATTTTACATTTTTTGTTTGCACACACACACACACACACACACACACACACAACACCACACCAGACCTTGTTTTTCTGAGTTTTTTTTTTTTCATTTGAATATGATGAAAAATCAATCTAGAGTGAGCTAGATTGGAGTTGGCCGTTTTGAGAATTCTGGATTATGTTCTTAAATAGAATCACGTGGTATCTCCATAGCCTAGTTTGATGGATAAATTTAATTCAGTTTGAAATTATACCTATTTTATTTATTTTACTATTTAGTGAGTAGTATTGTACTATTTTCATTAATGATTAGAATTATTTTTTAAAAAACTGAATTTTAATTCTTTTAACTGATAACCCAGGAAGGACAAAGTTGATTCTTATTATCTCAGACTATCCATAAATCAATTAGTATCAGTATCTACTCCTACAAGCTATGGATCCAGATACATTTTCCCATAACTTCTAAAGTTAAGTTACATGATAGGAGATTCTAAGCTAGAATTGTTGACTGTCTGCATGGAAAATTTGTTCTAGTCTGAAATATGATTGTTCTCCTAAATATATAGCCCTATTCTCATCCACATTGAATTCAGACTTCTTGCTCTGAAAGCATGCCCTTAGGCAGAGAATAAAGAGCATCTGTATACCTCCAGATGTTGCTGCAGTAACTTCCTGTATCACTTACCTTTGACTTTTCTGGTTTGTGCTGCTTAGTTGCACTTCAACATCTGGAGAATTGCATGTTCTTTACTGCTACTTGAGATCAACAAATCAATCAGATATTGAAATAAACATTTTAAGTCATAGGTCCCAGAATACTTACATCAAAGATGTAAATGCTAAAATAATAGGAAAAAAGAATGAACTTCTCTTTTCTTCCTCAGGTTATATAAAAGCACCCTTGACATAGGTCATGTACTTCAAACAGAATATTTAGAGGAAATATGAAGATCTACTGATTGGACTTGGAATTACTTCATATTGATGTTGCACTGTGAATTATATTTCCATATTATTCATTCCTGTCATGTGGTTGCTTCAGCATCAGGGCACTGTCTTTGCTAATATTAATATTTCCCTCAAGGTGGTTGCTCTAACTTGAACAATTGTACCTGCTTACAATGATCTCTCCAAACATGTCTTACTTTCAAGGTAACCAAAAAGAAAAAAAAATCTCCCCCCAACACTGTAGCTCTCTTCATTACATGCTAGGCTGATGTTACAATTTTTGCTAAACAGATTTAAAGTCCAACTTCTAGATCAGCGGTGGGTTGCTACTTGTTGGCCCCGGTTTGGGCAAACCAGTAGTAGCAGCGGTGGGAGGCTCCACCCACCTACTACCCGGACATCATCAAATACACTCTGCACATGTGCAGAAGCTCTGCATATGCGCAGAAGCGCGAGTGAACTAGTAGCGAAGGTAAGTGAAACCCACCACTGTTCTAGATATATTCAAGGTTAAACTTCAACAGAATAAAAAACAACCCAATTTTTCTATACCGATATCTTAAGAAAGTTGTGATTATTTTGTCCTGTTTATACCTTGTAATAGATAACCTAATATTAGGATTGGATAGGTCCATTGTTATCTTTTTCTGGAAACAAAGGATTATAGGTTTTTACATACCTATTTGTTATTTTTATCTCAGTATATATCTAGTATGCATGTATATAATCTCTATTCCAATAAACTTACCCTAAGAAACCCATGAAATAGATCACTCTGGACAATAACAACTTTCCCAACATTACCAAATGCGCTTATTAACTAAATCGGTTTTGAATACTAGTTGAATTTTTTTTTCTTTTAAGGACCCTGTTAAAGGGGTGGAGTCAGGGCTACTGAGCAGCTTGAGCTTTTATTGGCTGGATGCCCTTCCTGATGCCTACGTGGCGTTCACAGCAGACAATTACTCATTCAGTCCAGAGAGCGAAACATCTGCCACTACCTAGGATTGAACTCACAGCCTTCTTGACCGCTCTTTTGAATACTAGTTGAATACTCTGACAATTAAACTTACAGGCTTTTTCATATAAACTGTTAGTATATAAACACATTTTATTACAGTTAACTACAATGAAAGTTATTTCAGAAAGTTTTTTTTTGACATTATTGCTGTTATTATTCTATAAATAGTTTGGGCACAGAAGATGGGATATGCTAGTTTCCTTCCAGGACACAGATAGGCACTAGCTGTGAACAGGTAAAAGTCATTTATTCTGGAGTTTTGAAAACTGGTGCCTTGGAAAACTTTCAATAAAAAGCATTCCTGGAGCTGAGATGGAAGCAGGGCAGAATCCTAAATCCACTGAACCTCAACTATACTTCTGATCTAGGTGTTAGATTCATCTAACCTATTTTCTTTCCAACGTTTCCAATGGATAAAATAAGGTTTTTAAACAACAACAACAACAACAACAACAACAACAACAACAACAACAATAATAATAATAATAATAATAATAATAATAATAATAATAATAATAATTTCCCCCCAAATTAATCCAGATTCCTGGATCCAATTTCTGGTTTGTTCATTATGATGAGTGAATTAATTCATTTTACTGATCTCAGAAGGATGGAAGGCTGAATCAACCTTGAGCCCCATCAGGAACCCCAACAGTCAGCAGAATTAGCCTGCAATACTGCATTCTTACCATTGTGCTACCAAGGCTCTTTAATCTTAAATGGAGGGGGGGGCATCCTTTATCTATTCTTTGATTAATAGCATACTGGGTTGCAGGATATGGCCAAATGGTTATTCATGGTTGTGAAATAGAAAGGATTACCAAATGATTCTTCGATCTTTCCTTCTCAGAGGTATAGCAAATGCTTGTATAGGAATACTTGGGTCTTTCTTTTCACTATCATTTTGAAGTAAGCCAGTTTTCCAAACTTATATGCAGATTAGAATAAGTTTACCTTCTCCAAATTGTTTTTTTATAGAGACTAATGGTGAATTTAAAAATACATATTTACAATAATGTACAGTATGTTTAGAAATGTAGGTATATTAAAATATATGTTGAAATGTATATTTTCTAAATGACCATTTTAAAAGTATTCATTAAAAGTATTCAAGGTATTCTGCATATAGTGAATCAGAAAAGCTTCTTGCTATGTACATGTCTCCAGATTTCTCTATGGAGGCATACAAAGGAGCAGAAATAGAGGCAAAAAGAGATATACACAGCAGTCATCTCTTTGCATAGGTCTGTACAGGTAGTCCTTGACTACCTGTACAACCCCAAAATTTGAGCTCCAAATTTTTGTTGCTAAGTGAAATAGTTATTAAGTAAGTTTTGCACCATTTTATGACTTTTCTTACCTCAGTTGTTAAGTGAATCACTGCAGTTGTTAAGTTAGCAACACAGTTGTTGAGTGAATCTGGATTCCCTGTTGACTTTGCTTGCCAGAAGTTTGCAAAAAGTGATTATACGACCCTCGGACACTGTAATTATCATAAATATGAGTCAGTTACCAAGCATCTGAATTTTAATCACGTGACCATGAGAATGCTGTAACAGTCGTAAGTGTGAAAAGTGGTCATAAGTCCCTTATTTCAGTGCCGTTCTAACTTTGAACTGTTGTAAGTAGAGGACTAACTGTATTCAGTCTACTTTTTAAAATCTCCCCAATTTTTAAAATAAAAGGCCCTATTTATTAACATGGAAATAAAACCAAAAAACTAATAAATGATGACATTTAGCTAGACAGCTAGACCCTTAAGGGACAACAAGTGGAGCTTCCCAAAGCACCACTTCTGTCAAGACCTAAATATTATAGGTTATTAAAACAAACACATACATTCTAGAAGTCTAAAAATTAAACTAAATTAATAACTAATGCAATCTATTAAGCAATATTTATGACTAATGTTTTACAGGGCAATCAAATAATAAGCAGTTCCTCCTTTTAGCACGGAGATTATTTGAGGCTCGTTTATGAGGTGATCAAATAAACAGCAGCTGTAGCACCTAATAAAGTTCAGTTTTAAATTGATTGAGACAGTCGTATATTCCATTCAATAAGAAAAAGAAAAAACAGATGAAGCAGCAGTCCAGAGAGGGCAAGGGAAATGGGATGATGTGTTCACCTTTAGAAGGAAAAGGTAGAAAAACAGCAAGAAATTTGAAGACTTTTGTTCCCTTAAAAAAGGGAAAAAATTATATGATACAGGTAGGTCTCAATTAGTGCAGTTCATGGATCCCACAAAATGGTTATATTATTTCACACCATTTGAAGTGATATTTCTATGGAAAATATGGTAATTGGCTCCAGCTTGACGGAAAAGATAATGAAAAAGTTATATGCACATTAATGATATATTTCAGTTAAGGGTAAAAAGAATATACTTATAATTTAAATTTATGGTTAAGAGAATCTTACGGTAATTGTTAAAAAGCATAATAAAAACATACAAATTCTAAATATCATTCCAAAAGGTAAAAGCTTACACTGATTCTTAGAACTGAAATGTATACATTTCAAGATTGCTCATGTTGGGAAACGCTGGTTTAGGTGGGTTTAGGTCTAACCCCTCCACTTGAAAAAAAAGATGATTGATGCTGGAAACTTAGAACAGTTCAAGGAGTATTTATTGCTATACTACTTTCTTGTTTTATTCTGGATGCAGATGTTCTAATGCAAAGGGCTGGTTCTTCCAGGCTATGAAGCCCCACATATCAGGGCTGCTTCAGGATCCAATATTGTTTTCATTGTCAAGAAGGTCTGTGTTTTGGTAGTTTATTTCTGCTCCTGTAGGTAAGAGAGGTTTCTTTCTGGTCTCCTGTCTGGGGAAACAGGTCAGAGTTTCCTTGAGCGACTTTAACTATTGATAGAATGAAACAAAACGATGAGCTATTAACAGAATAACAAAACGGAATAACAAAGTTGGAAGGGACCTTGGAGGTCTTCTAGTCCAATCCCCTGCTCAAGCAGGAAACTCTATACCATTTCAGACAAATGGCTGTCCAATCCCTTCTTAAACGTATCCAGTGTTGGAGCAGCCATAAATTCTGGAGGCAAGTCATTCCACTGATCGGGGGGGAGTGCGGGAAGACCCCTTGCAGGGTCGTGCTGAGGATTTTGTGCAATTCCTGCACGATAAAGTCGCTCGGATTCGGGATGGCTTGGACTCCGATTGGATGAGTCCACGGGAGGAGACCGGGGCAGGTCTTGAGAATGTTATCTGGGAGGAGTTTGATCCTGTGACTCCCGAAGATGTGGACAGGGTTCTGGGTAAGATTAGTGCCGCCACGTGTTTATTGGACCCGTGTCCCTCCTGGTTGGTACTGGCCTCCCGGGAGGTTACACGAGGCTGGCTCCAGGGGATTATAGGTGCTTCTCTGAGTGAGGGTGCCTTTCCCGCCGCCTTGAAAGAGGCAGTAGTGAGGCCCCTCCTCAAGAAGCCTTCCCTGGACCCGGCTGAATTAGCCAACTATCGTCCAGTCTCCAACCTTCGTTTTGTTGCGAAGGTTGTTGAGAGCGCGGTGGCACGACAACTTCCCCGGCACCTGGATGAAGCTATCTATCTAGACCCGTACCAGTCGGGCTTCAGGCAGGGGTACAGCACAGAAACGGCATTGGTCGCGTTGGTGGATGATCTCTGGAGGGCTCGGGACAGGGGTTGCTCCTCTGTCCTAGTCCTATTAGATCTCTCAGCGGCTTTTGATACCATCGACCATGGTATCATGCTGCAGCGGTTGAGGGGGTTAGGAATAGGGGGCACCGTTTTGCGGTGGTTCTCCTCCTTCCTCTCCGACTGCTCGCAGTTCGTGTTGGCAGGGGGACAGAGGTCGATCTCGAGGCGTCTCGCATGGGGAGTGCCGCAAGGGTCAGTCCTCTCGCCCCTCCTGCTCAACATTTATGTGAAGCCGCTGGGTGAGATCATCCGTGGTTTTGGGGTGAAGTGCCATCTGTACGCTGATGATACTCAGCTGTACATCTCCACCCCAGACCACCCCAATGATGCCCTTGATGTGATGTCTCACTGCCTGGAGGCCGTGCGGGTCTGGATGGGGAGGAACAGGCTCAGACTCAACCCCTCCAAGACCAAGTGGCTGTGGCTTCCGGCGCCCCGATATAGTCAGCAGGTGCCATCGCTGACTATTGGGGGTGAATCTTTGCCCCCCACGGAGAGAGCTCACAATCTGGGTGTCCTCCTGGACGCACGGCTGTCTTTAGAAGAGCACATGACGGCCGTGGCCAGGGGGGCCTTTTATCAGGTTCGCCTGATTCGCCAGTTGCAGCCCTTTCTGGACCAGGACGCCTTGCGCACGGTCACTCATGCCCTTGTCACCTCCCGGTTGGACTATTGTAATGCTCTCTACATGGGGCTCCCCTTGAAGAGCACTCGGAGGCTCCAACTGGTCCAGAATGCGGCCGCGCGGGTGGTTATGGGCGCAACCCGTTGTGCCCATGTGACACCCCTCCTGCTCGAGCTGCACTGGCTCCCAGTGGTCTTCCGGGTGCGATTCAAGGTGTTGGTTACCACCTTTAAAGCGCTCCATGGCATAGGACCCGGGTACCTTCGAGACCGTCTTCTGCCACCAATAGCCTCCCACCGACCAGTCCGTTCCCACAGAGAGGGTCTCCTCAGGGTGCCATCAGCCAAGTTATGTCGGCTGGCGACGCCCAGGGGGAGGGCCTTCTCTGTGGGAGCCCCAGCCCTGTGGAACGAACTGCCCCCGGAAATTCGTAAGATCTCCGACCTCCGGGTATTTCGCTGCGCATTGAAGACCCTGTTGGTCCGCCAGGCCGGACTATCAACACAATAGTTTTAAATTGGGGTATTTAAATTTATTGGGGTTTTAAATTTGAGCCACTTTATTTAATTATTTTAAACTTTATATTGTTGTTTTGTCTGTGTTTTTAAATAGGCTGTACACCGCCCTGAGTCCTTCGGGAGAAGGGCGGTATAGAAATAAAATTATTATTATTATTATTATTATTATTATTATTATTATTATTATTATTATTATTATTATTATT